>NC_034593.1:91153414-91213982 GCF_900095145.1 Mus pahari | reverse complement strand
AAGGAAAGGAAAGGAAAGGAAAGGAAAGGAAAGGAAAGGAAAGGAAAGGAAAGGAAAGGAAAGGAAAGGAAAGGAAAGGAAAGGAAAGGAAAGGAATCAGACATGGGGAAGCCCAGCACTTGGGAGACATAAGGATCAAGAATTTGAGGCCAGCCTGGGCTGTATAGTGAGATCTTATCTCAACTCCTTAGAATAAAAAAGCAAACCAAAGAACGTATTGAGTAAATCACAGCATCTCCTCACTAGTGAAGTACTATCTAACCATTGAAAATCACAGAAAAGAAAGACACTGGGGGAGTTAGCTCCGCAGTAGAGTGATTTGCAGAGATGTGTTCCAAGGCTCAGAGGGATCAACATGGAATTAAAAGTTTACTAACTCAGGAAATAAGGAGTTTCAGGAAAGTGAATGAGCTCAGTCCCCACACCTGCCCCCCCCAAAAAAAATCACAGAGAAAAATATAAACATCTAAAAAATACTTAAAACATGTTGCCAGGGAAGAGGGGAAAGAAGTTATACAAGTAAGCTGAAAGTAATTTTCCGAAGAAAACTCCTCCACCTTCCTGGCCTCGGGGAGGAGGGGGAGGGGGAGGGAGACTGCACTGCTTCCCCACCCCCACCCCATCCCTGCCCCCACACTGTGTTCTAATTCCACACCACGCCTTATGGGTCAGGCCAATTTCTCAAATCACCTGCTTTGTAGAGCCCTCAAAAGGAGTCAGAAGGCAGTATTTTGATGCAGACAACTCTGGGGTGTGTGTAAATGTGATAGGAATTGTGACCGGAAAGCAAGAGGTGGAAGCTGGGAACAGAGGTAGGAAGTAAAGGATGTCTGGAGCCAGTTAGGCCCAGCCGGGTAAGCAGGGCAAGCCGGCAGGTGAGTGGGCGTCAGCAGCCCTCTGCTGCAGATTCTAGCTGCCGCCTCGAGGGACAGATGTGACCTCATTTACTTAAAATTTTTAAGCTCAGTCCCTTTCCTGAAAACTCCTTATTTTCTGAGTTATTAAACTTTCAATTCCGTGTTGATCTCCTCTGAGCCTTCTAACACATCTCTGTGGTTGACATCTCCCAGTCGGACGCCTCCAGGCAGCATTAACAGATGCCAGAGCCCAGATTCAGATCACTGTTCCAGGACAGAGGGAGGACACCCGAATAGAAGATGCCCCCCCCCCCCCCCAGCAATCCGGAGAAGGCAGAAGCTGGAGCATTTATGAGCAGACTTCCTCTGACAGGCCGAGGATGGGACACACACCACAGGGCTCTTTCGAAACCCCTGCAGTGACGGCCCTGCAGCAGCACAGATCGCAGGTTTTGAGCTGCAGCAGGCAGATGACCCACAAGTGAGGGTTCAAAACCTCCACCCACCATAGTGTAGATTCAGCTCCCCAACGTGCACCCTCCTATTTCAGAGTAGCTAAAGCCTTCTCTGGAAGACACAAAAGGTTTGAGAAGCACAAAGCAAGCCACCCTTGCCAGGGCTTTGTTTGTTCTTGGTGGCGATAGCTTTTCTGTTTGTTTTGCTGGGGGTCAGGGGGGACTTGTTTTTTTGTTTTTGCTTTGTTTTGTTTTGTTTTGTTCTGTTTTTGAGGTAGGATATTAAGCCAGGCTGGCCTCCAGCTCACAGAAATCAGCCTGCCTCGGCCTCCTGTGTGTTACAACGGAAAGGCGTGAGCCCTGTGGCTGGATCCTGAAAGCCTGGCTAGGGAAATGAGGGAATAAAAGACAAACTCAGATACAGCAAAGCTGAGATAGGCTGGGCCTGGCGCTCTGCCGGAGACACACCAGCAGCGACTCAGAAACTCACTGGTTTGACTCTGAATTGAGTGGACAGATTTCTACAGTGAGTAGGAGGCAGGTTTAGCTAATCTCAGTGTGTGTGTGTGTGTGGGGGGGGTATCTGCAAGGGCAAGTCTCAGGCTGTAAACATCCCGGAGGAAGAAGCTGCAGTGAGATTTTCTGTAAACAAGGTCAGTAGCTGCCCTGAGACCAGGAGGAGGTTTTGCCAAGGGTCTAGGGCATTGGGGGCAGGAAGCGGGGGTCCTTCCCATAGCTGTGCTCAGGTCCAAACACATCCTTTCAAGATTTCACCCACTTCCTAGAGGCATGACCCGCCTCACCCAGCTAAGGTTCCCCCCCCACACACACAGGGCCTGAGGAGCTACCATTCCAGGCGCCACCCCAACTACCCTAGCACTTCCACCCGTGCCTCCTCGTGGACACTCAGTAAGTATTGTGTGGAAAGTGTGCTGCGCTCACTTTACAGCCGGAAGGGGCTCTAGCCAGCCCAAGAAGGCCAAACATAGCTCTCCCCAGTCCCTCTGTGTGGTGGTTTGAATATGCTTGGCCCAGGAGGTAGCACTATTTGGAGGTGTGGCCTTGTTGGAGTGGGTGTGGTCTTGTTGGAGTAGGTGTGGCCTTGTTGGAGGAAGTGTATCACTGTGGGCGTAGGCTTTGAAACCCTTGTCCCAGCTGCCTAGAAGCCAGTCTTGTGTTTACCTTCAAAATAGGATGTTTAACTCTTAGCTCCTCCTGAGCTATGCTTGCCTGGGTGCTGCCATGCTCCCATCTTGATAATGGACTAAACCTCTGAACTTGTAAGTCAGCCCTAATTAAATATTGTCCCTTGTTTAAGAATTGCCTTGGTCATGGTGTTTCTTCACAGCAGTGAAACTTTAAGATACTCTGTCAGGCTAAAAACCCTTAGATAACATTCCTAAAGCTGCCAAGGTCTACTGCCTTATTTAGCCACTTCCTTTTCCTGAGGCTGCCGATCAAGGTCCAGCTATTAAAGAATTAAAGTCCAGCAATTAAAGACCCCTTTGGCTGCCCTAATCAACAGGCCCAATTCAAAATAAACACCTCATCCAAACACGGGGTTCCCCCTTTACCTTTATAAACTGTCACTTGCCTATGGGCCACGGCTGGATTCAGATCGCTGTGTGAGCCCTCCCCCACTCCCACAAATACTTAGTGCCTCTTGCCTGCTGAACAAGATGCTACGTGGTCAAACTACAAGACCATCTCCTCTGTCTAGGAAGGAGAAAGGGTATATAAATGGTGCTTTGAAGAACACATATTGGACTAAGTGAGGAGTCCTTCCCAAAAAAGAGTGCAGAGTCAAAAAAAAAGCCTCACAGAGTTAGAGTCAAAAAAGGCCCACAGAGGGGGTGGGGAAAGTAGGAAGGGAGGGTCAAAAAGGCCTCACAGAAGGGTTGGTATTTCCACACAGGGACACAGGATCTCAAGGTAGCCTAGAGATAAAGAAGCCACACGGTGGACCTGGAGGTACAGAGAACAATGGCTTGTATTGTTGAGGGGCAGGTACACACAGGCTTAGAGGAAAGCCATAAAGCAGCAGCAGGGCACAGCAGCCAGACCCAGGGGCCCAGGACGCTGTGCACAGAAGAGGAGGCCCTCAAGGGGTGGGGGGCACTTCAAAGGAATGATCAAGTCTAGAGCTGCTGGGGTCTCAGAGCAGTCAGGGCAGGAATGGGGTGGGGAGGGGTGGGCAGTCTGCAGGGGAGATGTGATGGAAGTGTGGTCAGGAGGCAGGAGTCCTAGGGATGTCTTGAGAGCCTTTGGGAACTCCTCCCAGGTTTTGAGTGACTGCTGCAGGGAAAAGATCCACTAGGCCTTGTAGCTCTAAAAACCATCACCAGCAGTCAGCGCTCGCTCGGCAAGGCGGAAGGAGAAGAGACAGCAGTCATAGAGTTGACAGGAGGGTAAGCACTCTGACTGCGGGTACCTTCAATAACCTGCCCATCGCCTGCAGGAGGATGCCAGAAGACAGTCAACTCAAGGCCACTTTAAAATACCTGCCATTCGATCCCCTCATGGTCCCTACCAGCTGCATACCCCGAAGCTCCCACAGAACTTGGCTGGCCACAAAGGTCAAGACAGAGGAAGAGTCACCAAGGCAGGGCCTGTTCCTGGAAAGCAGTGGACTCCAAATTTACACATTCAACCAAGGAAGTGCTCACAGAGAGAGGAGGCATTCATGCTGGAAAATAACCCTGGCAGGAGGGAGGGGGTGGCCACAGTGGCAGGCCAAGCCCTTAGCCTAGGGGAGGGGACTGGGTTCCACCTCCAGTGACATATACACACCATGCCAAAACGGGAGAGAGAGAGAAAAAAAAAAAACAATCCCACGAATGACTGACAGCTGTAAAGGCTGCCAGGCTGACGGCGCTGCACTCTGAAATGCCTTTTTTTTGAGAACCAAAACTCGGAACCCCCAGAGGACTCCCACTCTATCTGCTGTTGATGGGAAGAAGAAAAGGAGCTCTTTTGTGTACCACAAGGGAAGATAGGGATCTGAGGAGGGGGGCAGCATCCCACGGCAGCAGCAAGGCGGACTGCTATCGGGCAGTGCATGAGAGATAGCATTTAAGCAGCATCTCAGGCACCAGCTCCAACAGAACTGCCACCTAAGGCTGCCACCTAAGGCCTCAGCAGTCATAATGAGCAGCTCGGGGGCGGGGTAGGGGGCAGCACAGACCCACAGAGCAGTGAGTGGGCGTGTGCATCCGAAGGGTACGTTCAATTCTCCTCTCAGTCCTCTCTCCAGACTTAGGAGAGCCACCAAAGAAAGCTTGGGAGAGAGAGAGAGAGAGATTATGCCCATTAATTGTTGCTGACCTTGTCTGGCAGGATTAGCTGGCCATACCTGTACAGCCACAGGGCTCAACCCCAGTACATGGGGAAGCAGGAAAATGAAGGGCCACCGGTGAGGGACAGCCAAGGCCACAGACAGAAGTGGCTTTGGAGAAGTTCACAAGTGTGTTTACTGGGTATTTGATTTACCTGCCAAGGCAAAATTCCAGGAAAGAGAGAGAGCGAGCCTGGGACCCGTGTAGAGTTTCCCACTGCCGCAATCCCTGCCAGGCTCATTGTAAAGTAATGAATTTTGTGGACGCTTGCAGAGAAAAAGAGCTTCAAATGCTATGGATCGATGGTGTGCACTGCAGAAACACAGCTCTCGGCTTCCTCGAGCTACTTTTGGGTATTGCCCAGAGTTCAATGGCGATCTGTCCTTTGAAGGCCAGCTAAGAAGTCAGCCCCGGGCCTAGGCAGGGCACACAGTTCCACAATCCAGCCACTGTGGATGCCCAAGGCACAAGCATTCCTCTCATAGTTGAATCAAGCGTTTCCTCCCGGACCAGGACATTGGTTGGGGGGAGGGGCCTCACAGAATGTCACAATCTACCCCACACTGTCCCACCAGTGTTGCCTTGGGTGTGTTGCAGGGGTGGATATTTGACGTTATAATTTACTTTCTAGGGATGAATTCTCTATATACCTTTTTTTTTTTAAAAAAAAAAAAAAAAGGAACATAGATAATCCTTAAAATCTCATCTGAGCTCCAAGACTGTGTTAATTCCAAGAACTGTGCAATTCGAAGCACCTGTGTTTCCTAACTTACACACTCCTCCTCTGCCAGAAAAAGACACTCCCTTATGTGATGGGAGGGGGACGTGCAGACTCATGGTCTCAGGATCAAAACAACTCTGAGAAACCACAGAAAGCCAGATGAACAACAGCGTGGAGGGCTCTGGCTGGAGTTAGAGGCTGCAGCACTTAAAACTGCAGGGTTAGGAACGGCTGCACAGAATCCAGAGCTGAGGGGATCCCTGAGCCTGTAGCCGCTGCCTTCTCTGAGGAAGGGCAGCCAGGTCTGGAGGGGATGCCCATGGCCCTGGCAAGGCCTCCATGCTAGGGGGAGCTGAACCCAAAGGCTCAAGATGGGCTCACCTCAGGTGTGGGCCGTTGACGTAAGAGTTAACACTGGTGGAGGGCATACACAGAACCCAGATGTGGGGAGCATTCAGATGGGTGTGAGAAGCTGACTTAATCCGGACCTGACTACATTTTTTTTTTTTTTTTTTTTTGAGGCAGGGTCCCACCCACTATGCAGCCCCTTGGAACACAACGTGAACCATGCTGGCCTTAAACTCAGAGAGCTCCACCTGCCTCTGCTTCCCACGTGATGAGGTTAAAGGCTGGTGTCACCCCCACTCAGCGTTCTTACACTCCTTTTAGGTAAGAACATATGTGTGTGTGCATTGCCTACTCAAAAATACATGAATAAAAATTCCAGCTGAAGTAAACCAGGGAGATGGTAAAAATGGGCAAAAATAATTTTAAACCTTTTCTAATAAAATATTGCTTAAAAAAAAACTTTGGGTAACAAAAAAAAAAAAGAAAAAGAAAAGAAAGGAAGGAAAGAAAGAAACTAGAGGTTGAGGGGGTGGCTGGAGCAAGCAGAGAAAACCCTAGAAAACAAGAGCACAGTCTGACCCAGCCCGCCTCACTTGCCCACATCAAACACCCATGTCTACCCTGGCTCGTGCCCAGGATGCCTCCCGACTTTCCTCCATCCCCCGCACAGCCCTGGGTCCTTTGCTGCTTTCCCGTCTCCTGGCACCACCAAGCCTCGGCCAATGCCTGGCACGTTCCTCCACCTCTACCATGCAATGAGGCAGCTCCTCTGGTCGTGCCATTTCCCCACCTGAGCCAAGGGTGTGCTTCTCCATGAGCCCGCTTCCTCACCCACCTGACTGGTGACAGACGCTAATTCCCAGCCGGCCAGAGAGGTCTGAAGAGGCCATTAGCAGTCTGACGAGCTAGGATCCTAGCAGAGGTCACACGCTGGGACTTCAAGTCTAGATGATAACAGCTATACAATGTCTGCAGGCAATCTAGGATGCTCATCTGGAGCCTGGAGCTGCCGTGCATACTCTGGCTCTGAGTCCACCATACTCTGAAGAAGCCTGAGCCAGCCCTAGACTCCTGTTCCCAGGGTCCCCAGACCTGTCTGCAACCTGAGCCAGAACCAGCTCATGAAAGCCACTAAGGTTTAAGGCAGTGTTGGTGCATGTCTTAATCCTAGCACTTGGGAGGCAGAGGATCTCTGAGTTCGAGGCCAGCCTGGTCTACAGAGTGAGTTCCAGGACAGCCAGGGCTACACAGAGAAACCCTGTGTTGAAAAACCAAACAAAAAAGGATAACGGAGAAGGTCTTCCTTCTGCCTCTAAGCAGAGTGCCTGGAAGCCCCTTCCCTTCCCTTTTCCTTCAATCATTCTGTCTTACTGGACATGGGCCTGGAGACACGGTTCCAGACACGAGATAATTTCTCTACTTCAGCCTGCTCTGCCTGTGCCCCAGACAGTCCTTCCTTGTGGCTTCCCCTTGCTCTCTTTTTAGCCCCCAGGAGTCAATTAAGTTCCCTCCTCCCCGACCTCACTCAAGAATTGTCCCTACGTCTACTCATTCCTAACACCTGGTAGCCAGCCCTGGC
Organism: Mus pahari; assembly: GCF_900095145.1. NCBI lineage: Eukaryota > Metazoa > Chordata > Mammalia > Rodentia > Muridae > Mus > Mus pahari. The sequence goes on along the minus strand of NC_034593.1, from coordinate 91,206,687 downwards.
CATCTTTCTCCCACTGTCACAGCCTGGCTACCTCCCTGGGCGCCTGCACCTGGGGCTGTCTCAGCCGTATTTCAGAACATCACCCTTTCCAACTCCCCACACACAGAGGGGAAAAAAAAAAAAAGACTTTTTTATTTCCCACCCACAGTGTTCCAGAAACGACTTAAGGCAACGGCTCACAGATCAAGAATGCTCCTCTTCAAACACTGTAATGCCCATCCTTCGGGAGCATTGAACTATAGACCCATCATTGCAAGAATTAAAGGAATACCTGCCCATGGAATCTTTGGCCTGCATCCAAACAGGATGGGGAACTCAAAGCACTTGAAGTCCTTCACCTGGGACAAGGCCCGTTCTCCATGCTTTGGGTAGTTAACAATTTAAAGCCCCCTGTCTACTCTGCTGGGAAACCACCTGCACCTCTTCCCCCAGGAAGTCCTCCAGAGCTGTGAGTCCACACTACACTGAAATTTCTCTCCATACCTACTTACTGTGTTGAAGAAGGCCACCAGCACCCAGAGCCTTATCTTACCTCATCCCATGTCCCCTCCCTGCCCAGGTCCGTGCCCAATAGAAATGCTTTTGGGATGAATCACCAGCCTTCCTCCTGCAGCCCCCAGCCCAGTGCACCAGCAGTACAAATGTCAGCACTCCCTGTCCCAGGTCCTCCCTGCAAGCACCCTATCAAACCACACCCTGCCCAGTCCCCAAAGCCCAGTCCCTGGGAAGGAGCCCTCCCCAGCTAGCTCTACCCTTCTCTGTGCCGCAAGTGTACCCTGCTATCCACGTGTCATGATCGCTTCTTTCCCATTAAGGCTTCAAACAATCAAGAGGAAAGGCTAGATAGAGACTTCTGAGCTCAGGTGCCGTCTGAAGAAAGGCGATTAAGTCACTAATAAAATAAGGGTGATACATAGTGGCATGTTGGATCTAAAGGCTAGAAATACTGGTACTAGATCCCCAGTCCCTAGGGTGTAGTGTCCCATATAATAAGAGCTCAAAAAAAAAAAAAAAAAAGTTAGTTGGTTGAATGAATGAATGAATGAATGAACAAACGAATGAGTAGTCATTCTGCTTTAGAGAGGATGGGGTCTGCCCTGCCCCTCAGCACCAGGCACCACAGCAATCACCAGCAAGCCCACAAGGGGACAGCAGGTCCATGTTGCTGACAACACAGCACCCTCCCCTACCATGATCCAAATGCAGGATTCCAGGGGAGGGTCTGGACCGCATCCAGGACTATTTATCTTCCAGGCTTTAAAACAGAGTGTGACAAATGGCGCTGCAGAGCTACTGGGCCATGGTACAGAGCAGATGGAACCACAATTCACACCACTAGCTCAAATTCTATCTAATACTCTTTCAAATTAGGGCCTTTTATCTCGACATTTTACAGAAAGCATTGTTTGGGGGTAGGGTTACACTCGTAAGTATGCAGAGAGCCCTCATTCTCCATTATGTCCCCTGGCCAAAACGCCTAAGTGCAAAGAAGGATGGGTTTCTGGGGTGCAGAGTCATAAAGTAACCCCCACACACAGATACACCCCAACCACACCCCATAGCTGCAAGCTTGACTGTCCTGTCTGTATAGACATCTCTCCATGAAAGGGAGGTCTCTGTTGACAACAGCCCAGGTGAGGAGCTCTTCCTTTGGGACAGGGGATAGTGCTCAGTGGTTAAGAGCTTGGTTAGCATATGTAAGACCCAGGCCAGGTTCCAGCCAGGGAAAGAAAGAGGGAGGGAAGAGGAAGGGAAAGAAGAGGGGAAGAAAGGGTGGGAGGGAAGAGGCGAGAGAGGGAGGGAGTGGAAAAGAGGTGAGAGGAAAGGAAGGGGGAGGGGAATAGCAGACGAGAAGGGAAGAAAAGAAAGTCCTCTTTTGAGCCAACACCAACAGGCTCTGAGGTCTTGGATACGGGACAAGCTCAATCTCATGTATCTATTCAGTGGGTAGCAGCTGAGTGTGTCCACCAACAGGCTGCTGGCACCGGTACCAACACTCCAGGACATCATGGGCACAGTCTGCTCTTACGGGCCAGGCCCGCTCCCCACCTCTTACAAACAGGCTCCAGCCTGTCGATGGCCCTCTGTGTGTTGTCAGAACTGTGTGCTGTTTCTCTCCAGGTCTGACCAGGATGGAGCCAGCAGACCCAGGGACACAAGACGGCGTTGTTTGGGGACTTCGTTGCACAGGCGATGCCTGCCAAGTAAAACCCTCCACTATCCCACCGGTCTCCGCAGCACACAGGTGTGTATCTGGATTCAGAGTCCAGCAGACCCAAACTGTCTACCAATCTCAACAGCAGCTGCCCCTCTTGCTTTAGAATCATACAGATAAGGACTGGGCATATGGCCTGGTGTAGAGTGCTCAACTAGTATGGCGAGACTCTGGGTTTAATTTCTAAGACCATGAAGGCCAACAGACAGACACTTTCATCAAACTTACTAGGAAAATGCAGTTAAGAGTAGACTCCCTCGACACACCAAGACAGAATTCTGAAACCTTCTTTCTCTGCAGCATTCCAGGTTTTTCTGAATTTTGGAGGTAATCTGCACTGGCTCCATCAATCCATCCCACCAATCACCACCAGGCAGGTCCAATGTGGAGGAGATAAACATCAAGTACAAACTTCTTATCTGGATACTCAAGGCTTAAATAGTATCGCATGTAGCTCAGGCTGGCCAGAAACTCATGATATAGCTGCAGGTAATCCCACCTGAGCCTCTAGGTAGCTGGGATGAATTTGATTTTCTGGCCCCACTCCACCTCTGCTGCCCAATTCCCAGTGACCCCTCCAGACACTATTCTGTGACCTGGAGAGTGGAAGCCATCACCCCCAAGCCCACCATTTATAAATCATAGCTCTAGTTTTCCCGTATACTGTCATTTGTGGGCAACCCAAAAAACAAGAAGGAAGAGAAAGGAAGGGACAAACTACAGAAGGAAGTGGGGACAGAAGAAGGAACAACCGGGAAGACAGCAACAGGCTCTGACAGCCCAGGCCCTCCGCTAAAGGCTTTACATGTGACTGCATTCAGCTCCACTTCAGCCATACATGGAGATACCACAAGTCCAGCCAGGCCGGCATATCTGCCCAGGGTCCCACAGAGCATGTGCAGCCTGAGCCATTCCACCCACATGGCTTCCCAGGGAAGTCCCAGGAAAGGAGACAAGCGTGGGATTTAGGACAAAAGCAGAGTTGGTGCCAGTGTACGGTGGGAGGGAGGCTCACCCAGGAGACACCTTGGCCAGTGAGCAGGCAGATCTCGCAGCCCAGGAACAGGTACCAGGGAGCACCATTCTGTTCTACATGATCGGTCAGAACCCCTGTGGAGCTGAGGACAACAGTTCAATCACTAAGATGGGGTGTGGGATACGCTGGAAGGGGGTGAATACGGGAAGCAGCAGAGGTGAGCACACAGCCAGGGAAGGCCTGTGGGCAAGCAGCTAGAGACAGATCCTCCATCCTATAACATCTATTCAACCCTTCCTTCTTACCCGTCTAGAGCCTACTGTTTCTCAGCAAGGCTCAGTTCAGTCCCATTTCTTCCACACCCATCCTCCCTACTTGTGTGCAAACCACAGGTGTGGAGACAGGTGTGAGCCAACTGTAGGTGACAGACGGAAGCCGATTTTCAGATCCGACTCGCAGAGGCCTGGAGCACTCCTGGCTCAGCCTTCTGTCTCCACTGTTCCTACCTTCTCCAGGAGGAAAGGTGAGAACCCGGCAAGGAGGCGTCCCCAGATCACCAGGCTGTGTGACTCTGCTTTCTCTACCCCTCATACCGACGGCTAGGAAATACCTGGAGTCGCGGGCCTCTAGGAACTCAAAGCCACGAGCTATCCTTGGGTGAGAAAGAAACACACTTCCTCGGGATCAGAAAACCAAAAGACGACGCTGCGTTATCCGACCTCAGTCTGGAGAGTAGCACCAGAAGACACAGTGACCCTTCCCTGTCCCCCCTTTTGGAGATAAGGGTCCCCTACATTGCTTATTTTGATCAGGCTAGCCTTAAACTCACAATTGTCCCACCACAGCCTCCCTCAGTAGCTGAGACTACTATAGGCACATGCACCCTACCCACCCAGCAGCCATCTCAAGCCATTTATTTTAAATTCCTTATTATGTGCATATGTGGGTGGGTGCGTGTAGCACATGTCACAGAACATGGTGTTAGAGGACACTTACAGGAGTCAGCTCGCTCCGTCAATCAACTGAGTCCTGGGAATCAGACTCTAAGGTTATCAGCCTTACCCAGTGGGCCATCTCACCAGCCTTTACTTTCCGGTCAGGGTTTTGCTACGTTGCCCAGACTGGCCTGAAACTTCTTCCTCCACCCTCTGAGTAGCCGGGACTACAGACAAGCACCACTATGCTTGGCTTGCTTTTTCAACAGGGAAGATTTTAAACATTCATGAAGTATAAATATCAAATACCCATGCTAGCCATGGTGTGCCAAATCCTAACATTTTGCCTTCTTTGCTCTATGCCAGTGCTTCTCAACCCCTTCCTAATGCTGTGACCCTTAATACAGTTCATGTTCTGGTGACCCCAACCATAAACTTACTTCATTAGCGCTTCATGTATCTGATATGCGGACGGTCTTAGCTGACCCCTGTGAAAGTGTCATTCGACCCCCAAAGGGGTTATGACCCTCAGGTTGGGAACCGCTGCTCTAAGCTTTGTCTCCAGGAGGAAGACACTGTAGATTCAGCTCAGGTTGCTATTTTGCCACTTCTCCAATCTTGTCAGTCCCACCTGCCCCAGAGCAGCCATAGTTATCAGTCTTACACACTTAAACTTTTACTGCACAGTCATAAACAATGCAGAGCTTTGCATGTCTTAAAACCGTCAAAAATGGCATCGCTCGGCAGGTACCACTCTGCATGGTTCTTTTTTGACTTGAGGAAGCATTTTCTACAGTAATCCTTGTTGACACAGGTCAAAGCATTTGTTTCCATCGCTGTGTGTCAGAGCCTGCTATACTAACAGTGGGTGCTGCCCAGTGAACTCATTTTCCAACCGATGAACTTTCATCTGGCCCGAGACTTTCCAGTGCAATCTTGAGTCTTCTAACTGTCCCCGAGGGACCTCTCACCCACACCAGGCACTGTTCAGATCTCTGCAACTATGCTGCCCTGATTTATAGTCCCCAGACAGCATTCCAGTGTTCTGAACTTGTGTCTTCCGAAACTCAAACTATTGTTTGACATTTCCACGGATCTAGCGGGATTGAAAGGTTACCTTCTTGTTACTCTGAAAATGAATTTTTAAGTGGAAAAATAAATTCCTAATATTCAGCTTAACAGACATGAGTTTTGAACAGTACATGGGAATACACTAGCAGACCTTGTATTTTCTTGGACATCATGGGGGTGGGGGGCATATGTAAATGAGCCACGAGCTGACAACTGTGAGAAGCAGGCACATGGAGTTTCATTATCTTACCCCCACGCCCACCCCTGCCTTTGGTACCCGTTTGACATTTTCCACAGTAGTAAAGGAAGGAGAGCTGTGATGTATCTGCCCAGACTGTCCAGAGAAGGCAGCGGTGACTGCAGGGGGCAGACATGTCTACAAATAGAGGTGGTGTCTGCAGGTAAGGCTAAAGGGCGGGAAAGGGAGGCCAGGAGAGGTTGGTGAGTTGTGTTGTTCTCACTCAGAAGTCACCAGCACTGGCAAACTCACATTCCTAGTGTCCCTGTATAACCTGGCGACACTCAGCAAAATGTTTTGAGATGTTATAAAAATCCTAAAGCTGGAGAGATGGTTCAGTGGTTAAGAGCATGGGCTGTTCTTGAGTTCAGTTTCTAGCATCCATATTAGACAACCCACAACTACAACTCCACCAACTCTGACACCTCTGCCCTCTATGGACACCTGCACTCTTATGCACAAGTATACAGAGAGAGAGAGAGAGAGAGAGAGAGAGAGAGAGAGAGAGAGAGAGAGAGAGAGAGAAGGAAGGAAGGAAGGAAGGAAGGAAGGAAGGAAGGAANAGAGAGAGAGAGAGAGAGAGAGAGAGAGAGAGAGAAGGAAGGAAGGAAGGAAGGAAGGAAGGAAGGAAGGAAGGAAGGAAGGAAGGAAGGAAGGGAAAGAACTCAGATTTTTAGCACTAAAATTTTTTATTTGAAATACAGAAAATTTGTTTTTATATTCTGCATTTAAAAAACCCACCTGTCTGAATTATTATTTGAAACAGAGGCCAGAAAAATGTCTCCACATGTAAAATCGCTTGCCACACAAGCCTAGCAACCTAAGCACAATCCCCAGAGCCCACAGTGTGCTGGGGAGCAGCAGCAATCCCAGCACTCAGGCAGAGACGGGACAATCACCTGGAAGCTCGCAGGCCACAAACACACAAACATATGGCAAAGCAGCAGAACCAGGGGGCCAGGAAGTCTGTAAAAACACAAGGATGCACACACACACATTTATAGATACAAAACTCTTATCTGGGGGGAGGGATATTTGAGTTTGCTGTGTTCTGGGGAGGAGGGTAAGCCTGGGGTCACTTGGCAAGGATAAGAGATCAAGCCATCGTCTTCCAAGCGGAACTGCAATGATGGTCAAGAACACCAGAATGCTGGAGCCTAATGAAAGGGGCCCAGGGGCTGGAGTTGGTCAGGACTCCTAGCAGGAGCTGGGGAACATCAAACAGAAGAGCAGAGCATGGTGAGTCACATCAGTGACCCAGGACTGGGAAGAGAGGCTGAGGCAGTAAGACTATGAATTCTAGGCCATGCTGGGCCACAGAGTTAGATCCTATCTAAAAAACAACCAGAGTAGGATTCAAGACATTTGCCCTGGAAGGAAACGAAAGTTCTTCTTGCACCAGTAAGTAGGTGCACACTGGCTCAGTAGGGCAAGAAGGTACACAAGGAAAAAGCCCTAACAGAATTTGAGCCCATGGACTAGAACCAGGAACACGGAGACCATCGGCTGGTGTCCGGAAGCCAGGGCCCTGGCATGCAGCGGGCACAGCTCAGGGCTGCTCTGCAGAAGGGCTTCCGCGGCAGTACCACCCATCACTTCCCTGTGCTAGACCCTGGGAGCCCCTGGAGCAGATGTCAGCAGGGCCGTCGTCAGGGCCGTTCACCAAGACGCTATGGGCAAAACTGCTGAGCAACATCTTTCTTGGGTGCCTCTGTCCAGTGTGATCTGACAGCATCTCCCTACCTGGACCCTTTCTGTACCAAAGTGGGCAGTCCTCCCATCCCCACTTCTGCCCCTGAAGCATTTATCTACTAATCACAGGGGCTTCCCACCCAAGAGGCTGCCAGAGGAGGCAGCAACTCTCTGGAGCTTTACTCCCTGGTGCAATGAGATCATTTATCCTGTTCTCTCATCTTACAGAAAAGGAACTGTGAGCCCAACCTCTGCAAGGTCCCCTTGCCCCTCCTAACTCCCGAGAGGACCAGGAAACCTAGGTTTCCTGCTCTCAAGACCCATCTAGAAACTTCTCCTCCATGTGACATCACATCTATTTCTCCCAAATACTTCCAGGCCACTGACATTTCCACACCTGCCTATGCTCAAAGGCAAGAAGGAAGCCAATCTGCCAAAGTCAATCCTGGGTACCCGGTCCTCTTGGATGGACAGGCACAGGGACCAATGGGTTGCAGGAAGAGACGGTAGGTGGCTTTCTGAGTGCTGCCTTTGCCTCCAGTTAATAAGCACATGCTCAGAGACAGGGCCACCTCTAGATGTCACACTGTCACATAGGTTAAAAGGCTTCTGCTGTGACACATCCTCTCCCCTTGTGAGACTAAATGGGACGTCTATCCATGGTAAGGAAGGCAAAGTCTGGCCAGGAAGAACTTTCCATCTCAGATCTTCATCCCAGCAGGCAGGCACGCTCCCTTGCCTGCCTCTGTCTTTCTCAAACATGCATTAGCTTGGTGAGGCTGCTTCCAGATGTGCAGACTGCAGGATGAGCTCCACAGCAGGCACACGGGTCCGGCCACAACAACGGTCCTTTAGAAAACAAGACTTGTGCTTTACTTCACTGGGGCCTCGAGAATCAGAGAGCCTAATTATCAGTGCCCCACTCAGGAAGTGCTGCCTCAAATAAGAAAAGAAAAAAAAAGTAAATCCAACCACATGTTCCTACGTTCCCTCTCCTTCTCAGACTCCACACCAAGCAGAGCTGTAACCTGATAGTGCCCCTGTCTGGTTTTGGCTCTTTCAAAACACAGGGGACCTAGCAGGAAAGCAATGCAGGAAACTACAGTCTGGTTGCCAGTCAAGAGGAGCCCTGGACAGGGAGAGCCAGGCCTGAAATGGGCCATAAAGCAGGGACAGCCCTTCACAGCCTGCACACCAGCAATCAGTCCCCCCACGCGCCCACGCATGTATGCATGCATGCAGCTACAGAGGTGCTAAGGCAGCGTCCCCAGCATCCCAGAGCTTCTTCGCTCAGGTGTCTGTAACTCCATCTCTGGCCAGGAGCCAGCATCTTAGGTGTCCACAAAAACATGGGAAGTGAGCCACACAGCACAAATTGTTCCACTGTCCACAGAGTACAAGTGGGTCCCCATCTGAGCAACTCCACCAGTGAATCCTAGTGACAGCCAAGACCATAACAGAGATGAAAGCCAGAAACGGGAGGGGGCAGCCTTTGGGGAAAGCAGCCCTGTGCTGCCTAAGGGTTTTCTGAAGGAAACATCTCCACCATCTACTGGCTCCTTGGGACTTACACTCTCCCTGATATTCCCTATGGTAAAAGGGAGGCTCACAGCACAGGGACACTCATCAGCCAGGGACACTGTAATTTTAACAGGAGAGGCTCTGGGTTCTAAGTCAGATTTCAGGTTCTTTCCTTATAGGACTGGTGAACGTGCAGGTTGGTATGGCCACTTTGGAAAACAGCCTGGATATTCCCTATCAAGTTAAGCATAAAGTTACTGGATACCAGCAATCACACCCCCAGGCATTTAACCAAGAGAAACAAAAACCTAGGTCCACTCAAACACCCAAGTGTCACAACAGCTTCCCTCTTAATAGCCACAAACTGGACGCAACACAAATGTCTAGCTGTTTCTGGATGGAAAACATGTGGCCCAGAAGCCATGGACTTGGGAAATCCCTGGACTCAGGGAAGCCACGGATGTAGGGAAGCCAAGGACACATGGAAGTCAGAAGACACACGGAAGTGCTGCTTGCTGGGGTGTGAGGTACAGGGACAGCACAAGGCAGAGGTTTGGTGGCGACAGCCCGACCACTCTACTCAGGGTCAACCACTGGCTTCAGCATCTCGTTTCCTGGACCCTTAACGGGGGGTTGTGCACATGCCCTGCCCTGCCCCAAGTGCAGCACAAAGTTCCCTTCATAACGCGCTGTGACTTGCAGCTTGTTCTGTTTGACCCCTGCGGCTGCAGCATGGGACACAGGCTTCAGCAGTTCCGTCATCTCCCACAGGCATCAGTGCAAACAGAGTACTCTTTGGTCTATCCTTGAATGGAATGCCTTTTTATCCAGGCTTTGTGGGAGATGAGTCCCACACAGAACTGCTCCAGACACTTCAAGAAACTTGAAAACCTGAGGACACATGAGGTCACAACACGGCAAGAAGCAGAGCTCACAGTCAGCTATTGGATGGAACACAGGGTCCCCAATGGAGGAGCTAGAAAAAGTACTCAAGGAGCTGAAGGGGTCTGCAACCCTACAGGCGGAACAACAATATGAACTAATCAGTACCCCCAGAGCTCATGTCTCTAGTTGCATATGTAGCAGAAGATGGCCTAGTCAGCCATCATTGGGAAGAGAGGCCCCTTGGTCTTGCAAAATTTATATGCCCCAGCACAGGGGAAGGCCAGGACCAAGAAGTAGGAATGGGTGGGTAGGGGAGCAGGGTGGGGGGAGGGTATAGGGGACTATCGGGATAGTATTTGAAATGTAAATGAAGAAAATATCTAATAAAAAATTTGAAGAAAAAAAAAAAGAAGAAGAAGAAGCGGAGCTCACGCCTCTTAGCACAACACGACTCAACCGTCAAGACAACAGCAGCTTGGCTCACGGACGGGGAGACAAATTTCCTCAATTAACTGAAAGAGAGCTCGAACCAGGGTTGAAGCACATTCCAGGTGTCCCAGATGGCCAGAGGCAGAAGTGAGTGAGTTGTCATCTGTGAGATTCAGAAGATAGAGCTCAGCTGAGATGTGAAAGACATCTGAGAGAGCATGCCTGAGGCCACTGCCACCCGCCAGGACAGCCTGCTGGCCGGCCTGCCTTCCTGTCCACTACCTGCCTATACTGCGCCTCTAACTCAGGGCAGAGTGACCCCACCCACCTCCCAGGGATCAACCGCGGACTTTCCCCAGATCACCTCTACTAAGTGCTCTACCGCTACCCTATACTCAAAGAGGGCAAGCACTTAGTGGCCACCAAATATGGGCCCTGCCTTCTGGAGTGCGGTCACAATGGCCTTATCAAGCCTGAAACAAGAAAGAAATCCCAAGGGAGGTAGCAATATGATCAAAGGTCACATCTTTATGGCTTGGGACTATGTACTAGAGCATAAATCCAAGCTCCAAATAGCCTTAGCATGCTGAAGACAACCTGTGGCTCATCAGCTGAGGAGGGTAGCAACCCTGGCCTGGCCAACACTCATGGTACCTACCACCAACTAGGGCAGGAGCTGTGCAGAGGGGCCTGTGCAGCAGGCCCCAGAACAAGTGCTTTCCCCGAGGACTCCAGCTAACTCTCATCAACGCTCCCATCTCCTCATTTATGGGCTAGGAAAAGGGGCTCAATGATTTGCCCAAAGTCATGCTAATGTCTCTAAATGTTTGCTGAATGCTGGATGGGTGGATGACTAGAAAGACAGACAATTTAAAGACAAGGTAGGCTGGTTGTATCGCCCTATTCCAGGGATTAAACCTAGACATGGGCTGTCAGAAGAAAGAAGAGAGCTCAGGGCATAACATATGAGTGGCTGCCAGGGAGCAAGATTGCCTTGACAAACACTTGTGATGCTCTGGGTTCCGGGAGAGCAGTGGGGACAGTGCTCCATTAGGAAGACAGACAGTGCTGGGCCCGGCTTTCCATTTTTCAGTTCCAGTGTGCAATGGCATCTGTCTCCCCGGCCTCTGGGTGCTTCTGGAGTCAACAATGGGAGCTCCCAGAGGCAAGAAGGAGAGGGGCTTGCCGCCTCTGCCTTGGCTTTGTTTAGAGAAAGAGCCCAGACTCCCCTGCATGCACTGGGGCACTCGCTTGCTGCCTGATGAAAACCAGATGCCAAGTGCCCCCCACCCCCACCCCAGCACTCACGGGGCCCTGTGCTTTTAGGAAAGTAATGGGAGCCAGACAGCAGACAGATTACACCTTAACTAGGTGTGGAGTGCAAGCTGACAGACAGCACCTAGCTCTGGGCTCCAGACCCTTTAACAAAGGGTGCCTTTTGGATGTCTGCAGAGCAGGAAGTATAAGATGTGAGTGAAAATTCAGCCTAGTTGGGACTAGTGCTTCTTCCTGAAGCTCCACATTTCACTGACTGGCAAGCCCATCATGGTCACCAATAGACATCAGTCACCACACAGTGCCCTCTGCAAGGCACTTGACTTTCTACTGACCCACAGAGACAGCAGCCGTGTCGCTCATGAACTAGGATTCCCTCCCTGGATAGCTGAAGGGACCTGAAGCCAGGACGAAAACCTGCTGCCCAACACATGGAGAATCCCAAGGATAAAATGGAGTTGGCCTATACGCTCTACTCCTTTGCTGCAGAGCTCTGAGGAAATCCAGGCAGCAGAGGAAAACAACTACTGCCTGAAGACCACGTGCCACTCAGACCCTGCCAACAGTGCCCTCCACAGGTCAGTGTGTCTACAGATCCATGGTTTGTCATGTCACAGTAGCTCCTGGCCTCTCATTCAGCGTCTAGTTCACTGTTTCACTGAATTCAAGGTCTCTTTAGTTGAATCTCAAAGCCCCAGTGGCAAAAACCAAATACCATCTCCCTAAAATCCACCTCTTCCAAATTTCCATTGCATGCCATTTTCCAAGTCATTACACGCACGCCCCCAGAGTCAGCTTGCAGATCTCACTGTCCCTCGGCAGCCAAGCTGCTGTTCGATGACTATTCTATTCCTTTACAACCTTCCTGGGGTATCTTCACCACCACCCCCTTTCCCTATACCTCCCAACTCAGAACTCACCCCTACAAATAAATGCTTCCACTGGCCACTTAGTTTTGACTCCCTCCCCTTCCAGTCAGTCTAGTTCACAGCTCCTTAATCCTATTCCCACCGCAGGGTCCCTGCTCACTCGCCTCTCCCCTGCCCAAGGGCCCACAACACTTCATGTATAAATCAAACATCAAAGTCTACACGCACAATCTGAGGTACTGTAGAATCCTGATGATGAAATCGAGACCTAATGCCACTGGTCTGTGCCCCTTCCACATCCACGCCTGTCTCAACGGGTTTGCTCATGCTAGCTCCCTCCTCAGATGCGCCCCTCCCTCCTCTTCCACACAAATCCTAATCCTTCCTCAGAATCCACTCCAGATGCAATCTCCTCGCTCCTGTGTTCCCTGTCAGCGCATTTTCTGCTTCTCTTTCCGGCTTACTGCAGGGCTGAGCACCAGCTCCAAACAATATGCTTTTTGATGACAATCTGAATGGCACTGTTTTATGAAAAGAAATCCCATTTCATGCCCACTCAGGGAGTGTCTGATATAGGTTGCCTCTAACTATGAGCAGTCAAAAATATCAACTCGTCTGATAAACACGGAGAACCGAAAGTATGGAGGCTGGACCGCTTGGTCTCAGGGACCTCAGTCAAGCACCAGAATCCCTTGCAGTTTCTTCTCTGCCCATCTTGACAAACTTGCCTTCCTCCTGGTGACAAAACAGCTGCCTCATCTCCAAGCATCTAGTAGGAGGAGCTTTTCCCTTTCCTATGATTTCTGGGAGAAAATGTTTTTCCCAGAATCCCTCAGCAGACTTCTCAAGTCTCGTTGGCCAGCTTCATTGGCCCAAATCTGAGGGACGCACTGCTGTGACTTGCTTAGATGGGTCAGCACTTACTCCAGAGCTTGAAGGAGGATCGTCTTTCTTGAAGTGGTATGCAGGCAGAGGCGGCATCCAAACCAAACCAGGCCCCACCAGCAGGAAGAGAAGTGAAGAGCTGTTACATCAACAATCAGTTGTCCCTGGACCAGCAGAGGCCAGGTCATACATCTGCGGTTCCCCACATGCGACAGCCCCATCCTGTGCTGGCACGGGAGGACGCTCAGCAAATAACTGTGGGCTTGAGCAGAACTCGAAATTACCCCGTGTGTGTGAGAAAATGCTGATCACCATAGCATGGTGGTACAATTAGACATTTGTGTACAGAAACCACAAAGACAGCCATGAAATCCTAACAGATGCAGAGACATTCTCATAAGAGAAGGTTGGGGTAGCTCTGATCCAACTCTAGCCTGGGCCCAACTCCCAGTTCCACAGATAGGAACTGGGACCCTGGCCAGAATTTGGGCTTCCAACAGGCCCAGCTGGGCTTTTTCCCTCAGTTCAACTCTTGCCTCCGATGGACCAGTGGGCCCCAAACCAGCCCATAACTCACCACACAGAAGCTCCAGGCTCAAAGGAGGCTCATGAGGAGGAACATGAGTGTCCATCAAACACCTGAGCATCCTGTGTAAACCTATGGCTCTTCTGACTGTGACAGATGGTTGAGACAATCAACGTGAAGAAAGAAAGGTTCCTTTGAGCTCCAGATTTCAGATGTCATAGCTGCTTGGTCCTTCTGCTTCCTCCAGGCTTATGGCAAGGCACAACACCATGACAGGGAGCAAAGGAAGAACCAAGGGGCCAGCCTCATGGGGCTACGAAATAACCGCAGCAAGAAGAGCATGGCTCCAAAGACCTGACTTCCTCCCATTAAGCCACACCCCCTACAAGGTCCCATGGCTTCCCAGTATCATCAAAGGCTAGAGACCCAATCTTTGTATCACCTGGGCCTTTGAGGGACAGTCAAGATTCAAATCACAGCTCTGTGGCCATACCAATCTGCCAGAACATGTACAAGCGCAGGAGTGCTGGCCTGGAGGGAGCTCCTTCTCTTTTCTCTGCCCAGGCCAGCTAACCACTACCCGGTCTTCCAGCGCAAACTTCCTCCATGCTCTCCCAGCTTCTCTGGCTACTGACAGCACCCCAGACCCCAAATACACATGTCCCCACATGGCGCTATAAAGGGACCTAAAAACTTCATGGGAAACACATAGGAAGCAAGGCTCTCCAGCACCTCTTCTTGCCCACATATCTCCAAGCTGTATCAGCAGACCACTCGCTACTTGAGGTGTAGGGGATCCTTCCTAAATACTATAGCTGACAGTTCCCTGGCTAAAGAGAGTTGTAGGAAATACTAAGCAGGCCTGTGCAACCCACAGCCCACAGCCTGCATGAGTGTGGCATAGCACAACATCACAAACTCATTCAAAGCCTTATTAAAATTGACTGCGCCATTTTCTGGCATCACCTTTGTAAATGACAAGGTCACGTTGCAATATCTAAAGGTTGGACACACCTGGATCATGCATTCAGCCTTCAATACATATTAACTGAGCAAGTACTAGGTTGAACCCTATGGCCCGGCTGATACTTGGCTTCTTTCCTGACCTTTGAAACTGGTAACATCACATGGTTCATCTTAATATCACCCCTGTGCCAGGCAAGATCGAGAATCTTGAAATGCTGCAAGAAGTAAGAGATACAGTCTCTGTAAGTATAAGGGTGTACAGCCTTAGTGTTAAAACATTAATTACAAAAGTCACCAACAGTATACTGGGTTACTGCAGCCTCAGTGTGTCATCAATGGCAAGTGCACCAATCATCTATAAATGGCATCACGTGGACTGCCTGCTAGGGCTGCAAAGGCTGGCACTGACGGCTGAGTCCCCTCCATATGCATGCACACTGCCAAGCACACAGAACACCCTACACATGCACCAAATGTATTATATCGGGACAGACATATATGGGTGTGTGGAAGCATTTGGAAGGGAAAACGAACCTAATCTTTAGGAGGCAAGGACTGGAGGCATCATGAACATGAAATCTCTGATGCTGCCGATATGGTTGAGTTACGTCTTCACAATACAGATCTTACCACAGCATATAAACTACCCGCACCCGGGAGTTTCACGGGGACTATTTAAAATACTTAGGAGAACAAACGGTTCTCAGGCACAATCTAGTATCACAGAAACTCCATTTGCATCAAGAATGGGCCTGCTAATTGCAAATCTTTCCTCCTTCTCTCCTATAGCGGGTCCCCCATGGGTCTTTATTTGGCACTCCATTAGCCTAGTCTGAGTTACAATATTTACTTACAAGTAATAACGGTGAATTTCTTGAAAAATATTTGGTAATTCAGGCATTTCACTAATTTGAACTAATCTTTCTCATTAGTCTCAAATGTTGGGGATTCAATCATTCTACCAAGAGAAAAGACTGGGGCTGGCTGCACTCAGGGTCTTGGCCACCAAATTCTTTCAAAGAGTACCTGTGGTAGTGGGGACGTGAGCTCACATTTAAAGTGGGTGGAAACAGAAAATCAATACCCGACAACTTAAAGAGTCACTGTGATCCAATTTGGTCCAGCACACAGCATCTGTGCGAAGTGACATACAAACCATAAAAGCAAAGCACATGGAAATGTCAGATCCTGCCCTCTGACGTTTGATCAAGCCAATCTCATTTGTGGACAGCGGGCCTCTCGTGTACTTAGCTGCATCTTCTCTGGAAGCCAGCTCCAGTCACACACACTGCAGAACCATGAGTGAGCTTCACTCCAGTTTGGCTTCTTACTGTTCTGGATACCAGTATGGAGGTTTAGAAGCACACTGGTCACATTTATGGGGTATCCTGAACTCCCTTGACATGGCAAATGAACATCAGGCCTTGTCCCTGTGTGCCAGTGACACTCAAAAACCTCACGCCAGACAGAAAGACACCCGGTCTTTCCAAAGAATGCCAGGCCCTCTCCAGCCTCCTCTGCAGAGCCCTTACAAATCTCCCAGATGCAGGCAGGATGCTCACAGGCTGGGGAGATTACGTTCTGAATGTCTTAAGAGATTAGTTACTTAAAATCCTCTCCATGACTTCAGTCATCCCTGCCACAGATCACAGAGTAAAAGCCTCCTTGATTAAAGCCAAATGCCTACGCACTGGCAGAAGGGAAAATATGCACAAGAAAACCAAAGTCGGATTCCTGATGGGCACAGCACCAGTTCCAGGATGGGAGCTGAGTAACAGGGACAGGGAGGCATGTATAGGAACCGTACGCTCAGCAACAATGCCAGGCTCCTGTATTCCTTTCCTTTCCCCCAAAACAGAGATATCAGAGATGGAATCTGGATGTATTCCCAAATGAGGCCCTGTTCTCCCCAAAAACCAAATATGGGAAACCCCTCTATGGTGGGGCTATGAGTGGAAAGGCAGTTTATCTGGTGTGAGGTTTTAAGTACAACAAAGCTGATGTGCAGAGACCGACGTTAAGGGAATTTTCCAGGTCTACTTCCATCCTTTCCCTCTCTTCCCTCAAGACCACCACCAGCCTTTCCTTCAGCTCTAGGATAATTTACCCCTGTAAGTAAGAGGACTGCACAGGAGATCTGCCAGGATTCTTCGGAAGTAAATTCAAGTCTAGGGACACATTAGTTCTGGGTTTACCTTCTCCTTCCCATAAGGCCACTGTTCTAGTCTATCACCCATTCCCAGAGAAGCACAGAGGACAAGCCAGGCTGAGTGCTCAGAATGGGACCTTGCTTTTTCTTCATAACACAATACCACAAGACAGCCCTCAAGACTGTCCAGTGTACACGTTTTCATTCTTAAACACTAGACGACAATACAAAACTGTCCAGCAAATCATCTCTAAGCAGAGTCAAACAGGGGCTGTCTAGTTTGGGGGTAAGCCTGGAACAGATGCGTAATATCCCAACCCCCAACTACCAACAAAATAACAAGTGTATGAGCATCTGTCCAGCAGAATTCCCACTGCCAAAGAAAGCCAATGAGGAAAACCAGAAAGGCCTTGGGCAAGCACTGCTCACAGCGAGAAAGCAGACCTGGCATACAGGGTCTCAGGGGCAGCAGCTGCCTATGTTGGGCCACAGCCATGTCTAACAGGCACAGTTTAAACAGCTTGAACTTTCAGACTTAGAGATTCCTGGAGGAGAGAGAAGCCCCTGGCAACCCTGGAGTCCAATGGGAACATAGGAAAAGTGCAGAGGTACACCTTCTCAGAGTTGCCACCAAGGCTGTAAGTATGCCCAGCAAGCGTGGAGCTCAGCAGTGGTGTGGCCGTTCTGACACAAGTCCCATGGCAGAATGGGACAGATGGAAGGTGCAGAAGAGGAACCAACCCTACCACCAAAACTCCAAGACACGGAGAAAGCCGGGTGTGGGTGTGGTCTGCCATCTGATGGGAAGCATGCCTCTTTTCTACTTCTCTTTTATTCTGGTTTCCTAGGAATTCCAAGGCAAGGGTGAAACTCCCAGTTCCCATAAGAAAGATGGCACTCCTGACGGTCAATAAGAAGTCAGCCCCCCTCCCTCATGGCAAAGTTAGGGGAAGGACTGAAGGAGCTGAAGGGGTTGCATCCCCTTAGGAAGAATAACAGTATCAACCAGCCAGATCCCTCAGAGCTCCCAGGGACTAAACCACTAACCAAAGAGCATACATGAGCTGGTCCATGGCTCCAGATACATATGTAGCAAAGGACTGCCTCATCTGACATCAGTGGGAGGGGAGGCGCTTGATCCTATGGAAGCTTGATGCTCCAGAGAAGGGAGATGCTAGAGGGGTGAGGCAGGAGTGGTTGGTGAATGGGGAAGCATCCTCTTAGAGGAAAATGGGAGGAGGAGGAGATGGGTGGTTCATGGAGAAGAGACTGGGAAGGGGAATAACACTTGAAATGTAAACAAAATGATTAATAAAAAAAAGTCAGTCCCCATATCCAGACAGCGTCCCCAAGAGGCAACAGGAAGAGTTTACATATCCAGGGCTCAAGATACTTGCAAATTTTCAACAGGAAGAATCTCCCCTGTATATCTATTACTTCTATCTCCCAACATTCAGCAATATTGTAAATCCTTTCCCTAAAGGTCCTCTGTCATGGCTGCCCTGGGCATTGGTAATCCATAGCCATTAAAAAACTGAGGGGCAAAAAACACCAAGCAAACAGGAAGTAAGGGTGTCAAGGTGACAGCCAAAGAGCAGGCTTACTTTAGGGATGGAGACTGAGGGGGAGGGGAAGGAGGGGAGGTGGGGAGGTGGAAAGAGAGACTGTTTGCATCAGAATGTTTTAAATTAATCCCCCTATTTATTAACGATTAAAAATACTTAGGTGACCACTGAAAATGTTCTTCGTGGTGCTAACTTTAATTCTGTGGCACTGGAGATAAAGGGGGCAATGAACACTTGGAGTAGACACTCAAACATCTGCTGGGTGAGTGGATAAAAGGGTTCAGGAAGTCTTAAAAGTAGATTCGAACAGAAAGGGGCTCCTCCGGTGGTCTCGGGAAGGGTGACAGAAGGTCAGACTCTGATGTTTAAGAGTTTCTTTCCACTGGGATATGTGAATCTGACAACCATCCAGTGCTCCAAAACAGCAGCTATTTTTAAGGCAGCAGAAAGGTGAGCCAGGCTCTGCAAAGTCATAATAGTGAGCCTGAGGAGCAACCCATGCTGAGGCAGAGAAGAGAATGTGGCAGCAGCAGCAGCAGCAGCAGCAGCAGCAGCAGCAGCAGCAGCAGCCACCGCCTTCACTGCCACACTGCAGGCAGCAGCAGGAAGGGCTCTCTTCCTTGGTGAGCCTTTAGTGAGGGGCCATTCACCACCCATAGCTTGGAGGCCAGTTGCCTTCACTGTGAGTTGGGGGAGTCATGTGGAAATGGAAAACACAAGGTTTTTTCCAGCTCCCAAACAAACAAGAACATTTGACTGAGTCAGACACAAACCTCAGTGTTTACTGCTGTCTCCTTAACAAATTTTCAACGCGTTTTGCTTTAATCTAACATTATTTCAACATTATGACAAACTGGTCAGTAAAACACGAAAGTACTTAATTTGTCAAATTTATGTGTTTTTCAGAGAAAATGCTCAGGATAAACAAGTCGATTATTCTCATTAACTACACTAACGTTTAAGGCCAGTGTTTTTATTCTGACTCTTGGTTGCCTGATGACGGGGAGACGAAATTATTCCGTTGTATAGCTACTGAATGAGTTCACGATTCCCCAATGACTTTACAAATTACAGCTTCAGCTAGCTATAAAATAAGCAAATCATTTCTGATATGACTATAAAATTAAGCCTGAAAAAAAAAGAACTGAGGTAAATCACCCCTTTAAAATCATGTTGTGGAACAGAACGTTCTGTATGGTTCCATTTATGTCAGAAAAATGTGCACTTGAGTATACACACAGAAGTGTTTGAGAGACTATATACTATCATAAGGAAGATATATCAAAACCAATAAGGGGTGTGGGACAAAGATTGCAATATGCACATTTTTAATTTCTATTTCTCCTTTTTCTCTTTCGGCGTTAGGGATGGCGCTCAGGCACCCCCAAAGGAAAGCAGGTGCTATACCCCTGGGCCAGCCCCCAGCCCCTGCTTCCTATATATCTTACAACAGAGTTATGTTCTTGTTACCTCTGCCAAAAACAAAGGCTTCAAAATTAAAAAATAATAAAATAAATATACGCTATCATCTAAATTAAAACCAGTATCTCATCTTCTTACTTTTATACAATACTCTAGCCTACAGCATTTTATTAACTGTTTTTAAATTATGGCTTAATTCAAACCAAATGCTCTGTTTAAAAAAAAAAAAAAAATCTCTACATTTCCTGTGGGTGGGTCCTAGCTAAGAGACTGACATTCACTCTCTGAAAGTCTCTTTCCCTTTCTCTCCTTGCTTCGCCTTTGGACTGATGGAATGAACAGTCACGCGTATTTATGGAGTTGACTCGCTGTTTTGATTACACAATGTGTACATTCTCTAGAAGTCTTTTAGCAAACAGTAGGAGAGTCCTGGGGGTGGGGCTGGGCAGGAGCAGCCCAAAGCACCAGGTGATAACTCAGCTGGAAGCTCCTCCCCCTCCCTCTCTCCGTGGAAAGTGCTTCCTGGCTAAGTCCATCGAGGTCAGTAATGCACATAAGAGACGCACACTAGTGACTTACCCCAGGTCCAAGAGGCCTTAAGCTGCACTGTGGTCAGGTTGGCCACCTTTAAGGTGATTTCAAAATACTTGAGAGTGCCGCCACTCCAAGACCAGGGCCAAGATACCAACACTCCCATATACAGGTGCACGAGGACTTTAGCCATCTGTGCTGCCTACAGCAAAGGTCTTAGAGCAGGATCATATGAAAGTGAGCTATCACCGGGCATTGCTGGTGTACGCCTTTAATTTCAGCACTTGGGAGGCAGAGGCAGGCAGATTTCTGAGTTCAAGGCCAGCCTGGTCTACAGAGTGAGTTCCAGGACAGCCAGAGAAACCCTGTTTCGAAATACAAAAGAAGAAAAGAAAGAAAGTGAGCTACCCTACTGATTATCACTTAGGAAAGGTACACTAATTATTACTGAATAGACGTTATCTCTGAGAAAAAAGATTGCAAAGTGGGCAGCTCTCAGGAATGAAGGAGTGACAGAACAGGACCCTTGAGAAATACGGAGTTTGGAAGCCTGCTCTAGACCCAGGTCCTACAGAGAACAGAGATAACCACACACAGGCAGTGGCAGCACACGGCACTCTGAAGTGTCAGATGATGGCGCTACAGGCAAACACTGATCTGTATGCAAAATAAGACCAACCTAAGGCAGCCCTGAACAAAGAAAGCATCAGCGATTCCCCACTAAAAGAACACAGAGCCAGCATCACTTTGGGATTTTTCCCAACCCCATTTCAGTAAAGAGTGTTCATTTATATGAGCACCTGCAGGCAAGAGGGGCAAGAAAAGACACTACCTTCTTTGAATTCCCAGTTCTGTGGCCGCTTTTACTCTGGTTATCCGGTGATGAACATTGACCTCTGGCTCAGGGGCAGACAGGTACCTTCCCTGCAGGTACCTTCCCTTCTACCTCTAGACTCCTCTACCTCTAGCAACCACCTTGGAAATAACTCCCTGACCACTTCTCTCAGTGATACACTAGGATTCCCACTGACAACTTTCTGGTCTCTTCCACCTGTCTTTGACTCCAAAACCCAGTTTCCATACCGACCGTCTGCTCCAGTTCTTACTAACTGGAACCACCAGCACCTGGCCCTCTGACAGTCTTCCCTGCCCTCCTAGAAGTCCCCACAATCCTGCCAGAAATGTCCCTCCCCTAAAATGTCTAAAATGTAAGCTATTTCAGAAAACATTTCCAGATGGCGTTCTCTAGCATCTTCCTCTCCTGAGAGAAGTCTTCTTTGCTGCACCAGCTTTGCTTCCCCACCCCCAACGCAAGACGCCCACCCTCTAAGAGTGTGTGATGTCAGTATTGGCCAGTCTATTTGCAAATCAATTTACCATTTCTCTGGTGGCCTTCGACCAGTGGTTCTCAACCTGTGAGTGGAGACCCATCTGGGTCACATGGCAGAGATCCTGTACATCAGATATTTGCATGACGAGTCATAACAACAGCAGAGTTACAGCTAGGAAGTGGCAATGAAAATAAGTTTATGAATAGGGGGTCAGCACAACATGAGGGACTGTATTAAAGGGTCGCAGCATTAGGAAGGTTGAGAACCAGTGCCTTGGATTATCACGTCCTAGAGGACTGGGAAACCCTTGCCTGGATGGTGAAGACACTATACGGTGAACTTAATTAAAATGACTGGCCAGAAACTTCGCCTGAACTCTCATTATTATAAAGCCAATTAGAAAGCTTTTTTTAAAAATGTACCTGACCACCTTCGAGCCGGGTAGAGTTAATATAATTCAATCTTCCATTTAGGATCTTGCAGGGTCCCAGGCTCATCATTCTCTCCTGCTACTATAATTACAGATGCAAATTATAAGAGAGACTAGGTGGACAACTGCTTGGAAACTAAATTGTATAATATGTCTCTAGCTTGTGAGTTTTGCCCTTCTGAAGGCAAAGTTAAGGAAAACAAGCTCCACTTTGGGGTAAAGGGGGTCCTCTGCTAAGATCTCTGTTAATTACCTGCCTCTGTGATTCACAATTAGTCACTTAATAAAGGGTTCTCGGTGAGGGAATTTGGCAACATGTGATTTTCAACAACTACACACTTGATTTTTTTATGTAACTGTTCATTTCTCTGAAAATCAGGTGGGCATTCACACACAGATGTCCTAAATTTCCTTAAATTGAAAAATCAACGTTTTATGAGAAATTGCTATGTCTCACTGTGAAGCTACAAAGAAACAGGTGTCTATTCTTGGCAAATGCTGAACTCCCAAAGGAAGCTAGAACCATGGGCCTGGGAGTGATGCCCAGGAGGAACATCTGGGAGCACCTAGGTTCTCACCTGGAGCCCTCCCCCTACTCAGTGAGAGCAGGCTGGGCTCTGGATTCTAAGTCCGAATCCCAAATTCATTCCAAGCTGCGACCATCCTCTTCCTATCCAACCCAAACCGGAAGCTTCCACTTCAACCTCAGGTCTCTGGGTCATCAGCCCCTAAACTGTCACCCCCATCATTTGACATTGTAACTGCTCCTTTCGGTCCACCCCTCCACACCGTGCCCATTCTAAACAAGGGGGGGGGGGGGAGGAAGGCCCTGCATTAGAGAGGCTTTGAAAATCAAGGAGGCATTCATATGCAGGTGATCTAAATTTCCTGAAACTGCAAAGCCAACATTTAGGAATTAGATTATCCAGGCTTCTCCCCCAACCAGCACTACATAGCTCTGCTGGGCTTGCTTTTGTGCCCTGCCAGCCCGTGGGGAGAATTCAGAGTGTATGCAAACCTGAAGTGGGGGAAATCGTATCTTTATTCTCACTAGCCTCTAAGTGAACCTTAACAATCCCTTTGATTGCCCTAGTTTCCTAATGTTTCTAGAATCAGTGGTTTCCTCCAAGTACAAATCACATACTTTCATACTCAGTGAAGTAGATACACCCCCAAAATACCAAACACTTCTCACCTTACCAACACTGATGTTTATTAGACCCGCTGTTAGGGGTTGTTAGTTGAATAGTAGGCATGCTACTATATCACATAGTTCTTTTTAAATATTTCGATAGCTCTCTTTCAATATAACTGATTTCCTTGGGGTCGGGTGGGACTGCCCAAAGGATTCTCACAGAACAGAAAGGATCCAGCAGCCATGTTTGGTAGATTGTAGGCTTGAGTGCCGCAGTCCAAAACACCTGGGTTCAAATCCAGACCCTGCTAACGTCCAGCTCTTTCTAGAGCAAAATTACTTCCTCTCCCTCAACTTTGAATTTCCTCAGTGTGAGCGTGGCAGCAAACGGGAAACCAGTATTTACTTTGCGAGGGCTGGGAACAGAGCTCAGTGGTACTCAAAGCACCTCGGGAGTCCCAGGCCCTGGAATCTATCCCTAGCATTGCAAAGCTAACCAAACAAAAGCAAGCATATTTACCTTGTGAACCCACTGACCAAAATTAACTGCACCCCTACCTACTTGATGGCAGGCCCAAGACAGTTCTGGGGCTGGTGTACAGACACCATCCTTAAGCACTCTCTACAGCAAGCCACTGTACTGGAAGTGTTGGCTCAGAACACTCTATAAACAGAGGACTCACTTCAAACGTCACAAATGCTCTTTGTAATTATATGCTGGCTTATGTCGCTTCCTCAGCAACAACTGTTGGTTCGTCTAGCTCATGTCTTCCCAATAAGGCTCCTTATTGGCCGGAGCCTGGGCCTCATTCACAGAAGGTACTGCTTGTTTAATAAAAGGATGCAGGATTTGATACAGACAGTCCTGGCTTCAATACTCTACTCTGGCACTTACAAGCTCGTGGCTATAGTAGAGGCCGATATTTGTCAGGCAAAACCTGCACTCTCTTTAAAGCAATACAACCCCATGTTATAAGCATGGCCCCAGCACTTAGAATGAGCATACTTCCCGCCATCCTTGCAGTTAAGTATAGCCATTATGTTCAAGTTCAAGCCAATGAGAATATAAGCAGAAGAAATGCACATACCTTCCAGTAAGTATCCTTAATATACAAATTTCATCATGAATCCTTCATTAATCCTTTCTTCCCTCCCGATGGCTGGAGCCAGAATGGCCATATTGGACCCTGAGGTAATACTGGGAGTAAATGCCATGCACAGGAAACAAGTCAGAAGAAGCCTGGGGCCCAAACACTGTGGCCAATACATTAGCCTGGCCAGCAATCCATCTTAGGGAAGTTAATCTCCTTGGACTTCAGGATCACCATCTATAAAAGGATGGAAATGTAAGGTGCCTATTGCCTAGGGTTGCTCTGGAGACTGAATGATGGGCTTGGTTCATAATAAGGGCTGGAGTTCAGACAGCAGATATTACCACTGCTATATGAATATCTGCAGCTCTGCTGCAGTGGACACTATAGCAAAGTGGGCAGAACACAGCCCTGGGTACAGAGAGGTGACGAAACCATTTTTACAGTCTAAAGATGCTATTGTTTGGATCTTAAATGACCCTTCTACATCCAAAGGTTTGGAGCATGGGGTGGTCGTATTAGGAGAAGATGGCACCTTGCAGAGGCAGGGCCTAGTGGGAAGTCTTAGGGTCACTGAGAACAGGCCCTTAGAAGTACAGTACAGCCCAGCTCCTTCTCCTCCTTTTCATTCCTCAGCAAGGAGATGCCTGGTCTTGCCTGCCCCTCCCCCAAAACTGCTCCGCCATCATGATGCTCTGCCCAAAAGCAACACAGCCAACCAACCCTTAAAACCATAAGCCCAAATGAACCTGCTCTGAGTTAGCTATGTCAGATGTTTTGTTATAATGACAGAAAGCAGACTACCACAAGAGGCAGCCTAACCAGTCCTGGCAAGAATTCCTTTCTCCAGCACCTTCAGCAGAAAGTCTTAAGAAGCAAAGCGTCCCACCTTTCCAACAGTGTTAGGCCCAGCAGTGCTGGTTCATCCATGAATCACACTGCCTATCCCAGCTACCCACTCCCAATGATGTAAACCCCCTTCCTCTGTCATCTGCTTCCTCCTTCTCCTCTGCCTTTGATCACCTTGATCCTGCCTGAGTTCATGCCTATCAAGACATCAAAGTTTCCTTCCACCTCTTTTAAAAGCACCCTTTGCTCTCTGCCTAATCACTGGACGTGATAACTTGATCCCATCCTGTTCAAACACAAGACGTCCCAAACTCTATAAACAAGTGTGTGGGTTCACTGGAGAAGAACCCCAACGCCTACTAACCATCCGGAGGCTCTCCTTTGCGGATTGTCTGGTTTGCAACATCTGCACTGGTCTGGGAGTACGGCTCTCATGGTACACAAAATCAAACCATGCTTTCTGCATTTACAGCCTACATGCATCTTTCCGGAGTGGTTTCTTCCTATTCAAAGTGACACAGTTCCTACCTTCTTCTCTCATGCTGCTGCCATCCTTCCATGTCACATTTACACACATGGCTTCACCCAGGCACAGACAAGGTGCCAATCACACGCAGATGATCTCTCTCTCTCTCTCTCTCTCTCTCTCTCTCTCTCTCTCTCTCTCTCTCTCTCCCTCCCTCCCCTGCCCCTCTGGCTCCATCCATTCCAGACAGTGAAGACTCTGCAGTTCACCAGCCCAGGCCTAAGATGCCTTTGGAATGGAAATGAGGAGGTGGTAGCAGCCAATGGATGAGCTTGGAGGAGCCACCTGGGACTCCAAAAGGACAGGAGACTCAGCAGTCAGGAGAATAGGGACAAAGACTTGAATCATCAGTGTCCTAAACAGGCAATAAAAGCCTGTTTTATTGAACCGAACTCCAGACACGAGGCAGCAGTGGAAGGGAGCAGAAATGCACACAGATTCTCCCAGTGGCCCTCCTCCCAGGGTCACAAGATTTTCTACCTCAGATTTGCAGTTTCTGGAAGATTGTTTCCTCTATCTGTCTTCTTTCCACAGCACTTAGACCGACTCAACTTTTATACAGTTTTATTCCAGGTATGTGACCCACATGGGTTCAAACCCTTGGATTCTTTTACTGTTTTAAACTCACAGTACGCATTAATTCACATCACACAGCAGGAATGCTAACTACACGAATCAGACCATGCCAGGCGGCTCCCCTAACATGCTGTGCTTCTCCCAGGTTAAGACTACTAGTACAAGGCCGGCTTCCCAAACCATGCTGTCAGCTCTCAGATGATAGGCCAGGCGCTTGAGAGTCCCTCAGAGGGGCTCAGAATGGGGTAGGCATTAGTGTGCCTGTCCAGGAACCCTTTCCAGTCACCTGTAGACTTAGCTTCTTCCAGGGCCTCTCTGGTGTGGGTGGAGTGGTGCCAGGGTCCCAGCTCGCCTCCACAGAGGGACCTGGAGAGGGGACAGCAGGGAGACCACAGGCAGCCTCACATTTCCTCAACAGCCAAAACGAAAAAAAAAAAAAGAAAGAAAGAAAAGAAAGAAAAACAAAAGGCACAAATGTCATAGTTCTCTGTCTTCCCATTGGTGGCTCCTTCTGCACGGAGCCCCACCCTCAACCACACAGCCAAGCCTGGGAAGTGCGGTGCGGGGGTGGGGCTTTCCCAGTTTGTGTCCTTTTCAATCTCCATGAATCACCAACTGCTGATTCAAGCTGAGACACAGTGACAAATACTGTACAACACATATAAATATAGTCTCATAAAGAGGCTGGCCAAGAGAAGCCTAGCTCCTGATTTCCTTCACCTGAGCACACAGGAGACATGGAGATTCTGTCACCTAACAACAGGACAAACCGACTAACCACACAGCCAGCCACACATGTGTGCCTGTGCATATGTGCTGGGCAGGGAAGGGCTGCCACTAATGAACTCACAATCCAGAGAATTGGTTTCACTGCTCTGAGGCAGTTGCCAGAATATCAAGATTTTTTTTTTTTTAAGATGCCTTAAAAATCACAACCTGTGCCTAAGTTTGAGCACCTCCGAATGAGCTCACTGATTGGAGCTTCAAACATGTTTCAAGGCAATCAAGATTTTTTTTTTTTTTAGGCTATTTTACATCCCTTAAATGCAGACTTTGGGATGTCTTACTGGGACTCACATGTGAATCAAGATGAAGCTGAGACAGGAATTCAAGACTAAAGTCCATCCTCATTCCGGATGCCAGTCAACTTTTATAACGGTGTAGATAATTCAAAGACAACCATCACGGATAAATCCTGTAAGTGCAAGAGACCTAGAATGGAGAAGCAGAGCGACCAGCTGCAGGAACTTCTCTGAACGCAGAGAAAGGAGGGGGTGTGTCCATTCTTGAGGTCTGAGGTGAGAGGGCACCAGGTGCCAGCTATGGAGCTTAGGAGAAACCAGAGCATTGGAAAATACATAGTGGAGATTGCTCAATATCATTCCAAGAAGAGACAAGGGGACGGCGGCCTGCAGAGAGGACTCGGGGGCTCACTTCTGAGACCACGGTTTCTTCCTTCTGCTCTGAGAATTCAGCCTTCTTTCTCTGAGGGCATGAAAACCAATCCTAACACACCCCGGGGCCAGGCAGCTCCCAGCCTTCAGCTTCACCTCCCACAAGGACTGTGAGCTGGGCTTCCTCGGTGAGGAGACACAGAACCAGTGTCTTCAATACACACTTAGCCTACAGACTTCTTAGGCGGAAACAAAGCATCCCTTGAGCCCCCATCCCACCCACTCCCACCTTCCCCCTCCAAAAACAACAATAAAAAAAAAAACACACCGTCATTCATGAAAGCACCATTCCCAACACAGTAAGAATTATGTGGTAACTTCCCTGGAACCTATGCAGACACACACATAAGTAAAGAGTTTTGGAAGCCCTCAATCCACACAGCAACCCTAAGCCACAAGCCTTGCAAGTGAGGGGCTTCACCCAAAGGCCCAGGACAGCTTAGAGACAGCCAGTATGCCACCGTTCTTGATGGGTCGGAAACAAACGGACCCTCTTGGTACTTTAATCCACTCTGTCACACTCTGGCTAACCCCCTCTACCTCCCGAAACGCAGTGTTGATGGGAGAGAACCGCAAGGAATTAGCAACGAGATCGGGTTAAACTTTCACAGCTATAGAACTGATAAGCAGTCACTTACCCAGCACAGCCAGACAGCTCAACACTGGGAAAAAGCACTTCATGTTGGCGGCGGCGGCAGCAGGAAAAGGACACAGCACAGGGCACCGTGCTTTTCCCACTGCCTAATCTCTCATTACTGCCAATCCACTTATAGCTCCAGGGAACAGTTTGGAAACAGAACTTCACAGGGAAAACGAGAGCCAGTCAAAGATAGAGTAGTCAGAAGGAGGGGGTTGGGGGCAGGGGAGGGGAGTGGCGTGTGCAAGAGAGTCCTCTATGCCTAAGGCAGGGTCCAGAGCAATTCCGAAGGCGCTCAAGGTTTCTGCCACATTGTATATGCCTCGCAGTCTCCACCGGAACTATGGATTCTGGTGGATTAATCCTCGAGGAAAACGGGAGGAAAGAGTCTGAGAAAATCCTTTCATGCGTTGATTATACAGAAATGTCCTTGGCTTCGCAGTGAAGGTGTCTGAGATCGCTCATTCGGATCCCCCAAAGGGAACCAGGCAGGTTTTGTCAAAACCCAAGAGAGCCAAAACACCCTGATTGGTAAAGACACTTCGGATTTCTTCATCAAAAAGTCCATCTCCATCCATGGTGAGAGGTCACGGTGCCGTCATCTGCCCCAGAACCTCCCAGGGCACACGAAGTAAGCTGGCATTTGGTAGCTCGAGAGTGGTCCCACAAAAGCCCGCAGATTCCTAAAACAAACACAACAGACATTTATCTAAGGCCAACACAACCGCTGCAAAACCCAGAGAGGCCAAAGCGAGCCACCTGGGTCCCTTCCCTGGGCGAGGGCAGCCCATGTGTGCATCCTGACCTTGTACAAATCTTACCTTCCGTGCTCCACGCCTCAGTTTCCCCGCCCAGAGCAGGGCAATTATGATTGTTCTCAAAACACTTTCACCAAATGCCTCTCTCACTCGCGGGCTTTTCCCGTCGCGGTCTACGGAGCGGGGCGCGGCGGGCAGCCCCACCCTCGGCAGCGCGGGTCGCCGCGGGGCTGGCGCGGGGCCGCGACTCGGGGCGCCGGCCGTGAGAGCCGGGGCGCGCCGCGTCCCAGGTGGCCCGCTATTGTTTTACCTCCCCGGCGGTTGAGTCTGAGACATTGGCAAAGAAATGGGTCCGAGAAAGGGACTCGGGGCTCCGCTTGAGGCAGGCTGAGCCCACCCGGCGCGATCCGGCTCCAACGGAGAAAGGGGCTTGGGCCCGGGGCGGGACGCCGATCGCCACGCCACAGTCCCCGCGCCCCCGACCCAGATCCTCGCCCGCCCGCGCTCACCTCGCCTAGGACCCCGCAGCTCCCAGCAACCGAAAGCTCGCCCGTCCTGTGTCCCGCACGCCTCCCAAGACCCACGGCTTCCTTCTCGCCTCCCGCAGCGGCTCAGGCCGTCCTGCTCCCGCCCCGCCCCAGGCCCCGCCCTCCAGCTCCGACCCGGCACGCAGCTCCCCGCCAGGCGAGCAAGGGCGAAGGCGGTGGCCTCACGGGGACACGCCCCCGGCACGCCCCGCCCACCGCCCCGGCGCTCTCTGGCTGCACCCGCACGCAGCTGGGGACCACCTGGGATGAGCTGATGGAAAGTTACCCCGGGGTTCGCGCCCCAAGGGCCCTTCCCAAAGCCCAGGCTCCCGGGGACGCGTCTTTTGCCCGGTAAACAATAGCAAAACGCCTCGCCGGAGACTGGAGTTTATTTCTATAACGAACCTCCACATTGTGCTTCACTCTAACATAATCTGGACCCCCGAGACAGCCTGGGTTCATCGCCTTAGCCTCTGTGTTGCTTAACCTCTCTGTGCCTCAGTCTACTCATCTGTTACAAAGAGTGAATAAGCTCTGCTGAATAAGCTCTGCTTAATAGGGTTGTGTGAGGTGTCCACATCATACTTGTAAAGCACTTAGCGGAATGCCTCATATGTCAAAAGCACTCAGTTACAAATGAACTGTCATTAGTTTCTTAACAGTGCTATCCATGCAAGTGGCACCATCTTTATTCAATTTTACCAAACACAAGGTGCTAAAAACGACTCGTTACAGGAGCAGGTTGGATCGTACTGCGCTTGCAGACTTGTGATCTACTTGGGAACACTAACAGTAGGCCATACATAAATGGTGTGGAATGAACCCATCCAATTCTGTGTTCCCGGGGTGAAGTGCGGGGCAGGGTAAGGCCCAGGAAGCCTTGTCCTAGAGAAAACGGAGTATAAGACCACGGAACATGGGGGGGGAGGGGTACAGAGGACAATGACAGACCCTGGAAACATAACTTTATATGCCCAGAGAGGAGAGACTCAGTATCTATGAGAAAAAGCCCTGTGGGGCCCTAACTATGCTGGAGGGAAGAGCTGTAACAAAGAATTGGAGGGGGGGTAAGGGCTGGGCTTTAAGCTTATGCCCAGGAGACCCACCCCCACCCCCAAAGGTTTGAGTAAGGATCTGTGGCAGTCAGAGCTGCATTTTAGAAAAAGTACTTGACCTAGGAGTAGAAGGTGGGTGGGAGAGTGTCCCGGAAGATTGAAGATGTTGTGGGGAGCATAGCTGAAAAATCCAGGAAATGGAAGTAACCACACAGGCAGCTACGGGGACAGAGAGGCCCTGGCATCGGGGGGGGGGGGGGGGGTCGGCTCCGTGGAATGTCTAGGTGGGTGTGAGAGAGGCTCAGTGTCTGAGATCAGGGTTCAGAGGAGACAGAAGGATGACGGTTGGAGTTTGAGGGGTCCAAGCCTTTTATTTGATTGACAGCCATGTCCAAAAGACGCCACCAGTGGATTTCAGAGCTCAGAGAGGGGCTTACGCAGTGTTTTCATCCTCCTGGGCTGCGTGACCGCAGAGCACTGGACTGAAAGGCTGGGCTGGGAAGGTGGCTTGTTTGCTAAAGCGCCTGTCATGGAAGCTTGAGGGCCTGAGTTTGGTTCTCAGAATCCACATTAAAAACAAAACAAAAGAAAAATGTGGCGGGTACTTGAGGGACCATGCCTGACGTTGTTGTCCTCCGGGTTCTACACACTTGGGCATATAGATGGACACATATCTATACACAAAATGAATATACTGATAACTCACTCATCCCCCAAATTCAATACCTCTATTGTACAAGACAATGAAGATCTTGCCACAGGGGAGGCCCAGATAACTGAGAAGTCTTTATCTGTCCTTTCCCCTCCCCCATGGCTGTAAAGGTCTTGAAGGCAGTCTGCCCTGTAATTATCCTGTATTCCCAAACAACTGCTGGCATTTGATCTGCATATGTAATTGAACTATAAATATTGCCTATCATATCAAACTGAATATTTATCACATATTTAAAGTATTGTATTTAAAAATCTCCTCTTGTATGTTACATATTCCCTCTTTGCCCCAAGACAACAGTGGCCCTGGTGTCTCTTGGCTCTTGCTGACTGGATCCCTGTGTTTATTTCCTAAACATCGATGTGTGAAGCAATGCCTCTGTTCTCTTAGTACCTTCTTGTGAGAAACACAGACAATGAAACAAATAAATATATAACACAATGACATGTGTTCTAAAGAAAGTAAGGTGACGGAATAGAGTGTGTGTGTGTGTGTGTGTGTGTGTGTGTGTGTGTGCATGCGCGTGCGTGTGTGTAGTGGGTGAGGTGGGGAGAGAAGTTCTATTCTAGGTGGGATGGTGAAGGAGGATTTCTCAGAGAGGTATCAGAACAGAAACCTGATTTAGAGTCAGGGAGGAGGAGAAAATGGCAATGTCTGAAGGAAGAGTCCCAGCTGGAGGAGACAGCATGTGCTAGGCCGGCTAACCTGTTCTGAAATTAAAAGTATTTCTAACATAGCGTGATGTTAGCATACTCTGGGAGGAGTAGGATCTGAGAAGCCCAGAGAGGACACAGACCCTAAGACCTTGCTGTCTGGGAAGCACTTCGGGTCATGGGCTACTGAGAAAGGTTAGCAATGGGAACAGAAGAGGAAGGAAGATGACAGGCAGAGGCCACGATGCAGGTGAGTTAGGTGATCGTCAGAGCTCGGCCAAGGGTAGTTAGTACATGTGAAAGCTGTGAGGGATGGCTGGAGTCTGGGAGCCTCTCAATTGCACTCTCTAAAGAACTGAATACAGAGAGGAGAGAGAGGGGGGAGGGAGGGGAGAGAGAAAGGGGGAGGAAGAGAGGGAGAGAAAGAGAGAGATCAAGGAACCTTCCATATCAGCCAGCTTTAGAGCTCACCGCCCTATCAAGCTGCCATACCCCCTTTTCAAAACTCAGTTTCCTGCGTCATCTCCCCCGACCTCCAATCTTGACCCTCTTCACTCCATAATCCCTTGTCTGTTCCCAGGTTTTTCCTTCTCCATCTGCCCATCTTCCACCACCTGGATGCCCGGCCAGCAACTTTCTCTTTCAGTCTTTGGCCTGCACTACCATAGCAGATTCCCAGTCCTGGGTTCTTTCTACGTCCCACATCTAGGGCTATGCAGAGAACGGTGCTAATTGCTGAACAGGGAGAGAGAGACACAGTTAAAAGAATTCCTTTGTCTCCCAGACTCAGAAGCCATGAGATGAAGTCAGTGTGAGCCGGTACCAGAACCAGTGGCCCCTCCAGGGGCTCAGCCGCAGGTTCAGGACTGAGCTGGGCAGGGTCTTTAGGGAAGCAAAGACATCAACAGAAAGGAAGATCCAGAAGACCAATCAGGAAATCCACCCTGTGCCACCCCCCTGCCACTCCACCCCCACCCCATCCACCCACCACCCCCAGCCCAACCCCCCATCTACCCCTGCCCCCCCCCCCATGCATCTGCACATTAGTGGCTTGCTTCACAACACTTTACAATTCAACTTCCAGTCCTCTACTGAATTGACCTGGAACAAGGCAGGTACTAAGGTGAGCCTTGGAAGACCCCTTCATCTCCATCAGAGAGCTCAGCTCAGATGGAGTCAGATGAAGAAACAGCAATGAGGAGAGCTGGGGTGGGGCACACTCAAGACACAGCCCCTAAGAATCCCAACCAAGGACAACCACTGGGCATGAAGGATCCTGGTCCCTGAATTTCCTACTTCAAGAGAATCAGGAACTCTAGACTTTCCTAGAATTCTTCCTGATTTCTAATTCTTTAAAACGTTTATTATTTTGTGTGCATGTGTGGAGATCGAAGAACAACATATAGGAGCCATTTTTCTCCTCTACTGTGTGTGTTCTGGAAGTCACACTCGGTCATGGGGATTGGCAGCAAGCCCCCTTGCCCACTAAGCCATATCGACAGTCAAAGTTGAAAATTAGCATGTTCTTCATTGTTGCTTTGACAATCCTGGGGACTGAATAGGGCCGCCCACACACTGGGCAAGTACTCTACTACTAATATACACCCACAGCTCCCTTTTGATTTTGAGATGGGTTACTAGGTTACCCACTCTGATCTAGAATCACCTGAGGCTCCTGAGTAGCTGAGGGTACAGGCTTGTCGGCCCCACAGACCTAGTGTTTAAATCAAATGCTGTGGGGAACAAAATTCATTATTGGGTAAGGTATGACCAAGAGATTCTGTGAGTTTGCGACTTCCAGACCAACAGACAGTTAGAATCAAAAAGGATCAATTATAAATCAAAACAACAAAATGTTCACGTTTTAAGGAAAAACATACAGAGTTGTCTTTCGAAGTCATCCTGTCACATGAAAGAAAGTTGGGGGCCAAGCATTTTGTCTAAAGATAGCAGGCACAGACTAAGCCCCACCGCCACCCCACCCCCCTACCCCCCACCCCTCCACTGTTAGTGCGGACTGCTCTTCAATGAGCCAGTAAGTGTCCTGTGAAAAGAGCAGAGAGCCTCCTACCTCACGGCTCAGCCTAAGCGAGGCTCGAAGTGTGTGCCGAACAGTTCTCCCGAAAGCCAGCCTTCCTCAGTGATTACCCTCCTACACAGACAAGGATCCCCGGAGATGAGACTAGGAATAGCTTACACTGGCTGCCATCTGTCTTCAAACACACGGAGACTATAATATCTTGAGACCAGGGTAGAGAGTGGGTAGTCCCCAAAGGCTTCGCCCACAGGTGGGTGCTCAGAACCTGGGGTGCGCCACCTAGCGTTACAGAAGTGAGTAGGTTTGCCTCCGGGAGCTCTGATGGCTGGATTATCCCAGAGGGGAAAGTCTGGTTTTATTGAGAGAACATTCTTCATGCTCCACAAAACTTGAGCTCGCTTCTTTCATTCCTGACAGAGAAGAGTGATTCTAAAAGACAACGCAGGTGCCCAGGTCCGAGTTTATTGACACCTAACTCTTCATCAAGCTGTTCTGTTCTGTTTTTGTTTTGAGAAAGGTTCTTAGTCTGTATCCCAGACTTCCTGGAACTCACTACGTGGTCCATGTTAACCTCGAACTTGAAGCAGTTCTTAGGCCCCCAAGTGCAAGGATTTTGAATGTGAGCCTCCATTCTCAGCTACTTAGCCTTTGTGGCCCGAGGTTCCTCTTTATAAATGTGTGGGCTACAGTAGAAGCCACCCTCAAGTGAGGTTGCAAGTGTTAGTGATCTGATGAGTGGAAAGAACCTATGCCTCACGAACTATTCTCTATACTAATGTGTACTGACCAACCTCCAATGTGTGGTGGGGCCCAGAGGCAGAAATTCCAGCTTCCTATCCAGACATTGATACTTAAAGAACCCTCTGGACCCCAACTTCTGCAAAATGAGGTTGCTTATACTAGCTAGAAAGTCTTTAACTGACTATGCATGAGCTACTGCAGACACGGTTAAAAGTATAGGTTCAATGGGGGGGGGGTGGCACACACCTTTAATCCCAGCATTCAGAGGCAGAGGCAGAGGCAGAGGCAGGCTGATCTCTAAGTTCAAAGTCAGCCTGATCTACAGAGTCAGTGCCAGGACTACACAGAGAAACCCTGTCTCATAAATCCAAAACAAGTACAGGCCCCCCTGGCCAATCTAGAAGATTCTATTTCTCAAGAGCTGCTTGAAACTTGGCTTCAGAAGATTTTTAAAGGCCACAACGTTGGGATGTGCTGGCTATGGTTTGAATGTGGTTCCTTGACATTTGGCTGCCAGTGGCATACTGTTAAGAGGTGTTGGGACCATGAAGAGGTGATTAGATCGTGGGGCTCCACCTCTGTGATGGGGTCACATCACAGGAAGGAAAGCAGGCTGTGTAGAGCTTGCTGCTTGCCCTCTAGCTCTGTCTCCCACAAAAGCTTTCTGGCACATCCCCGATCCCCCTCCCACTCTACTCTGTCAACACGTACGTATGTCACAGGACCCTCACCAGAAGCCCATGTCAATGCCACTGTCTTAGATCCTCAAAACCAAAAGCTAAATGAAAATTTATAAATCACCCAGTCCTTTTTTAAACCCCCTGGTAGTGATGTGTGTGAGGGGTGGGAGATAAATGCCTCACTATATAAACCAAGCTGGCTTCAAACTCACAAAGATCTACCTGGCTCTGCCTCCTGAGTGCTAGGATTGGTGCATGTGGTTGTCTCTTGCTACTTTGTGTTTTCTTCTTTCTTCCTCCCTTCCCCACCCTTTCAATAGATAGGAGAGAAAAGGGAAAAAAGGCAGTGTTATAGTTAGACTACTTCCTGCTGATTTGGGGCAAGTTTGGTCTTCAGCATCAGGATATTTACTTTCTTCTTCTTCTTCTTCTTCTTCTTCTTCTTCTTCTTCTTCTTCTTCTTCTTCTTCTTCTTCTTCTTCTTCTTCTTTGCACGCAACTTCTTAAACCTCAAACAGCAGCAACCCACCACCAACCCACACTACCTTCTTTCGGGGCCCTAACATTTATATACCCTCTGAAAAGTCCCTAGGTTTCCAAATGTCATACAATTGCAAAAACTGTCTGCAAATTCATGCCCCTGTTAGAGCATGAGGCATCAGAGCTGCTGTGGACAGTCTGAAGCAGCCCCATAGCTCACATCTGGGATTAAAAGGAAAACACATTCTTATAGTGTTTCTGTGTTTTTGAAAGCAACCGATATTCCGGAATTGTCACTACAGGTGTGTGCCACTGGTTTATCACGTAGCCTGGTTTATCACAGAGTCTTAGGAGGTATTTTACAGCAACGGAAAGACTCCAAACAGATTCCCAATCACATCCTCTCTGGTTTGACTTAAGGAGCCCTCTCAGCTACATAGCATCACCTGGAGCCAAAGAATCAAAAAAGCCAGTGTTAATCCCAAGTATAGTCTAGAGAACATCCTTGCTCCCAGCCTCAAATGTTGATCATTTGATCGGTCCCCTTTCCCGAATCACAATCTCAGCACATCCTCTTTTGTTTTGTTTGTAACCTAACAGCCTTAGATCACCTCCTTTGTACTCCCAGCTCTTCCCTTTGTGAGATTCCTCCCTTTGCTAAAATACTGAGAGGCCCTAGAGGCTGCTGGTAGGCTAGATGCCATGCTGCTTGTCATGTCAGAGTGACTTCCCGGCATTAGATTGGCTGATCCCCAAGCTTTCTCCTGCTCCTCATTGCAGGGCTGCTGGGCTGAATGCCCATGCTGGCTGCCACTTTCAGCCATGCTGTGGTCCAGGTGAAGAACTCTGAAGAATTTTATCTTGGTCTCTGGTAAAGAAAAAACCTTGGCTCACAATGCCTGTCGTCATACACAGGGAGGTGTGTCGGCACAGGTCTGAGATTCTAAGAATCCCAACCTTGAGTGCAAAGCCTAGCAGAACCTTTGGATGGGGTGATTTCTCTGAGACATCTGTTACCCCATGATCGCCAGGGCTGTCTGGGCTGATTTGGCTGGCATGCTGCCTCTCCCCGTAAAAGAGTGCAAAGACTTTGGCAAAACCTCCCCCAAATATACATGAGCCTGGCTGACAGTTTCAAAGTTCACTTGCAAGTTAATTATTTGGAACTCAGAGCATATTTTCCCATAACAGTAATATGATAGATGCCGATTATATTTCCAGAATGATATGCAAGTGTGCTTAACCCTCCACATGCCTAAATGTTGCCTATTGAAGAAGGGGAAAAAAGAAACAGTGAACCAACAATGTAGTTGAAACATCAGGAATTCAATAATACTGGAAAATAACACAGACGCAAGACATTCATCTTTTGAAAAGGAGAAAGACTAAATATTCGGCTTCCTGAGAGCAGTGCTCTGTGTCCTGGGGTGGTAAAGAAGGTAGTCCTAGGGCTTGGAGAGATCATTCAGCAGTTAGGAGCACCGCTGCTCTTAAGAGGACCCAAATTTGGTTTTCAGGACCTACATCAGGCAATTCACAGCTATCTGTGCTTCCAACTCGAAGGGATCCAATACCTTCTCCTGGCTTCCTTTGGTACCCACAGCATGCAGCATACAGACCCACAGAGGTACACACATAGAAATAACTCTTAATGAAAACAAAACGAAACAAAAACCGGCTGTCTTGATTTCTGTCTCTGAGGGACTCTGCTTCTGTGTGCTTCCTTGTTTACCGTGTGTCTTCCCAGGAGGATGGAAGCTCAGAGTAGCTAGTTCTGGCCTGCCTGGTTCTCCAGGGTGTGCTCAACACTGAGAATCAAGGCTAATGCACAGTCTGTGTTCAGCAAGTACTAGTCAAATGAATCAGTAAAGTCTAGCTGGAGAAAGAGATGACAAGTCAGCGAAGAGAGGTGCTCTCGAAGCTGGATGTGGCGGCATCTAGGAGGCAGAGGCGGAGGCAGAGGCAAGGGGCTCTCTGAATTTAAGGTCAGCCTGGTCTATAGCAAGCTCCAGGTTATCCAGGGCTACATAGTGAGACGGTTATTTTATTTTATTTTATTTTTAGAGAAGATCAAACAATGTTGGAAGAAACACAAGCCTCTACTAGGATGGATGGGGTGCGCTTTCATGGTAAGAGGACAATTGCGAAGGCCAGGCTGGGCCTATTAGAGAAAATTAGAGTAGTGGAAATGATGGAGGCGGGAGGGAGGTATGGGAGGAAGGCAAAGGCTTGTCATGTGAGTCTTGGGGGATTCTGGGTTTTGTCCTGTGTGGGGATGAAGGCAGGTTGGGGGGAACCATCAGATACTTCAGAGCCGTGACGTGGCAAAGCTTGATTTATGTTTGAGTGCTCACTCGCTTCCATCTGTCCTATCTCAGGACTCCAGGCTGTTGAGGCAGTGGTAAGTACTGTGCCAGTTTAGGTTAGCCTAGGCTACACAGTTGAGACCCTGACTCAAACCAAGCCAAGCCAAACCAAACCAAACCAAAAGAACCATCCCCAACAGGGTTTATGTGTTTGTAAAGCACCCTTTAGACAGGACCCTCTGAGGCTGCCACATGCTTAGGGAAGACCCAGGCCTTCCTCCAGTGGGCTCTGAGCATCTCCCCAGACTTCTTGATTGCTCCCCAACTTCCCTATGCTCTTGGTTCCGCCTGATATGAACTGGAGTTACCAGCCAGCTGTGGTTTCTGAGCCATGCCTGTGCGTGCGCCAGGTATTCTATGAGGTAAGTGCTGCCTTCTGCGGCTGCTGGTGCTAGCTTGGCAAACTCTCACCCTTTTTATGGGTGGAAAAAAAAAAAAACCCAAAACAAAAACCCACCTCTCTTCCCCTTCTTCCGGAGTGAGTTCATGTCTTCACCAGCTCTGTGCTGGGTACAGATGTCCAGGGCTATGCCTTGCCATTGACTTAGGCTCTTTGTTTAATGTGTGGTTTTTCCTGGTAAGTTTCTCGAGGTCAGAGACTGCCCACGGTAACTGTGTAAGCATGCAGGCACGCAAAGGAAGCATTACAGAATGGATTCGGGATAATTAACTGATCCTGTGAACCAATGCCCTTGAACTTACTTTTGCCACAGAGTGGGCTGCTAGTCCCCGGGCTCTATGATGCTTAGATAGCTGGGGTGAGGAAATCTTGTAAGTTTTCAAGTTGGATGACTTGACCACAGTATCTGACTCTCTCCTTAGCAGCTGTGGGAGGTGATTCACACAGACACTCGTGATCAGACTTTTTGTTTTGACTTGTACAAAGAGCTTTAATTACTGATCGCTCTCTTTAGTTCATCTATCAAAGCTGGGAAGGACCATCTGCTGGGGATCTCCAAATCTCATACCCAGCCTAGTCTCAGGAGGGCTTGGGAAGTAACTGGCAGCAACAGCGGCAGGGGCAGCAGCAGCAGCAGCAGCAACAGCAGCAGCAGCAGCAGCAGCAGGGACAGCAGGGGCACCCTCCCCCTCCCCCAGGCTCCAGTGCTGCCTGGTGCTTAGGAACCCACACGTGGACCTTAAGTTCACAGTGCAAATTATCCCATGTGGATGCCAACAAGCTTCCCCCAAAGTCACTTGTAATTTTCACAATACCCAGCGATCCCCTCATCTTCCCCTTCTCTTTACTTGTGATTTGCTATTTATGGATGAGGGCTGGGGAGCCGCAGAAAAGGATGAAGATTGCTGGGAAAAGAAAGGGCAGACCAAAGGAGAATTGGAAGAGGCCAATGCAGAGAGGATCAGGAGGGACAGAAAAGAAAAGAGAAGAGGAGGAAGAGCGAGGGAGGGAGGGAGGGAGGGAGGGAGGGAGGGAGGGAGGGAGACTTGAAGTAACCAAGGATATCTGTGAAATATGTCTGAAGTATTTCAAACTCAGCAGGGACCTCACAGCAGATCTTCCACAATTAATTGCCCAGAGAATCCAGCACAGAACAAAGCCATTTTTTTAGCGATCGCTCATATGATAACCCAAATGCAGGAAATGCTATTTTTCTCCAGACTCTATCAACTACAGCCATCTGTCTTGGTCCTGAGCTGTTCAAATGCATTTTTTTCCTTCACATGTGAGTAAGTCTCTCTCTCTCTCTCTCTCTCTCTCTCTCTCTCTCTCTCTCTCTCTCTCTGCACACACTTGGTGCGTGTGTGTGTGTGTGTGTGTGTGTGTGTGTGTGTGTGTGTGTGTGTTATCAACAGCAGGGCCAAAATACCCTTTACTACAGCAATGGCTGCCTTGTGGAATTCCTCAGTAACTCCCCTAGC
This sequence comes from Mus pahari, assembly GCF_900095145.1. Lineage (NCBI taxonomy): Eukaryota > Metazoa > Chordata > Mammalia > Rodentia > Muridae > Mus > Mus pahari. The sequence goes on along the minus strand of NC_034593.1, from coordinate 91,166,617 downwards.
CTCCCCTGACCACCAGTCAGGCAAGCCGGCCTTCCTTTCATCCTCACCTACCTCAGAGCCATTTTAGCTTCGTGGTGGAGGGGTTCACAAACATTTGTGGTTTCCACCACAGATGAGGCCTGCTATTTTGAATGAAGCCTGGTCTTGCCTGAGGCCTGCTATGGAGGACAGAGAGCAGAGTTACTGGGAGGAGGAGTGGACAAGGGGAGATTTGTGCCTAAGGTTCAGCAGCTGCTGCTTGATGAACGCTCGCTCTGTCTGGGAGGCAGGCCATTGTCACCAGGAGAAAATGAGGATGAACATAATGCCAGGACATGTGTGGAGCCCCGCAAGCAGAGGAGGAGGGCAGGGAGCAAGGTCCCTTCCCTGACGGTGTTTGCCATGTGACTTTTTTTCTCTACTGTACACTAGGACCCGTATGACCCTAAGATATCATCCCTCCAACCAGCTTCTCCATCTTTTTCTCTCCAGATTTCTGTATGAATGCATGTTTTATCCATCCCCCTCCCTTTTTTCTTCTTCCTTTTCTCTCATAGCTGCTGACTTACAGTAACAGGATCAGAGCAAGGTAGTCAGATGTCCTACCACACAAATACACTTCTATCAGAGGGCCACAGAGCTGGCCGTCCTTCTGCGAGGGTATGAGGGGACAGATGAAGACAGGTGACATTATGCTCAACAGTTAACTCAGAGGACACTTCCTCTGTTAACTGTCAAACTGACAGGTTCTTAAGCTGGAAGGCAAGCCTCTAGCCATGTCTCTGAGGGACCTTCCTTCTCCCCTCCCTTCTTACCCCTCTCTCACCGCGTAATCCTGACTAGCCAGGAATTTGAAATGTAGACCAAGTTGGCCTTGAACTAACTCACAAAGACACACAGGTGGCTCTGCTTCCCTCCCAAGTGCTGGAAGTAAAGACATGTGCCCCCTCCACCATGCCTGACTGGGATTATCCTGATTATGTTAATTGGTGTGCAAAACCCATCACAACTGTGGAAGGGGATCCTGAACTGTGTGAAATGGGAAAAGGGAGCCGAACACAAGCAACCATTGGTTGCCCTCAGTGACTTGACTGTGGATACGCTGTGGCTGTGACCAGCTGCTTTAAGCTCCTCCGGCTTAGCCTTCTCCACCGGAATGCCTTGAACTGGGGCCCAGAACAGACCTTTTCTTCCTTAAGCCACTCCTGTCAGGATATTTTATCACAGAAACAGAGAGGAAAAAAAAATTAAAACAACTAAGACATTCTATTTCACTGGTGGAAGGGTAAAAAAAAAAAAAGTTTCTTCTGCCCCTCAAAGGTTCATTGAAATGCATCAACAATAGACAGATTAATAGAAAGAAAAGGAATATAAATTCATTAACAGGAACATGAGGTAGAAAGAAATCACAGTGCATATAAGCTCTGAGTCTCCCCAAGGGCCAGATGGTGAAGGCTTAAGTAACTTCTGAGCTTGAACGCTGGGATGCAAGAAAGGTCATCTTATTATGCAGATGCAGTCTCCGGAGTCAGATTCGGGTCTAGGCAACCGGTTCCAGGGCTGAGAGGCTTCTTCTCTTTCTAGGGAGCCTTAAGCTTTCCTGGTTATTCAGTGAGATTCCTCCAGAGCAGACAGAAGACAATTAATTACCTTTTTTTTCCCCCTTCTTCTGGAAAAAGCTTTCCAGTCATACAAAGGAGTTCCTGAGAAAGTCCCTCCCTGCATGTAGTAAAGCTGGGGAAGGGCAGGTCAGAGAGAGCTTGATTCTGAGGCAAATCCTAACCCTTTCAGCTGGGTCAGAGGGTCAATCATTAAAGCATCATTTTTCTGGGTTTGTTTGTTTGGTTTTTGGTTTTTTTGAGACAGGGTTTCTCTGTATAGCTCTGGCTGTCCTGGAACTCACTCTGTAGACCAGGCTGGCCTCAAGCTTAGATATCCACCTGCCTCCCGAGTGCTGGGATTAAAGGCGTGCGCCACCACTGCCCGGCTCATTTTCTGGGTTTTTAACATTGGTTGTGTGGCCTCAGAAATTGTATTTGTTTGCTTGCTTTGATTTTGGTGTTTGGAGACAGAGTTTCTCTGTATTACAGCCCTGGCTGTCCCAGAACTAGATCTGTAGACCAGGCTGGCCTTGAATTCAGAGATCTGCCTGCCTCTGCCTCTCTAGTGCTAGGTTTAAGGTGTGAGTCACCACTGCCCAGCTAGAACAACTTCTTCTCCTTCTTCTTCTTCTTCTTCTTCTTCTTCTTCTTCTTCTTCTTCTTCTTCTTCTTCTTCTTCTTCTTCTTCTTCTTCTTCTTCTTCTTCTCNTCTTTCTTTCTTTCTTTCTTTCTTTCTTTCTTTCTTTCTTTCTTTCTTGCTTTTTCTCCCTCTCTCTCCCTCTCTCCCCCCTCCTCCTCCTCCCCCTCCTCCTTCTCCTCTTCCTTCTTCTCCTTCTTTTCCTTTTTCTACTTCTTCTTCTATTAATGGAACTAACACGTGGGTACTATGAACCAAACCTGTGTCCTGCAAAAAAGAAAAAAAAAAAATCAACAAATGTTCTTAACTGATGAACCATTTCTACTCCCTTTCCTCACTTAAAAAAAGCTTTATTTTAGTTTGATGTATTTGAACATGTCTGTGTGTATGACTGAAGAGGTTGAGAATCATTCAGTGTGGATGCTGGAGACAGAACTCCAGCCTCTGGAGAACCGGCGAACACTGTTAACCACAGAGCGGTCTCTCCAGCCCCTGGGAGAATGCTCTTAGCCTGAGATGAGGTAATCATCTGCAGAGTGGAGACCAGAGCATCTGCTTTCTCCGGAGCAGGGTCAGAGACGTGACTTGTCTTCCCTGGCAGCTTGGCTTGGAGTTGCCTAGGGGACATCCAGAGGTGTGTCTCTGAGAGGTTTCCTGAGAGTGTGAGGTGGGGAGACACACCCTGAGTATGGGTGACACTGATCCCTGAGCTGAGGTCCCGCACTGAGGAAAAAGAAGCTGAGCACTGGGTACATTATCACCCTGCTTCCTGCGGGCAAACACACTGACCAGTCACAGCCTGCTCCCACCGCCATGGCTTCCTGCTAGAAGGAGCATAACCCGCACACCCACCTTAAGTTGCCTTTGTCGGCCATTTTGTCACGGTATTGAGAAGAGTGACTGATAAAGTTAGCATGGGAAATAACAGCACTTAGGACATGTTCAGGATCAGCCATTTTAACAGATGTGGTTAGGCGCCTGCTAAGTGCAGTGTGTTCTATTCCAGGCACCACTCAAAGACGACAAGAGAGAAGGACACCCTGCCCTCGTGGAACTAGCACTCCACAAGAACGAACGAGCCAACACATAACTGAAAGATGTGATGTATTTAAGGGAAAAACCCTAAACTGTAAAGCACACCAGATGATGGAAAATGCTTTGAAAAGAGACACAAAGGGGAATAAAGGAAGACCACAGTACCTGGTGTGGGGCTTCAGGAGGCCACCATGGACTGTAGAATAAAATCCTGCTTAAAAAACAAAACAAAACTAAGGTGGAAACTTAAGGGTTTTTTGGAAAGTCAGTTGTGTTGGGTGGTGTTTTGCTAGGGCAAACACATGAAGAAGTGTTTTCCTGAAGTGGACATAGGTGAAAGGATGTTTTGCTAAAGCAAACACGTGAAAAGACAAGTGATGAAGGATTCTCGGCTATAGACACGCATGTATTGGTCGGTCTCACATTGCACTGTTGAGCTCCATTTGTTGGGACTCCATAGAGTTCTGTTTCAAAAACCAAAACCAAAACCAAAAACCAAAAACCAAAAACCAAACCAAACCAAAACAAACAAAAACAAACAAACAAACAAACAAACAAACAAAAACCCAAGCAGACAACATCAAAACCCCCTCACAATCTGGTCACAAAACCATGAACATTCTTGATGCAAGCTGGGTATGAGTGGGGACTTGCACAGGGTTGCTGATGAATAGGGAGATGAGTAGATGATACAGTTAAATGACACAGAACAAGTTTTAAGCACGTAGGCTGATCAGGCTTGATGACACACCCAATCCCAATGCTCAGGAGACAGAGGCAGGTGGATATCTCTGAGTCTGAAGCTGGTCTGGTCTACATAGCAAGTTGCAGACCAACTGGGCTACATAGTGAGACCCTGTCTTGAAAAAAATACAAATGTTAACACAAAGAAAAATAAAAAAAAATCCATGAAGCCTGAGGCCCTGTGTGCTGACCCTCCCCCTTCTGCTCCCGTCTACAAGAGAGTGCTCTTCCTCTAATACACTCTGCTTGCTCAGATTCTGTGGGTCCCAGTGAAATCTCAGCGGGAACATAGGATTCAAAGTGTCCCTGTACCAAGTGAAGCAGATTTGGGCTTGGTAGTTGTAGTGGTTTGAAAGAAAATGGCTCCAGTGGGCTCAGAGGGAGTGGCAATATTAGGAGGTGTGGCCTTGTGGGAGAAATCGTGTCAGTGGGGGCAGGCTTTGAGGTCTCAGAAGCTCAAGACAGGCCAGTGTGCCTCAGTCATTTGCCACTGCCTGTGGACCAAGATTTAGAATTCAGTTACCTCTCCAGCACCATGCCTACCCGCACACTGCCATGTTTTATCATGATGAGAATGGACTAAACCTCTGAACTGTAAGCCAGCCCCAATTAAACATTGTCTTTTATGAGATCATGGTCTCTCTTCCCAGCCACAGAACCCTAACTAAAACAGTGGTGGAGTGGAAGATGTCAGATGTTATCAATTTTTCTTGGACTTTGTGAGAGGTTATTAACTTTACCAGCCCCTCCAAAATCACTCGCTGGGATCTACACACTGGTGTGTTACTTTGAATGCAGCCTTAATCACATGAGAACCAGTGGCTCTTCTGCAGGAACACCACTGAAGGAAAAGAGGAGGCAAAGGTTACCAGCAGGCCTAATCAATAGGTCTGCTAAAGCACGGAGTCTCAGTATTGCGTCAGGGGACGTCTTATGTATGGGTAAAACCTGGGGAGGTCAGAGTGGTGGGGCCAAGCCAAGCCCAATTTGTCACTAAAATTCACACTGTTTTAGTAGTCATAAGTAACTGGTGCAATAATGTGACATTTGAGATGTTAGGTGGACATTTAAATTAAGGTGCCATGTAGGCAGATGGTTGGCTGCGTTTAGAATCCAGGAAAGATATCCAGACTGAAAAGACACATTGAGAGTCCTGAGCATATGGACAAGAGTTTAATCACAAGGGCGATGCAAACACCGAAGAAGGACAAAGCCCAAGGACAGAGACCTGGAGCCCAGGAAGGGGGACTCTGCACGTGTGACAAGCAGGACCATCCAACAGGTAAAACACTAGGCACCTGTGAGAACAAGGTACCCAGTGAGTTTCTGGGGGAAAGGAAAACTCACTGTGTTGAAAATCTCCAAGTAATTACATAAGAGGCTGTGGTGACTAATCTTTATCATCGACCTGATTAGATTTAGAACCACTGTGGAAACTCATTTCTGGGGTGTCTACGAGGGTGTTTCCAGAAAGACTTTACTGAAGAGAGAAGAGTCATCCTAAATGTGGGTGGCTCCACCCCCCAGAGTCTGGGTTCCTGGACTGAATACAGAGGAGAAAGCCAGCAACCCACCGGCACTCACCTGTCTGCTCTTTGATTGCAACGTGAACTTCCAAGCCCTGTCCCCATGCTTCCCCACCGTCATGAACTGCATGAGCTCAAACTTCCAACCCAGATACACCCTTTCGTTGCTTTGATGGGTATTTTGCCTTATCAATGAGAAGAGTAAAGGAAATAGGCAGGGACTATGGATGGATCCCTGGACTTGGCCACTGAATGCTTTGGTGCATTGAAAGTTTCAGTAGAACAAATGTAGAAGCCTGCCCGGGAGAAGTTACAGAAAGAACAGAGCGAAGGAGTTAGAATTAAGATGATGGATACCCCTTTGAGGAATTCTAGACATTTTCGTTTTACAAATGGAAAAGAGAAATGGTTCATAGCAAGAGAAGGACGTGAGGTTAGAGAGGTTTAAGACTCAGAGCATGTTGTCTATGGACAGAAGTCAGACAGGCATGTAGATGCTGCTTTCCTAAACCAAACCAACCAAATAAAAACACTGAGTCCCTTGCTTGGGTTCACACACAGCTTACGTAACAAAGCAGAGACGAAAGCCTGACACTTTTGTTTGGTATCTGGCTCCTTCACTTTGGCTCACCTACTTATGTCTGCAGGTCTGCATAGTCATCACTCACAGCAGATGTTTCTAGGCCTGCCCCACCCCTTCGAGGCTGCAAACACAGAAGTCAATCCCCTCAAACTTGAGATGATCTTCAGTTCCTGGTAGAAGAAAACTTGGCAGGATGGACCACGCCCAATGGGGGGCAGTCACCTGTGTAAGGGAGGTTGTGTCCTGGAGTGACCATCTTGGAGCAACCCCTCAAGTAATGGCAAGTATAAGAACTTCTTTGGATCACCTTGCCAAACCAGAAAAGAGACAACAATGGGCAGGACCACACCTTTACCAGGACTGCTTAATTTTGAGACTTCCTGCCCCCTTTCCTAAGTTTTCCTCGATGAAGCCCAAACCTCATGGTAGCACACCCCAAAGACAGACTTAGGGGCTCTACTCCTTTATTTGTTTTTTCCCAATATGACCGCATTGAATAAATCTCTTTGATTTTCAATGTTACTCTTCTCTGTCTCTCTGTCTCTGTCTCTGTCTCTGTCTCTGTCTCTGTCTCTGTCTCTCTCTCTCTCTCTCTCTCTCTCTCTCTCTTGTTTTTCAAGACAGGGTCTGTAGCCCTTGCTGTCCCAGAACTCTCTCTGTAGAGTAGGCTGGTCATAAACTCATCAAGATCAGCCTGCCTCTCCCTCCCAAGTGCTTAAAGGTGTGTACCACCACTGCCAGCCATTCTTCTCTTTCATTGGCCTAATGGAACAAGTGACCAAGCTTAACCTGTCAGACAGACATGCTGGAGCCCTGGCTTTTTACCCTACAAACTTTGGTAGCAGAAGGGTCTGACAGGGAGAAAAATATCAGTGATGCAGGAGACAGGAAGATGATCAAATGGATGATGTCCTTGGGTAAGTGATTGGACTGGGGCCCCTTAAACACTGGCCTGAGCTGGAAGCAAGAGTATCACATGGAATGCTGGAGGAAAGGCAGTATAGTCACTAATGTATTTAACCTCCTGGGTAGCTGTGGGTACAAGAATGTGAGATTTCTTGGCTGAGATGAGGATGGATGAGGATATTTAGAGGATTCAGGAGATGGAGATAGGAACATCAGGAGCATTTGTTGCTATTATATCCCTCCCTGTAAAGGTCAAAGGTTCCCAGTGAAGGCTAGAAAGTTTCCCTGTGCACCAGCTTTCACTCTCCCCTGAAGCTCTACATCATTACATTAAACTCAATAAACACAAAAGGCCTGAGCCACAGGAAAGGAAGAGTGGAAAAACAACAGCAGCACATTCTGGGGAACTGGAGCAAGCAGATGAAGGTTGGTAGCTAAGGGACTCTAAAAGTTGAGTCAACACCATTTTAGTTCTCAATTGCTGTGAGAAAACACCAGGACCAAGGCAAATTATAAAAGTAAACATGTAATTTGGGGTTCACAGGTCCAGTGGGTGAGAGTCCGTGACCATCATGGTGGGGAGCATGGCAGTAGGCATGGTGCTGGAACAGCAATTGAGAACTTATATCTGACTCACAAGCATGAGGCAGATGGAACTAACAGAATAGCATGGGCTTTTTGAAAATTCAAGGGTACTCCCCGTGTGAGCCACCCCCCACAACAATGACAAATCTTCTCCAACAAGGCCACATCTCCTAATCCTTCCCAAACAGTTCCACCCAATGGGGACCAAACATTCAAAGATATGAGCCTGTGTTGCCATTCCCATTTAAACTACCACAAGCCTCATCTTTTTCAGACTCGTGATGGACATGGGCTTAGGCTAATCCAATCTTTTTTTTCCTTACCAAAGCTGTTGATCTTGACTAACGTGAGTCGATCAAAAGAATTCTGGTTCCTGAGCCAGGATGCATTGTGATTCTGATCAATAATACAGAAGTCCTCTGGTTCGTTCTTGGTAAAGATAAAAAGATAGTCCTGGAAGCATTGGTTTCTTTGCTTTTCACTGCTGTGTACAAACAGAAACAGGGCTTGCAGCAACTACAGGGTGACCAAAGCTGGCCAATAGCCTGGCAGTCTTTAATGACGTTGTCGAACATCAGGGGCAATCCTAGAGCCTCCCTCCCTCCAGATCTCTTTATATGTTACATTTTTTTATATGATATGGTTACATATTTTTCTCACTGACAATGCCCTTTTGTATTGACTGATGTGTGATTTGCAACGGGAAGAATCAAGATACGGAACCTTGGCAAAACAAATGCAGAGTCCAGTCTAGCATCATTGAGGACAGAAATTGAATTTGGTATAAACAAAATCAGAGCACCATGCCAGACACAGTCTAGACCCAGATGATGAGCAAACCTCCCTACCATGAAGATTCTATGCAGAAGTCTGTAGCACAGAGTTGGGATAACAAAATGTAGAAACTGAAAAAGCAGAAAATGTTAGGGACCTCGAAAGAGATTTGAGATGTCAAAGAAGCTGTGGGGTAGTGTTCATCAAGGGAGCAGGGGATCCCTAGAAACTAGGACATGGTAACAACAAATGTAGGAGCAAATTTCTGGGTGCTCTGCTCAGTCTGGCCGACGGACAGCGTCGGTATGAAGAAGCCGTGGAGATAGTGGCCCAGAGCTGCCGAGGCTCAGGATTGGAGAGGCCTTAGACACTACACCAAGAAAGCAGAGCTTGGTTTAGATTGGGAACAGCGGCTGCAGAAGACTTTTGTTGTTTTGATTTTTGAGGCAGGATCTTGCTATGTAGCTCTGGCCGGATTTTTTTTTTTTTTTTTTTTTTTTTTTTTTTAGTAGAGAAGGGATAGAAGCTGAGCTGAGCATGGGAGAGGGGGATGGGAGGTGCTTCTTTGTCATCCAATAATAAATAATTGTTTTAGACATTAACCACACCCTCAGAATCCACAGATGTGGACGATAGACACACCTAAAGCCTCAATAAGGGTAAACACAATAGAATTACATTTAAGACCCAAGCAGTGGGAGGAGCAAGGGGTTTGTGGTGGGGAGGAGCTGAGAATTCACCTTCCACTTAGACAAACCCCTCCTGCCCTTTTCTCTGTGCCTTACCAGCTCTGGCTCCACATAGCCCTGTGGTTCCCCATCCAACCGGAATGTGTCTCCCAGCCCAATATGCTCAAGCGTTTTCATACCACAAGCCTGTCCGATTAGTTACATTGCCCTTACAGAGAGAGCACTGTGAAATACTGATAGATTCAAGTCAAGCTGCAGCCTATGAATTAGCACAAAATTATATATTTAGCACCTTTATGCTTAAGTTGCTTAAAAAATGTTCAATTTAATTAAATTTACAGACACTAGCAGACAGTATAAAACCACAACCATAAGCCCAAACACCTGTTTATATTTAGAAAAAAAGAAAAAAAACAATCTGTCAATCTGAGCACCATGGGTTGGGTCTGGTCCCATTAATATTCATTTGCTACTTGCTAATTCTCCTTGTCATCTGGCCAGTGGACAAGTAATAGCAGGTGCCAAAGATTTAATAAAAATGTAGTGAGAAAGAACACTAAAAGCAGAAGAAATTCTATCCATTAACTTAATTTTTCTGGGAATTAATATATTTCGATATTCACTTGGAGACTGATTGAGCAGTTACTGTGTGCCAGGCACCGAGCCAAACACAGAAAGCAGTCTGGAACCAGTCCTGACTTCCAGAAGATGGAGGGAAGAGCCCAATCTGGTGGCATAGGCCTATGTTCCCCACTGAAGGCAGAGTGTAAGCTTGAGTGACTGCCTGGGCTAACTGGGGTTCAAAGCCAGCCTGGGGAACTTGGTGAGTCCCTGCTTCAAAACAAACAAATTCTGAAAAGAGGACCGACAATTTGGCTCAGTAGGACAGCATTTGCTCACATGGGGTCTGTCCCCAACAGTGACTGTGGAATCCCAGAAAGGGAGTGCTGTACTCCACAGGGAGAAATACCAGGGTCTGAGGAGCCAAGGGACTGGGATTAGACGAGAGGATGAGTCAGAAGACTGTCTGTCCAAGCCAGTGTTTCTCTCACGGATTACACAGACCAGCCCATTGTCCGTGGAGCTGGGGGATGGGCGGTCAGGACCAACTCAGGGTTATCAATTTTTTGCCATTTTGTGAACCATTTCCTCAAATGGCCATCTGCTAGGGTCACAGTTTTAGAGGAGAAAGGGCACTCTAACTTTGGCAGAGGACAAAACTGAAGCAAATCTAAAGACTTCCCTGTGCTTTGCAATTCTAGATTCAGGCACCTTTGCTGCACAGAGCAGACTGTGTTCCGACGGACTGAGCGGAATAAGCTCGGTTTCCTAGAAAGAAAAGGCAGGAGAAAGCAGAAACGAAGCACAGAAGGCAGATGGGCTGTTCCAAAGCCCTGGCCGTGTAAGGCAGGGGTGAGAGACAAAGCAACAGAAAAATCAGGACTCCTTAACTTCAGGTAGTTTGGAGGTGGGGGGGGCTTCGGGATTAGGGCACAGTAGCCTTCATTATTCTGCTGCCTGAACCTGGCCAAGTTGCGAGCTTGGCTATCATCTCTGTCGCCCTGATTCCTGACAAGGTCAGATAAACAGCTTAGTCTCACTTTGGTGACGCGGAACTTCGTTTTAAATGGCTGGTTTTTATTTTTAGCCTGGTCTGTCGGGACCTTCTGCAGGAGGTTACACCAAAACAGCTCTCCCATCACTTATATCTCAGCACTGCCAAAAAGAGAAACAAAATATTAAAGGACATTACTTAGGGAAAAAGAACTGTCCTTTAATTGTCCTTTAAAATGCAGCTCTGTGCAAAACCCACCGCACCACACCAGCCCAGCTCTGATCTTTATACTCAGGCACACTGGTGTGTGGTGGGAGGGGAACTGAGGAGGCGTGTCAAACACAAGGGAGTCAGGGCAGAGGGCCCCAGACACCCATCCTCCAAGTTTTGTGATTTTATTGGTTTGGTTGTTGTTTGGGGTTTTATTTTTTGTTTGTTTGTTTGTTTGTTTGTTTTTTGAGACACTGTCTCACTTTGTATGTACCTCAGGCTCTCCTGGAACTGGCTATAAACCAGGCTGGTCTTGAACTCAGAATTCTGATTGCTTTTGCCTCCAGAGATCTGGGATTAAAGGTGTTTGCCAACATGCTTGGCTCCATGGGGTTTGTTTTGTTTTGTTTTGTTTTTTCTTTGTTGTTGTTGCTGCTGCTAAGATTCTAGGAACCCCAAGTTTGGGAGGAAGAGACAGGGGACTGGAACCAACAGCCTATGCCCAGGTTATATACTTTGTTTGAAGTATGTATGTGTTAAGAGTGAGCAGGGTTTTGTGGGTAAAACTAATAAAAATATTGTGTCCACACTGGTGTTATAGAAGACTATAACCTTCAGCCCACCAACTTTTTAACGTGTGGCTCTGTGACCCTATCCATCATATAAGTCATTCCTGACAGTTCTAAATTTTAGGCATTGGCCAGGATCCCCAAGAGGCTTTGTGTAGCAGAATCTCCCCTGTACAGCCCACAAAGAAGGACAGGGACTTGGGGAACAAGGAACACAAGAGAAAAGGCTGAGGATCAAATCAACAAGATGCCACAGAGGTACCCACAGATACACATGGCTGAGACTCAAGCTTGGCCAGGACTGGTTGTCCACAGGGCAAAGGGCTCCTTGCCAATGGCTGCTGGGACAGGCTGCCCAATTCTGGCCCTGGGGACTGGAAGCAGCAAGAACCTGCTGTCTAGAAACTGCCAGATGGCCTGGCATTCTGGACTGGACATGATCTACATTTTATCAGCCAGGGCCAGGCCACAACCCAGAGCCCCTCCTTCCTTACAAGCCAGTTCCCTCTGTGGCCTGGGACTGGATAACTAAGGATTTCAGTTAGTCTATCTGACCTGTGCTTCCATGCTTCAGGGGTCTGTGTGTGGTGAGTAGGTTGCCAATGAGAACAGCTTCTGCTCAAAGCAAGTCTTATCTAGGATATATGCAGCTGAAGGGCAGGAACCAAGGTCGTTTAAAAGCATTGGAGATCAGTGGTGGAAAGACACTGGGGACAGAAAAGAAGAAAGGAGAATAGAAGGTAAGGAGGTGGAGAGGAGGAGGAAGCAAGGAGACACCTAGAAATACACAGCAGGAGCCTGGAAGATTATACAGCCTCAAAAATTCATGTGATACATAGTCCTGGGTTTTCTACTTGACCTAAAGTCTAAAGATAGTCACATGGTGATGAAAAGTGAGAATTAACATACGTGTGTGATGACACTCTTTTGAAACTATATATATATATATATATATATATATATATATATATATATATATCAGTTCAGCTTTTAAGAATGTACAAGATATAAAAGGGAAAATCCTGCTATTAACTTCCTTTGACATTTTCTGTTAATTTTCAGTTTGTTAAAGGATGTTTCAAATAAACCAAGAAATTATTTTAACTAAAAAAAAAAAAAAAGAAAAGAAACTATCACTGTGTATGCCAATAACATTTTATAGTAATTTTAAAAAAGTCAGAGCAAAAATCAAGCAAGATCGGGTGCTTTCAAAGTGGTTTGGCCACAGATGGTCAAGGGAATCAGAATGGGCAAAATGTGTCTGATTGTAACAGTGGCTCAGCCGGCAAGCTTAGTTGTTTTTCAATCACTGTTAAATCTCTCCCAACTTCTTATGAATGAAAAGGCTCAAAGCTTCAGAAAACACGGAGACTGGACGAATGCTGTGTATTCCCTTCCTGAGAGTCACTTTTTTCTGTCTGGCTTACAGTTTCAGAGTTTTAATCCAATATCGTGGTAGGGAAGCATGGCAGCACACAGGCAGACATGGTACTGGAGAAGTAGCTGAGAGTTCTACATCTGGATCAGCAGGCAGCAGGAAGAGACAGCGAGCCACTGGGCCTGGCTTGAGCTTCTGGGACCTCAGAGCCCACCTCCTAGTGATGTACTTCCTCCAGCAAAGCCACACCTCCTCCAAAAGGCCACACCTCCTAATAATACCAGACCTTATGGGTTTAGGGGTGCCATTTTTATTCAAACCACTACTCTGTCCTTATCCTTTCTTTGTGCTTGTATGACCTACATGGTTGTGTATATGACCTGCATATATACATATGTGTGCGTGCACATAAGAAACCATATGCATACATGT
>NC_034593.1:91135643-91152299 GCF_900095145.1 Mus pahari | reverse complement strand
AAAAAAAAAAACTGCAATAAGACGGGAAAACGCACAACAACAAACCAACAAAAATGACATAAAAGCAAAACCAAAATCCTTTCCTTGACGACACAGAGGCCACATCTCTCCCCTTGCCCCTGTCTGGAGGTCTCCTGAGGTCATTTCCCCTCTCCTCAGGCTTGAGGGGCTTACTCCCGTGTGTGTGTGTGTGTGTGTGTGTGTGTGTGTGGTGTTTTGTCCTTGCTGTTTGTTTGCTTGAGACGATTCTTGCTAGGTGCTCCAGGCTGGCCTTAAATTCTCAGTCCTCCTGCCTCCGATTCTTCCTGCAGAGTGATGGTCACCACACCTGGAAAGCTGAATTATTTGGCTAAGGCAGTGATCCTCAGATTTCTCCTCTGTGGCTATACTTTTATGCCTTTGTAATGAAGAGTTGACACTGTGGGAAAACATCAGCCACCTTTTTAGGGAAAGCCCCTTTCTTTCCTTATCCCTTCAACACCCCAACGGAATGACATTGGGAGAGTTTGCCCAGCCTCCAAGGGGCTGCTCCTCCTGGTGTGAAGATTCGTGAAGGTAATAATTAAGACTCATAACATTTCCTAAAGTTTTCATACCATTTTACAGTTTATACAGCATCTTCACACATACTGCAGCTTTGATCTCCCTCTAATTTTCTCTTTCTTGTCTAGGAGTGAGCCCATTCAGAGCATTCATTTACTCTGTCACTGTCACTGGTTCAATCCTGAACACCTAGGAGGCACTGGGTTAGCAGCAGGGGTCCCTGGGATCTGACACAGGTGAAGACACTGGCACAGGTCCCTCTCCAAACTTCAGCAGGTTCGTGAGTGGAGAAGGTCTTGGTGTGGAGATCCTGGGAAAGGGAAGAACTAATCTAGAGAAAAATCATATGCTGTGTGTGGTAGCACACGCCTTTAATCCCAGCACTGGGAAAGCAGGAGCAAGAGGATCTTTGAGGTCAGCCTGATCTACATGATGAGTTCTCTGGGACAGCAAGGGCTCTACAGAGGGAGGCCCTGTCTCCAAAAACCAAAAATGAATAAAGAGGACACGCGGGCATCCAAGCACCCACGCATGCACATAATGCAGAGCCACAAAAGCAGTAAAAGCGGCTCCCTCTTTTCTAAAGCTCTGTACACTGGGGTCTGGTACCTGCAGCTAATTCTCCTACCTGGTGGGCGTCCTAACATGGCAGGCATGGGAATCAAGGTCCCTGAAGTAAAATGGTTTTTTTTCCCCGTATGACACTTAGCTTATATGTGTCAGTGTGACAGTTGGTTCCGACTCTCTCTTTGTTGTTTGCACACTGTGGTGTCTCGTGGGGATGTGCAGGGGAGTCCCTGTGGGAGCTGAGCTCCCTTCCTGGCAGTCCACATCCATACAGAGATGGCAGGACAAAAGGAAGATGCCTAGTGACATCACTCGGCAGCCAGAGCGCAGAGGGGGAGATGGAGAGCCACTTCATTAAGTTCAGTATGGCTCACCTGGACAAGGAGAGGGTGCCTCCAGTTAATCAGCCCAAACAGATGAGTGGTCTGTCTGAGGCCACGGGGTGCCCCATGAATAATTCCCCCATAAGCAAGAATCCAATGTCCAGGTTTCAGAGGGGCTGATGGACCGTGTGAAAGACATTTCAGGGCACGGAAGCTAATAGAAGGGAGGAATCTATTGGGGTTGGGGCCAAAGTGTAGGCTCGGTGTAGCCAAGAGGCAGACTTGGAGCCTGCTGTGAATTTGAAATACAGGGGCAATTAGGTGTGAGCTATTTGCAGACAGAGGGAAAAGGTGAGCCAAACTGCTCAGTGCCTCATGCAGCTGGATGCTGAGCCCTGTCACCATCAATAGAGGCTCTGAAATGATGCAGAGGGAGCACTCTGGGCCCAAAGTCAGAAACACTTAAAGTATACCTACTGGGTTTAAAAGAGACATTCTATATAAGGGGCAACAAAGAGGTCACGATTCCTAAAACCGGGTCTGCTAATTGTCCCCCGTCACCTTAAGTAATTTTGCTACAGAATGCTAACAACCTGTATTTGTGTGTGTGTGTATGTATGTGTGTGTGTGTGTAAGAGAGAGAGAGAGAGAGAGAGAGAGAGAGAGAGAGAGAGAGAGAGAGAGAGAGAGAGAGAACTATGGCTTTTGTTGTTGTTGCTAGCATTTGCCTTTTTTTGGAGGTCCTCCTCCCATGTGCTGCTCTCCACCCCTACAATAAGCTGAGCCAGTGTAAGTTACAATTTATTAGCTGGTTGCCATGGGTTACACCAGTGCTCCACAGATATTCCCTGCAGAAATAGTAACATTTAATGTAATGTAAAACAGAACCACAGCATCACCACTCCTGGCTTCTGCTGGCTTGCAATATTATATCCTTCCCTGCTGGGACAGAAGCCTCAGGAAATTAGCTGGTCCCCTTATTTTATTATGATGAGGGTGTCTTGCATGCCTCCTCCCTGTTCACAGAAAGGGGAGCTTGCAAGCCAAGGGCATGTGAAGATCTGGGGCACCTGCTTGGGGGGTGGGGCACATGGTGCCCCAAACCAACATTTGTTTCATCTGCTACTTTGTAATTTAAGGCGGGTTTCTCAAAGAGAGTCCCTGCAGGCACCTGGCCTGCTATTTCAAGGAGGCTAGTTGTAACTGCTGATGGGTTTTTATCTATTTTTTGCCATCTGGATAATATTTGTGGCAAGTAGGCTTAACAAAAATTTGTGGGCTGGCAAATAGTTAGGATAATATTTAACATCAAGGGTGATTTAAACAAGAAAGCTTGGGAGATAGGGATCCCTGAGCCTGGCCATTCAATTTGGAACAGATACCGTGGAAGACACTGATGTTTCCATATGGCCTGTGTTCTCTCTTCTCTGTCCCTGTCCTGCACCCACTCACCCGAACATGTTCCCCTCCTGCCTGCTGTTCCCAATGTGCCGTGTTCTCTTTCACCTGTCAGTCACTGGGTCAATCTATCTGTGTTTCCTACACATCTCTATACTCCTGCTGAGGTGAGGGAATGATATGGGCTTCCCAGCCAGACTGTGGATATTCAAAGCCCAGCTCTGCCACTTTCAGTCTGTGATGTAGCCAGTCCCTTGGTACTTACAGCCTTGGCTTTCATATTGTAAACAGGGGTGAGCTTATTCATCTTCTGTCCACATAGTATGAATTACCCGGGGAAATGTATATGAAATCACCTCTCGCAGATCCTTGCTCAAAAGAGGTCCTGCTTACTCTGGGATTCAGCATCCCATCTCTAACCGAGAGATTATTCATCCACCTAATTCATCCACCTACGTAATTCCTGCTTTCCATTCAAGCTTCAGCTCAGATATAAGCCGTTTCCTGAAAATAGCCCCTCACCCCTCACCCCACTTTCCCTCTGTCTGCTCCACCCATGCCCAGCCAGGGCGGTGGCTTCTTATGCACCCCTCTACGGAAGCATGCCATGCTACCCCACCAGGCTCTGCTCCTGTCTTCCCCTCTCTGGATTCCAGGGCTATGATGGGTCAGTATTCATTGACAAGTTGATTGGATTGGGAATCACCTGGGAATCACACCTCTGGGCATGTCTTTGAGGGTCTGGAGAGGTTTAAAATGGAAGAGGAGGATACACCAATCCTGAATGTGAGAGGAACCATCCCGTGGCCTGGAGTTCCAGAAAAGGGGTGGGGGGCTAGTGAGAGATAAACACCAGCATTTGGAAGAATTCCTGCTTCCCAACTGCGGATACAATTGACCAGCTGTCTAAGGCTCCTGTTGCCACACCTTCCTTGCCAATCAATGGAGTGTGTTTCTAAAATCTGAGACCCTCCTTTAAGTTGCTTTTATCAGGTATTTTGTATCAGAGGTGAGAACTAATGTAAGAGTCCTTCTTTAGCCTGTCTTTACAATGAATTTGGGAACATTCATTGATGGATGAATGTGTGCTTGATGTGTGAATGATGCCAAGGAACCAGTGTACAAATTCATCTTCACTTGACATGACACCTGGCAGACAAAGCCAGTGGGATCCACTCTCCAGGCAGTGTAGCCACCAAGGGACATCACATACAGGCCTTTGGATATTACAGGAGAAACCTGCTACAAATGGCTTAAAAGCAATGGCATTTCTTATACTCTAGACAAGAGAAATCCAGGTATGGAAGCTCCAGGCCTGGTTAGTTGAGTTCCTCATGACATCCCAGGACATTTCGCTTCTCCCATGTTCTGCTATCTCCATCAGTTTGGAATTTACTTCCTCATAACTGCTGGGGGAGGGGGAGTTGGGCACATCTGTGGACACAGTCTTCTGCTAGGAAGGGCAAGTAAGGCCTCTTGAGAGCCCTGCCCTTACCCAGTGGATTCCTGTTTGTGCTTCTGGTCCTTTCTGAAGCCAGTTGTTGGCTCAGGACAGGGGAGCATCATGGGGTAGTTCAGGGAGTGTTGTGAGTGGGGTGCATTTCCAGATAGGAGGGAGTTCTGGAAGGAGCAGAGAATCGGGTATCCGCCTGGGTATCAGCCACTGTGCTTTCTGCTCTGGGCATTCCCTCCTTCTTTTCCCCTCCTGGTCACCCTATGGGTATGCACTAAGTGTCTGCCACATGTCAGCCCTGTGCTGGAGGTAATGAGCAACGGTAAACAGGACAGAAGAGCCTTCTCCCCTGCAGGAACAAACCTCCCAAAGGGAGCAAAGTCAGGATCGTGTAAACAAACAAACGGGCTAATTACAGGTTAGCTATAGCTTAGATCTGAAGTGTTTCCAAAAGGCCTTTGTGTTGCTTGGAACTAGGAGAAGGTAGATGAACCCAGAGGTAAGACCCAGTGGGAGGCTTCAGGTCCCTGTGGGCTACACCCTTGGAGGGAACTATGTTGACTCCCATCTCTTCCATCCCTCCCTTCCATGTTGGCCATAGGGAACAGTCTGACTTATTCTGCTTTATCACAGGCCCCGAAACAGTCATGTTCAGAAACCTCTGGAACACGCAAGATGAGCCTTTATTCAAGTTGATCAGCTCAAGCATTTTATTACAGTAACAGGAGGTACCCAACAGTGTCCTGTGAGTGTAAAAAAGGCAACCCTTATTACAGAGGGTGAAGAGGGGCTACTCTAGGGGTAGTTACAGAAGGTTGCCTTCTGAAAGGCAGCATTGGAGGGAGGAGGGAGTCAAGCGACGTTCAGTGAAGAGGAGGATTCCAGACAGACAGACAGACAGATAGACAAGCATAAAGGTCCCAAGGCTAGAAGGAGGTAGTTGGTGTGGCTGCAACTTCTCTGTGCCTAGGACTGATCAGAAATTGCTCATGGCACCCAGCCCAGCTCCCGCCCCAGGCTCCAAACATCACAGCCCTTGATCCCAGAGCTTCCCCTGCCCAGACTTGTAGCTCCACTTGGGGCACAGATACAGCTGTGAGTCCACAGAACAATGGGCTTGGCCCTGGGAAGCGGGGAGAAGCTACCATGTTCTAAGAAACGAACTCATGAGTGGGTCAAAGGCTTTGGTGAATACTGCTTACTTTATGTAGCAATTTCTGGCCCCATAGCTAGCAGGAAATACAAAAGCACCAAGTACTGGTGAAACTCCTTTCTTTCTGTCACTTTCTACCTCTCTCCCATGGTCTTATCCACCCTACCTCCTCCTCTGTGGTAGACCAGGACCAGTAGCTCCTCTTCCATCTGAAAGTAGGGGAATACCACTGCTGAGTGTAGCAGTTCTGCCAAGGCCCCGAGGAGGGAGGCTGGACTCCTTGCTGTGTGGGTGTCGCCCCTACTACCTTTCTGCAGCTAGCTCCCAAGGCAGGCGTTATGTTGGTTGGCCCACTCTGTTCCAGGGTTTGTAGATTCCCTCACGTACCAGGCAAACCTTTTGCGGAGGCATAACCAGTTCCTGCTGGGACCTACACCGAGAAAGAAAAGGCCAGGTCTCATCACCTGCTGCAGGGCACTCCCCTGGTGACGTCACTTGCTCCCTGTCCCTAGGCTCTAAAGGTAGGTTTGTCCCCTACCAGCTAAAGGTTCGGTGACCTCTCAGTGGTACCACATGTTGTTGGGCAAACCTTCAGTACATGGACCTTTGGGGAAGCTCTACAAACTAAAACCATAGTAATAGGATATTAACAGACATTTCTGAGACAAGGTCTTAACTATGCTGCCGAGGCTGGCCTCTGACTCCTGGGCTCAAGCGATCCTCTCGCCTCAGCCTTCTGAATATCTAGGGTGACAAGCGTGTCTTCACTTCTGGTACTAGGTTCAAATTCTTCCCTTGTCCTCTCCCTCCCACTTCCCCTCCTCTGTCCCCTCCTTCTCTTTCTCTTATGCTGGCAATTAACCTAGGGCGCCATGCATGCCGGGAGGTGGTTCTACCATGGAGCTAATCTCTAGACCTACCAAACTCATTTTAGATCTTTTTCCTTTGTGGCATTTGTGACACTGGTGGATCATATAAACAAGGCAACGTCAGTCCAAGGCCCTCTCCCGTGCTCCAGGTCACCAACATGCTAGTGTGGCCCAGTCCTCTGTGTCCCCTTTTCTGTGAGCCCTGAAGATATCTTTCTCACAGCTGCACACAGCTGGCCTTCCTGGCCTTTGGCTCTTGGTGTGTGAAAGTCTACAGAACTCAAGAGCTTCTGCCCGCAACGTGACAGAATGTCTGGGACCCGAGGGCAGGATTGTCTTGTTAATCAGGGTGAGGAGTTTGGACGGGTTACTTCCAGGGTGGCTGGTGGCAGTAGGGGTCATGAAGTTGAACTTTCTCAAGAGGGTCCCAGTTTGACTTCTGTCACCAGCCTCCTTACTCCTCTTTTCTCTGGGCTAGTCCCAATTCTGAACACAAGTAGAGGTGGGGGATGGGCTGGAAAGGCACTGCCGCACCATTCAGATAAGTCCAAATCCTGGCTCTCTACCCAAGCCGCTTAGGAAATCAGCACAAGAGGGGCGTGGTGGTCATTAAGCCAACCTTGTTTTGCAAATGAGAAAATAGAGGCCAGAAAGGTGACATAGTTACATGAGGTCCTGGACTCAGAATTCAAAGTAGGGTGGACTAAGTCATCTGGGGCTCAGGGTGGCACTGCCTCCCTCACTTCTGAGTCTTCACATTGTCTTCTACACCAGGACACTTCGTCCTGCCTCCTCCCCTCCTCTGATAAGGAGTGATTGGCATTCTTGATTTGTCTTAAAGCAAATGTTGCTTCCTCTTTAAGTACAGATGGAGGGCCAACAAATGATTATTGAATCAATGAGTGTCATTTCCCACTTGGTACTTACCCCGTCACATATAAATAGGACTTCTGTAAAAATAAAAGTGCATATGTTTGGCTCGCATAATTAGGTAAAAGCAGCTTCAATGGCTGTTCTCACTGTAGGACTTAGATCATACTATCGGCTGAATGACAGTCTGGTTGTGGTCACCTAATTGAAGCCAGCCAAAGGTGCTCTCTGTGTCTTGTGCTATGAAAGGGCTTAGGGCAGATGTGTGGCAACCCATGGGCTGCCTCCTGAGAAGGGACCCTGGTCTCCTGTGCACCTAAAGATGTGAATTCATCATAGGGACAGTCTGCTACAGAGCTCAGTCAGGTCCCTAATCAACTATACAGGGGAGCATCTAGCATGGCTCCCAATTCCTGGAACAGGGCAGGGAAGAAGGCAGGTTTTTGGCCTGGGAGACCAGACATAGAACAAGAGCCATCTTCCAGCAGGCGCTCTTCTGGCTTTCTCTTTAAGTGGTCTTTTGACTGTATGATAGGGTTAAAACATTGAATTTCAATTTTGTACATACAGCCCTAAGGGCCCTGGGGCAATGGGGGTGTTTGAAATGAGCCCTAGCCCTAGGATTCTACCTGCCAAGTGTTCGATTAAGCTGCGTAAGTCTGTTTCCACCACCCTGTCTTTCAAATATTTATGTGGCAGATTATGGGCAAGCTTCAAAGGCAAGGAAATGCAAATCTGTTCTATAAATCATAGAATAACACAGCTGCTGTCTTCCTCAGAGTGACAGCTATGAACACCGGCATTTCTGCCTACAGAAAAAGTGGTGGGAGATGGCCTCTCATGAGCAGCTAGGCCAGAGTATTTGTGTAATTGTGTGTGCTGTGTGTATGTGTGTACATGTGTATGCTGCCTATATACTTATATATACATATATATGTGTGTGTGTGTCTATATTCACATGTGTTTATTTGTGTGTGTGTGCACATGTATGTGCACGTTTGTGTAGGTTTGTCCACTGGGGGGGGGGAAGAAGGGGACACAAGGTTCTAGTGATATTTTTATTTTTGCAGAACAGCAGATTAATTATACAAATATTTCCCAGCAGTTAAAGAGTTAATTTTATTCCCCCCTGTGAATCTTCAAAACCTGTGCAGAGAGAAAGTATTACCTGATATCTGAGACTCTTGAGGACTTGAGGTGTTGGGGGACTGGAGACAAAAAAAAAAACGGCTTTAGATTTGGGAAAATGTACCCAGGGCCTCACCCCAATGGGAAACGTCAACAAGCAACTCTGAGAATTCCAAAATGAATTTAATTTAGCTTGAGTGAATAAAAAAGAAACTGTGCATTGCAAATAGTTATGCAAATTAACTTCTGCCCCCAGGGTCTCAGCAATCTGCCAGTGGAGGCCCCAGCGTGCCAACGATGAGGCTTCTGTGGGCTCCCTTCTGCTGTTGCCATGACACAGCCATTTGGTACATTGGTGCTCAGTGACACATTAACATCCACCAAGACTAACACTAGAGTTGATGGTCCTTACCACCAGCTGGTCTGGGCCTGGTGGTGTCCTGTGGGCATACCTGGGGAAGGCTGCAGTACAAAGGGTGGAGGCCGGAGGGCAGGTGGCATGGGACTGGGGCCATGCAGGGAAAGGGTTGGCAGGCCTTACTCAGGATTCTGTGTAAGTGACTCAAGCTCACCTAGGCAGTAGTGGGAAATCTCTGGGTCATGGAAGGGACTGTTGAATAACCAATTCATGGGAAGGGAAGGGATGTAGTTAGGCTCAGGAATAGCTGGGTGAGGACGGGACTTCTGCCAGGGCTCTCTTGCATCACCTGTCTTTAATTGTTCTTGGTGCAGGTTTCTAAGACAACTGCCAACAACTAGCAGATTTTGTACCCGATAACTTTTGACACTGACAGATTTCTAGTTGACTAATCCCAGGGACGAAATATATTTGGCTGAACTAGGATCAGGTGTCTACACCTGGACCAATCAACCACAGGGAGAGGACTCTGGGCTCAGCTCTTAAGGTGGCTCTATGGTAATGGGATGAGAGGGCTTTCTAGCAGAAGGGATGATGAAGCTATAAACAGGCCTAGAAACTATGTCCTCTGGCCTAAAGGAAGCTGTGTAAGGACAGACAAAGCAAGGGAAGGGCCAGGGACCATCAGGACCCATGAGTTGCAAAGACTACAATGAGCTATCGTTGAAGCTTAGTATTCCTCAGAACTTAAGGACAGTACATTCCCTCCCCCTCTCTTCTCTCCTTCTTCCTCCCATGTCTTTCCGCAGCCCCCAACCCCAGCTCCTCTTCTGTGTACTTGATTGCTCTGGATCATCATCTTTTCTGCACTGAGAATCTCCTCAAAATTGCAAACGCTCAGAGCGGGAGAGCTGGTTCAATGGTTAAAAGCGTTTACTGCTCTTGCAGAGAGAGAGGATCAGGTTCAGTTCCCAGCACCCACATGGCAGCTCACAGCAGTTTGTAACTCCAGCTGCAGGGCATCTGACACCCTCTACTGGCCTCCAGGAGCACTGCATACATTATACATACATAAATGCAGGCAAAGAACTCACACACATTAAAATAAATATTAATTTAAAAAGATTGTAAGCTTTTTTGCATTCTTGCCGTGTGTTAGCCAACTTTCTGTTACTACGATAAAATGATGGAGGGAACCAATTTATAAGAAAGGTTATTTTGCCCATGGTTTCAGAGGTTTCAGTCCATGGTTGGTTCACTATTGCTTTGGAGGCTGTGGTGAGACAGGGGAGGTATGGTAGGTGCTCACCTCGGAATTCCCAGGAAATGAACAGGGTCCCTGTATCCTGTTCAAGGGCACAGACTCATAACCAGATTTTCAACCAGGCTTAAAGATTTCAACAACATACCAATTGTGCCAAGGTGAACATCAAGCTTCTGCCACACGGGCCTTAGGGGACAGTCAGGATCCGCACCACAGCACATCTTGACATGATGGATGATGGACAACCTCTTCTGGCTGCATGAAAACCACTCTCTGGAAGGAGCCCCCTGCACCTTCCACTCTCGGGTTTTCATTAGTCACTTTTACTACCTTGCTGCAGAAAATGTCCCCAAACCAGCCATCCCAGAATCACCTGGGAGCTTGTTAAAAATGCAGAATGTGGCTCTGTGAGCCAAGTGTTTGCCATGCAAATATGGGGACTTCAGTTTGACCCTGAACACCAGGAAAGAGACAGGTGTGATGTGTCCTGGACTAGAAATAGATATTAGGATCCATTTTCAGCATGAGGTGTGTTCACCAGAGAAGCATAGGCCCCTGCCCTCCCTAGCTGCTGCTTCTCTAGGCGGTCTCTGTCCATCCTAGGGGTGACAAGTTCCAGGCAGTCTGCTCTGTGGTTGAGCCCATGTATCAGAGAAGGAGGGAATCTTGAGCCCCAGAGTATACATTAGATACATTCTTGTTGTGAACCAACAGGATGGGGAACTGAGGAGGGGGGTGAGGAGGAAGAGGAGGAGAAGGAAGAGGGCAACACTGGACACCTCCTCCAAAGAACTCAGGCCAGTGAGAAATTCAAGATTCAGAAAATGTATCTTGTCCCAAACCAGCATACCAGCCATTTTTATCTTTTCTCTAAGCTGATGCTGGACTTGGCAAGGTCAAAAAACGAACGGCTTTGCTTTTGACGCTCTGAGTCTCCAGCACTCTTATTATAAAGGGAGGACCACTGTTCCTCACGCCTGTAACCAGCACTGTTGAGGTAGAAACTGTTGGATCCTGGAGCACTTGCTGGCCAGTGTGAGTTTAGCCAAAATGACCAGCCCCGAGCTGTGTAAAAGTCCCTGTCTCAAAAATCAAAGGGGAGCGTTGAGCTGGCAAGCTGTGTCAGTGGGTGAAAGTGCTCGCCACACAGGACTGGGGATCCTAGTGTGATCCTAAGAACCCATATAAAAAGTCAATGCAACGACATGCATATGTCATCTCTGCACTCTTACACTGAGATGGGAAATGGAGAAGCTTGAGGGCCAGTTAGCCAGGCAGACACAACACAATAGAGACAAGAGAGACCATGCCTCAGTAAGGAGGAAGGGGAGAACCGACTCCGAAGAGCTGTTCTTTGACCTAAAACATGTGCGTTTGGTGTGTTTGCACACACAGAAAATAATTAGTTTAAAACTGCAACAGACATCGATAGAGAAAAGGACTTGAAATCAACCTCTTGTGTTCACATACATACATGTAAACATGCAAGCAAGCACACACATGCACACCTCACATACACGTATGTGCACACACACACGCACACAAACACTAACACACATTCACCACACAAACACATACACACAGAAGCAGAGAAGAACAAATGTCGACTATTGCTCCTCTCCTCTCACATCGCTGACTGAGAACCTGCGTTCTAAGAAGACATCAGGGTTATAGGTTGGAGAGGTGGCTCAGCCGTTAGGCGCTAGGCTCATCACCAAAAGTGTATGACATCAGAGCTAGGATTTGGAAGGCTCTCTCAAAGGTTCAGCCGCAGAAGCTTATGTTCAGTGCAATGCTGTTGAGGGGGTGGGGCAAACCAAGGAGGCAGGGCCTCTGAAAGGGATTAATGCAGTTGTTGTAGGGCTGATGGGCTACCCCAAGGGACGGACCCTGGATACCTCCCACTTTCTTGCTTCCCATTCACACACATTCTCCTTTGCACACGGCCCTTCCTGCTGCTAGGCCACACTGAGGCGGACCACGACACTATGCAGCTTAGCCTTTCTAGACGACAGGCTCGTGCCTTTTTTTTTTTTTTTTTTTGTACATCACTGAGCATTGGTTATTTCATCCCAGCATCAGAAGACAAAGGCAACCAGATGACTTTGAAGCTCATCAATTCGAGAAGTACCCGTCCTGGGCACAGTGGTGCACGCCTCTAATTCCAGCACTTGGAAGGTGGAGGAAGCAGGTGATTGATGAGTTTGAGGCCAGCCTGCTGTACACCATGAGTTCCCTGTCTCACAGTGCTTATTTATTTATTTAAAAATAAATAAAATAAAAATAAAAGCACCGTTTTAAACACTTGCAAATGGAACTTATAACCTTTGTTTACAGTGGCTGAATTGATATTTCTTCACAAATTTCCCACCATATCTAGGGCAATCCTATCAGAACCCAGACTTTCCTACAGTTATTACCCCCGACCAATCCACAACCACTCATTTAGTTCTCTCTTCCACTGTCTCATTGGTTTCCCCTTCCTAACTAGTTAGCCTTTCTGCCTCTCGCAGGCCCTAGCAGATGCACTTGTCAGTGAGCCTCCTCATTTATAAAGCGGGTTAAACAAGACTTATGATGCCTCATTTGCATATTTACACACCATCCAACTTTAATGTATAATTATCTTCTTTCCAGTAGGACCAGTTTTCAATGGCTGCTTTGTGGGGAATTGTGAAGGATGTCGCAAGTACCCTACTATTAATTATGAAGTGCTGTAATTTGTGGACAATTTATGTTTTTTAAAGAAATTAGAAGGGATTAAAGATTGTTTCTAGAGTGACTCTGGTGTACCTGTGTTCTAATAGGCTGTAATAAGGAGTAGGGATCATGGAGGCCTCATGCCTGGTGGGCTAAGAATTGCAGTAGCGGTATGTTATACACAGGCATTTAGCATCACGAGGTCAGCAAACTATTTCTGTACGGACCAGATGTTACTTAAGACCTTGTGGGCCATATGGCTCCTGCCCTAAGTCCTCAGCTTTGCCACTAATATGGGAAAGCAGATGAGGACAGTTACTTACAGTTAAGACGAGTGTGTGTGTGTGTGTGTGTGTGTGTGCGCGCGCTTCTCAACCACTCTGCACCCACCCTCTCTTTTAAAGACAGGGTCTCTCACTGAGCCAGAACCCTGCTAGTTTCAGCTGGACTGACTGGCAGTAAATGCTCAGAGTCCTCCTGTCTCTGCCTCTCAATGCAGGGTTACAGGAGATGCAGCCATGCTCAGCTTCTTATGTGGGCACTGGTTATTCGAACTTAGGTCTTCATGTTTGCAGAATAGGTGCTCTTCTGCACTTGAGCATCTCTCCAGTCCCCAAACGGTTGTTTAAAAAGAAAAGTTGCTGAGGGCTGGAGAGCTGGTTCTGTTAAGAGTGCTCACTGCACCCGTAGAAGACCTCATTCATCTCTCAGCACCATGTGGGACGGCTCACGGCTGCATGTGCCTCCAGCTCTAGGGGATCCAATGCCCCTTTCCAGCTTCAGAGAACCCATGCATACTTGTGATGTTCACTCACTCAGATGTCATACATACGCATAAATAAAAATAAGAATAAGTGGAGAGAGAGAGAGAGAGAGAGAGAGAGAGAGAGAGAGAGAGAGAGAGAGAGAGACTGTTGAATCTGTAGATCAATTTGGGCAGAGCTGACAGCTTAATCATACCAAGTTGTTTTTTTTTTCTTAATACGGCAGAGTTCATATTTCTTTCAGCAGGCCTCTATGGTTTTTAGTGTATAAGTCTTGTTTGTTTGTTTTAAGATTTGTTTGGTTTTTTTGGTGTATGTGTATATGGGTGTTTTACCTGCATTGTATGTATGTGTATAGGTATTTTCCTGCATGCATGTGCACTGTGTGTGAGCTTGGTGCTTACAGAAGCAAGAAGGCAGCATTGGATTCCCTGGAGATGGAATTACAGATGGCCCTGAGCTACCATGTGAGTGCTAGGAATTCAACCCTGGTCCTCTTGAAGAGCAGCCAGTGCTCTTACATGCTGAGCCACCTCTCCAGCTCAGAGCTGCAAGTCTTCTACGTGCTTCATAGAATCCGTTCTCGGTGTTGTATCACGTATTTTGTTGCTATTATGAAAGGCATTTTACGGCTTACTTTCTACTTGTTTCCTGCCAGTGTTCAGAATGCAATTGATTTTGTGTATTGATCTTGTTCTCTGTGATCCTACCAAGGCCAGTTATTAATCTCATATCCTTTTTTGGTAAATTGATTAGTACTTAATAGGTACACAATGTTGTCCTGTGTGAATAAGAAACAGCTTAACTTCTCTTTGACCAATCTGTAAGTCTGTTTTTTCCAATTCTTAAATTTATTTATTTACTGGCTAATGTAGAATATAAGGCTAAATGGAAGAGAATCAGTAAATATTCTTATCTTAAAAATCTTATCATTTACTTTGTGTGTATGTGTGTGGTGTGCATGTGTGGGAGTCAGAGGACAACGTATTGTCTGTTTCCTTCTACTCTGTGGATCCCAGGGGTTGAAATCAGATCACCAAGCTTGACAGCACGCGTCCTTACCTGTGAGGAGGCATCTTCATGGCCTAACATTGCCATGATCTTAATATTGGTGAGAAAGTTTTTTTTGCATTGCACACAGATTTAAAATATATAGATAAAGAATGTGAATACGATTAAAATTACAGAGATTTTATTTTCTTAAAAGTTTATTCTTACTAAATCGACAACTGTTATTCATTATAAAAAGTTTACATTTTTTTCAGGGCTGGGAGAGGCCTCTGGATAAGATGCTTGCTGGGTAAGCATGAGGGCTGGGGTTTGGATCCCCTGAACCCACACAGAAGCCAGGCAGCTGTGCTGTTTGCCAGATTCACTGGAGTCAGCAAGCTCAGGGCTCCCAGGCCCTGCCTCAATAAACACAGAGGAGACTGAATGAGGAAGACACTCAGCCTCAACTTCAGGCCACCACAATTATACACACACTTAACACGTGTACACATAGACACGAGACATAAATATACACGCAAAAATAAAAAGAGAAAGTAAAACAAAAGATTGCTAAAGACACTCTTTTTCTTATACAAAGTTTTAAAAGTTTTAATTTGGGACTGAGATTTATTCAGTCTTTCACTAAAAATGTTCTTACAACTTTTCAGTTATTTCTGGCTTTGTATTTAATTTTTTTTTTTTTCGGGGTTGGGGAGGGGGAGACATGGTCTCTCTGTCTAGCCTTAGCTGTCCTGGTGCTCACTAGATAAAAGAAGCCAGACTCAAACTCACAGAGATCCACCTGCCTCTGCCTCCTGAGTGCTGGCATTACAGGCGCGCACTACTTGTGTTACACGTGGTTGTGAGGCACCTGTGGTGCTGCGAATCAGGTCCAGGTTTTCTGGGATAGCAGTCATTGCTCTTGACCACTGAGCCATCTCTCCAGGGCCCTCTATAAACTTCTGCAGTCACGTTTTGACTGCATACTCAATGACTTCCACTTCCTGTCACAATGACTTTGGAATGTTTTCAGTAGGAAGGCTTGAAGGAAATTCAGTCTTCCCTCTGGCTTCTTGGACCTGGAGTTCATATCTCATGATCTCTCATGACAGATGGTCACAGTGATGCCAGGGATTCTAGCCCTAAAATGGAAGGTGTGATGAATTCCGTCACCTACAAGGAACCAAACTGGAACAAAGAAGCCGGGCATGCTGGTGCTCACCTCTCATCCCAGCTTGGGAGACGGAGGCAGCTCAAGTTCAAAGTTAGCTTGAGCTACGTAATGAGACCTTTTCTCAACAAACAGGCAGACAGACACACAGACAAGCTGGGCATTGTTTCCTGTCTGTTTCCTGGAGGTGTATGGTGAAGATTAGCATCTTTTTCTTCCTTTTAATTTTGATAGGATTCATTATTTAACCTACCCAGGCCTTGAACTTAGCAGAATATTTTAAACAATGATTCTGATTTCTTTAATACACTATATATTTCACCTAGGTCCCTGCATTTATTGGCCAAACTCAGTTCATAAATCCTGGTTGTTTGATGTCAACTCAATTCAGGCTGGAGTTATTTGGGAACAGAAGCCTCAGTGGAGAAATACTTCCCTCAGACGGCCTGTGGGCAAGTGTGTAGAGCATTTTCTTGATTGATGTGGGTGGGCCCAGTTCACTGTGGACAATGCCAGCTGGTGGTCATGGGTTGTATAATAAAGCAGGCTGAGCAAGCCAGTGGGAAGCAAGCCAGTATGCAGCGTTCCTTCATGGCCTCTGCTTCAGTTCCTGCCTACAGGTTCCTGCCTCTACTTTCCTCAATAGACTATGGCCCAGGATACACAAGCCTAAGAAACCCCTTCCTCCCCAAGTTGCTTCTAGGTCATGCTCTTCATTGAAGCCTAACTAGGATATAATGACCCTTTATTATTTTTCGCAATGACTATAAGGTCTGTAGTTCTGTCCTCTGGATTATTATTGACATTTATTTTTATGTTTTTTTTAAGGTTCTTTTCTACTTTCATCCATTTTGCTCGTTTATTTCATTGATTTTTTTCAAACAATGACTTTTTAGATTTATCCTCTTTGTTTTCTGTTATATAAGGTTTCCTTTCTTACCTCCTTTTCTTCCATTTACTTGAGGTTTGGCTTGATTATTTTTCTTCCCTAGTTTTTTAAGGCAGAGCCTAAATTATTGACTTTTATTTTAATTAAAAAAAATATTTGTGAGCTGGGCGTGGTGGCGCACGCCTTTAATCCCAGCACTTGGGAGGCAGAGGCAGG
>NC_034593.1:91106414-91134653 GCF_900095145.1 Mus pahari | reverse complement strand
AGGGAGGCTCCTTTCTCTGTGATAATTCCAGCTTGTGTCAAGTTGACACACAAAACCAGCCAGTAATCAATCTATCTATCTATCTATCTATCTATCTATCTATCTATCTATCTATCTATCTATCTATCTATCTATCTATCTTTATGTTTGTTTGATACAGGGTTTCTTTGTGTAGCCCTGACTGTTCTGGAACTCAACCTGTAGACCAGGCTGGCCTCAAACTGCCCACTTCTGTCTTCCTGAGTGGTAGGATTAAAGGTGTGTGTCACCACTGCCTGGCTCCAACATATTTCTTAACTTTCCAAAATACTGTCTAAATTGACCTGTAGGCTTTTAAAAATGTCTTTTGTTTTGATTCCAAATTTGAGGATTTTGCAGATTTTCTTGTAATTGCTTTCTGACTTAATTCAATTATATTCTGGTCAGAGACCATGCTTTATATACTTTGGACACTTTAAATTTATTGAAAGTTGATTTATAAGCCAGTGTGTGTTCCTGTGTCCTCTAAGATAAATATTCCTTGAAGAGAGCATGTATTTTGCAGTTGTTCTGTGGAATGTTCTAGAAATATCAATAGAATTGATTGGTTGATAGTGTGATTTGAGCCCTCCTTATCCTTAGTGATTTTCTGTCTCTTTGGTTCTTCCAAGTTCTAGGACGGGAATGTTAAAATACACAGATACACTTTTTAATACTGTTCACATTCTCTCTCTCTCTCTCTCTCTCTCTCTCTCTCTCTCTCTCTCTCTCTCTCTCTCTCTTTCTACCTGCAGACCTGTAATTTCTTTTTTTTTGTATTGTCAAGATTTGTCACTGGATCATGCACCCTGTATACAATATGTACTCACCCTTCAATCATAACAAAATACCTCTCTTTATCTCTGGGAATATTTTTTTTCTGTGAAATATACTTTGATAACTCACCACCCTCTTTCTCTAGCTTTCTTAGAATAGTGTTTGTTTGAAATACTTTTCTTTTACTTTAGAAGTATTTATTTCACTTTCAGTTGTGAGTCTGTACGTGTCTATGTGTGGGTATGTGTATGTGTGTTTGGGTGCTGGCTGAAGCTGGAAGAAGGTGTTAGAGCCCCTGGAGCTGGAGTTGGTTGAAGGCCACCCAGTGTAAGCATTAGGAACTGAACCAAGTTTCTCTGCAAGAACAGCACAATCACTGAGACCTCTTTCCAGCCCCTCCTTTACCGTCTACCACACAGGCTTGTCTTAGTTAATTATCAGTTGTAGTAACAAAATCTCTGAGAAAAGAGAGGTATTTAGCTCAGAGTTCTGGGACTCTACAAAAATCCTACCATCCCCTGCTACCTGGTGAGGACTTCATAGTGGGAAGGTGTCACTTGCCTGAGTGGGAAAGACCATGTAACTAGAAAGGAGTCAAAAGTGTGAGGTGTGGAAGCTGCACACTGCAGTAACCATTCTCATAATAACCAACCCACCCCACAGCAACCAACTCACTCTCATAATAACCAACCCATTCTCATGAAAACCAACCCACCTCACAACAGCCAACCCACTCTCATAATAACCAACCCACTCTAATAACAACTAACCCACTCTCATGACAACTAATCCACTCTAATAATAACCAACCCACTCTCATAATAACCAACCCACTCTAATAACAACTAACCCACTCTCATAACAACTAATCCACTAGAATAATAACCAACACACTCTCAAATAACCAACCACTTTTGTAGGAACTGAATTAGTCCTTTGTGAAGGTGGAGCCTCCATGACCTCATAAAGATCCCAATCTCCTCTCGATACCTTCACAACGTTAGTCAAATTTCATCACAATTTGTGGTGAGGTAAACTATGTCTAATCAAGAGGTATGAATTTATATTAAAATATAATATGTTAAAATAATATTAAAATAATAAAATAATAAGCCAGGTATGGTGGTATACACCTGTAATCCCAGAATTTGGAAAATGGAGGCAGGAGGCCAAGGCTAGACTTTAAAAATGAAGTCTTATATAGCTGGGTATGGTGATGCAGAGCTCTAATCCTAGCACCCTGCTGGCAGAGGCAGGAGGATTTCTGAGTCTGAGGCCAGCCTGGTCTGCAGAGTGAGTTCTAGGGTAGCCAAGGCTACACAGAGAAACCCTGTCTCAAAAACAAACAAACAAACAAATGAAACCCCAAAACAAAAACAACAAAAAAGTCTTATAGAAAGTACAGCATTTTCTCTCCCTTTGCTATGAAGTATGGTAAAATTTGCCTTTTAATGGATGACTTTATGCATTTCATTTCATATAATTAAGATTCTAGCTACATAGCTGTAGTATGAAGTGGAAACTTAAGGGTTCTTTGGAGAGTCAGTTGTGTTGGATGATGTTTTGCTGGGGCAAACACATGAAGGAACATTTCACTGAAGCAGACACAGGAGAGAGGATGTTGTGCTAAAGCAAGTGTGTGAAAGGACACATGATGAAAGATTCTTCGCTAAAAACATGCATGTATTGTTCCAACTTACTTTGCATAGTTGAGCTCCATTTGTCAGGACTCCATAGAGAGAAACATGCCCAAAAAAAAAAAAAAAAAAAAAAAAAAAACTTCTGGTGGTGTGCTGTAGTTTCTTGTCGCTGCCTCAGACTTGGGGTGATTGGCAGTGATGTCAGCTGAGACAGACACACGTGCTGAGGTAAGACATGTGACAGACATGTGATGTTTGGAGGGTATAAATAGAACTTGAGGAATAGTGACAGAGGCTGAGCTTGGCTTTGCTTATGGAGCTGGCTGTGTAATACTTGTTGGTCTCGAGTCTTCACTTCTCTTCTCTATCCTGGGAGGGGCACAGCCTAGAACTTCTGGTGTTCCTCCTGGTCCCTCCTGCTGACTGGAGCGGAGGCTGAGGCCTGGCTGACTCTGCTGGGTGGCACTACTGCTGCTGATTCATGTTTGCTGTCCCAACTCTACTGAACTGGACTGCTGGTGTATCCCAGAAGTGTTTGCGAGTGGATCGAGCTGCCGCTGCTTGTTGACCTGTGAACTGAACTGCCGATTTCTAGACAACACAGTTAAGGGCGGCTCCAAAGTACCTTTCTAAACAGGTCCACTTCTCCTGTATCCTTTCTTTTCCACTACCCCTGTGAGTGGTGGGCTGAAGGGAGGTTAAAGCATTTAAGAACCATCATTAAAAATAGGTTTTGAAAAAAATAAAAGTTGCAGTAGTGAATCAGTTTGTCTTGTTTTATTTTCTTCCATTATTTTGGATTAAGAACGTTCTATGACTCTGTTTACTTTCACTGTTGTCTTACTGGCTTTGATTAAAAAAAAAAAGTTTCTTTAGCATTTACAGAATTTGTTTTCCAACATACCATGGCTTGAATTTAAGTATGATAGCAGCCAGGCGTGGTGGCGCACACCTTTAATCCCAGCACTCAGGAGGCAGAGGCAGGCAGATTTCTGAGTTCGAGGCCAGCCTGGTCTACAAAGTGAGTTCCAGGACAGCCAGGGCTATACAGAGAAACCCTGTCTCCAACACCCCCCCCCAAAAAAAAAAAAGAAAGAAAGAAAAAAAATGTATGATCGCATTTTATCTGTCATGTGAAACATTACTTTCTTGATTCTTGTGTAGTTTTTATTGGATTTTTTCTCCCTTAAGGTACACACACACACACACACACGTATAGACAAGTATATATTCTCCTTTTTACAAAATTGAGAAGATGATAGCTCCCCCTCACACTCACTTAATTTACTCATGTGTTTTATGTATGAGTACACTGTAGCCATCTTCGGAAACACCAGAAGAGGGCACTGGATTCTGTTGCAGATGGTTGAGTCACCATGTGGTTGCTGGGAATTGAACTCAGGACCTCTGGAAGAGCAGTCAGTGCTCTTAACCACTGAGCCATCTCTCCAGGCCCAGAAAGTCTGTCTCTTAAGTACTCTTCCTATGCTCCCACCCTGTGCTCCACTCTCTCTGATAATCCTGTCTCCTGAGCACTGGGCCTCTGCATTTCTCTTGGCCTCCCCCACGACCATGTGCCTCGATTTAGAAGTTCTTCTCCTTCACTGCCTTCAAGCTCACCAACCTCTCCTACAGTGTGGAATATGCTTTTGAGCCTGATTACATTTTTGGGAGTTGGTGGATGTTCTGGCTTCAGTTTGTTGCCTTTTACAACTTTTCAGTTTCTCGGTCATCACACTCATGCTCAGTCATTGCACTCATGCTTTCTCTGAAATCCTTTAACACACTCAAGAACATATTTAAAAGTCTACCTGCTCATTCATTGTTATCCTCTCTAGATTTGCTTCTATTCACTGATTTTCACCCATTTAACATATGCTACAGCCTTTGGTTTTGACACAACTAATGATTTTGGTTGAATACTAGACATTATAAATGTTAAAATGTTGGTCTAAATTTATTGGGTTTTGGTGAAGAAGTCAATTTAGTTTCAGATCAGCTTTGTTTGTTTGTTTGTTTGTTTGTTTGTTTTTCAAGACAGGGTTTCTCTGTATAGTCCTGGCTGTCCTGGAATTCACTTTGTAGACCAGGCTAGCCTCGAACTCAGAAATCCGCCTGCCTTTGCCTGCTGAGTGCTGGGATTAAAGGTGTGTGTCACCACGCCTGGCCAGATCAGTTTTTTAACCTGTCATATCTGAACTCAAATTTCTTTGCCAACCCTGGGCAAACTCTAGGGCGACTAACCTGGCAGCTTTCTGTGTTTATCTCTCTTTGATAGTTATTTCCTGGGCTTATAGGGTTTTTACCTCCAGCATATGCATTTTATAGTTCATCCGAGGACTTGGAGACTTCTCGAACTTCTTCCAGGTTGCTTTTCCCATCTGTCAATCAATTCCAGTGGCCTCAGCCTTCTTGAGCTCCCCTGTCTGACTCTGCAGTTCAGCTAGACTGCCATACCCTGGCCGGATCCCTTCTTCCTGGTGCATGCTGAGATTCATCCTGGTGCATGCTGGGGCAGACTGTGTTGACATGAAGGCTAGAACTGTGGGAGCCACGAGGAGGGCTGTAGCGGGGCTGGGATCTCAGCCTTGAATTGCCTGCTTCTCAGAAGCTGAAAATACCCCATTCATCCATTTTGCCAGCTTTCCAGTCATTTACTCTACTTCAAACTGGTTGCTTAGGTCTGGCCAGGAATAGTCCTGCTCCAATGTATCGTTTATGTCTTTTGCATGAATACTCTGTCCTAAGCAACATCAAGTGTTTCTTTATCCCTGTACACAACTGATTGTTTGGTTAACTCTTTCTAGAATGGGCTTTTTATACCTTAACTGTTAACAAACTTTCTCAAAATTCACCTTTTCCAAAAGGTGATAGATTATACCTGTAGTTCTAGTACTTGGAAAACAGAGACAGTCTTGACTAGGTGGGGATCCCTGTCACACACACACACACACACACACACACACACACACACACACACACACAAACAAAATCAACCAAATGAGAATTTCATCTTTTCCTGAATACCTCCTTGATTATTCTGTTCATTTTATTTAGGTGATAACCCTTTGTTGCAGTCTATAATTAGTTTCTGCTATGTTAAATTGCACTGTTAGCCATATGGTATATGACGTGTGTGTGTGTGTGTGTGTGTGTGTCTGTCTGTCTGTCTGTTTATGTGTAGGTCAGACAGCAATGATCTCTATCAGTGTCTTCCTCAACTGTGTTCCATCTTATTTTTTTGAGACAAAGTCTCTGTCTTAGTGTTACTATTGCTACAATGATGCACCATAACCAAAGGCAAGATGGAGAGAAAGGGTTGAGTTTCTCCCTATGATATGATGGACCATAGTCCATCATTGAAGGAAGTCAGGACAGGAACTTTTAAACAGGGCCAGAAAGTGGAGGCAGGAGCGGATGCAGAGGCCATGGAGGAATGCTGCTTACTGGCTTGCTCTCCATGGCTTGGTCAGCCTGATTTCTTATAGAATCCAGGACCACCAGCCTAGGAACAGCACCACTCACAATGGGCTAAGCCCTCCCACATCAATCACTAATTAAGAAATTCCTTATAGGTTTGCCTACAACCTGATCTTGAGACATTTTCTCAATTCAGGTTTCTTCCTTTGATGACTCTATATTGGTTCAAGTTGACATAAAACTAACCAATACAGTCTCTTATTCCACCTTGAGCTCACCTGTTTGGCTAGACTGGCTGGCCCATGAGCCTCTGGGAACCTCCTGTCTCTGGTCCTTCTGCCCCTAGCCTTGGGGGTCTCAGGTACACATCACCACGTCTGGCTTTTTATGTGGGTCCTGGGGATCAGAATTCAGATCCTTATGTTGCTGAACTAGTCAGGGTTCTCTAGAGGTATAAAACTGATAGGGTATATGTATGTGTATGTTTATATACAACATAATAACAAATAATATATATGTATATATGGGACATATATGTAATTTATTAAAATGCCTTACAAGATGAGGTCTAGCTAGTCCAACAATGCTGTCTGCCATCAGAAAGCCCAAGAATCCAGTAGTCGTTCAGGTCACAAGGCTGAATGTCTTAGTTGGACTTCTTGCCAGAATCCTGAAGAAGTAGGCTCTGATGCCAGAGAAGGAATGAACTTCCCAGCGAGAGCTAGGACAAGCAGGCAAAGAGAATAAACTTATTTTTTCCTTCTTCTTTATATCAGCTGCTGTGTGAAGGTGTGGCCTACATTTAGGGTGGGTCTTTTGACCTCAAATGATCTAATTAACTGAAAATCACTCACAGGTGTGCCCAGAAAGTTGAGTTTTAATGAATTCCAGATGTAGCCAAGTTGACAACCCAGAATAGCCATCGCACTTGCCTACTAAGCAGTTTTTCCACTGAGCCCTCTCCAGCAGCTCACGGCCATGTATTTTTGTAAATACTCCGGGCAGTATTTTTATGTGTGACTTTGCTGATGATTCTAAACAGAAACCTAGAAATAGAAACAGCCCATCTTCCTTTTGCTCCCTTTGTTGAAAACCCACTGAAGACGACATGGCTCTTCCTCCTTACATGGGCACTGACTGTCCTCATAGTAAAGTTTGGCAGGGATGCAATGTACCGTGAAACAGACAAAGCTGAACAGCAAAGGTTCATTCAATGGGCAGTTTCAAGGCCCTGGGGGAGGGGTTCCCAATATCTTTGTATATGGGAATTGTGTCTATTTCTTTATCTTACACGTTTAAGTTTTTGTATCTTACTGTATGGCACGCATGTGTGTATGTGCACCACATGTGGGTCTGCTGCCCTTGGAGACCAGACATGGGTATCAGATTCCCGGGAACTTAAATTATGGGCAGTTGTGAGTGTGCAAAGGACAGCTATTTAAACCATAGTGAGGTGAGTTACTCTCTTTCCATTTTGAGTTATTTTCAACCAGTCTCCTCTTGGTCAGATAATTTGGATTGACAGAGCACATTATACACATAACTGAGGGAAGTTGAATTGGTGATGTCCTTAGAGGCATTAGAGCATCGGGTCTCAACAGAATGACTCTTTCTCAGGGGTCACCATCAGATAATATATACATTTGCATTACAACTGGACAGTAACAAAATTAGAATTATGAGGTAGCAATGAAAATTTTATGGTTGAGTGTGGTGGTTTGAATGAAAATGGCCCCCCATGGGCCATGGGCTCCCAGGGAATGGCACAGTGAGGAGGTGTGGCCTTATTGGAATAGGTGTGGCTTTGTTGGAGGAAGTGTGTCATTGGAGGTGGGCTTTGAGATTTCAGAAGCTCAAGCTAGGCCCAGCATCACTCTCCCTTCCTGCTGCCTGCCAATCCAGATGTAGAGCTCTCAGCTACCCCTCCAGCACCTTGTCTACCTCCATGCTGCCACGCTTCCCGCCATGATGATAATGAGCTGAACTGTAAGCCAGCCCCAATTAAATGTTTTTCTTCCTAAGAGTGGCTGTGGTCAGGGTGTGTCATCACAACAAGAAAACCCTAACAAAACCCACTGGGGTCAGCACAGCAAGAGGGACTATAGTAGAGGGTCACAGTGTGAAGACTGCTGAGAACAATCGCACTAGAGGGAGACATGCCTGTGGCTTCCAGACACGTCCTTGTACTGTTACCTTGTTCCCAGCTGCTGTGTGAAGGAATTTTCTTACTGCCCTACTGTGGCTTGCGACATCCCTGAAGCTCAGGCGTGGGGGTTGGTAGCCAGCTGATTGGCTTTTGGAACAGTTTGCCTCCTGGGTGCTCTGATCTAAGCAGTGTCAAATATCTCAATGAATTCCTAGTGTGATGGCATCCTTAAGAGGCAAGCTGCACTGGGGGAAATGGGTCCCTGGAGGCATACCCCGAAAGACACGCCTTACCCCTCTGTCCTCCTGTCTGTTGCTCTCTACTTCCTGTTAGCTGACACAGTCCTGCAGCCACAGGGCAAGGCAGCCGCAGATTCAAAATCAGTCGTCCTCTTCAGCTGTTTATTAAACTTGGGGGTTTTGTTACAGCAACAATAATCTGGCTAATACATACCTACCAGGAACACTTACCTAGGGATCTGAAAGATGCTGTAAGCCCAGAGGGAATGTGAACTTGCCCTACAGTGGAAGTCCAGGGAGAGGAGAAGAAACGTCTAGTTGTGCAAAGCCAGAAGCTAGTCTGTGGAAGTGCCCCAATCCACACATGCCAAGTGCAAGTGAAGGGATCTGTTCCATTCGGTTCCTAGGGAAGGAGACTGTGTCAGGAGCAGACTGTATGCAGTGTGTATGATTATAAACGGCCCACAAGTTTTCTGTTTGGGAGATATTATGCAAAGGAATTCTCTCAGAATTCCTCTATGTTTAGGGCACAATCCCAGGGAAGAGCAAACGGGGGAACTTGTTTGTCACAATTGCTTTTATTAAAAAATGGATTTTAAAATTTGATAACACAATTTTTTTTTTGGTCAATCAAGTTAGAGGAAGCCTGAATTATCTTATATTCTCTAGAAGGCATTGTAAACTGGTTGTTGTTCAATGAGGCCAATTAGATTGTATGCCTAAAACTGAAGTGCTGTACATGGGAGAGGCACCTCAGCTATTAACCGCTAGAGCAGAATCACACATGGGTTTGCTTTGCATCACTTTCTACCTTTAACATTTTAAATTGCTCTTGAAGTCTATAACTATTCACATTTTTGGGAGGGGGCAGGGTCTCACCATGTGGTCTCTGTGGCCTTAAGCTCCTTACAGACCAATGTAGACAAGATCTGGAGGAGCTCAGATGTCTGGCTTTGCCTCCTCAGTGCTGAGACTAAAGGCCCAAAACTCACGGCTGCTTTGTCACTGGGTTCTGTGGATCTGGGGCTTGGCATGGAGGGAGGCAGGAGGGGAGCTTTGCCATGGCATGTGTAGCCTGGTCTCATTAGGGTTCGGCTCATTGTGTCCTTAGTGACAAATAGAGACCTGGGGATTTCAAACGCTGACTGTATGGTCAGAGCTCGAGCACCGAGCATCTGTCTCCACAGCCAGACTCCATTCGTTGTCACAACCAAAGGCCAAGGACATGTGTCTTAGTTAGGGTTTTACTGCTGAGAACAGATACCATGACCAGGGCAAGTCTTATAAAGGACAACATTTAATTGGGCTGGCTTATAGGTTTAGAGGTTCAGTCTGTCATCATCAGGGTGGAAGCAGGGCAGCATCTAGGCAGGCATGGTGCAGGAGGAACTGAGGGTTCTACATCTTCATCTGAAGGCTGCTAGTGGAAGACTGACTTCCGGGCAGCTAGGATGAAGGTCTTATAACCCACCAACACAGTGACACACCTATTTCAACAGGGCCACACCTTCTAATAGTGATACTCCCTGGGCCGAGCATACACAAACCATCAGGACATGTTTAAGATAGTTTATGTGAGCTGTGAAAAGTGCAGGCCAAGGGGTCCTCTACTCCCTTCGCTCCCATCCCCACTGATGTTTTATGCAAGTGCACAGCAAGGCCCAACATCCTGTCCAGGAAAAGCTGTGTCCGAGGGCCACCTATCTTCACAACCAAGTTGCCAAGGCAGAAGACAGCTGGGACACAAAACTCCTAGCTTTAAGGAGACCGAGGGGAACAAATAAAGGATGTGCAGAACAGGATATACTTAACCTGGATGTCTGTGGGGGCTTTTATCTGTCAATGGCTTTACTCTACCACCATCTCCCTTCTTGCATTTATTCTTTCTTTTCTATCCAGCGACCATAGCCCAGGTTGGCTTCCAATTCAACTGCCCAGGAGCCAGCAGGGGAGAGACCAAGCAGTAGGTGGGGGAGTCAGGGGTCTCCAGGCTCCCAGCACACCACCGTTGCTCATGGCCTGTCCTGCTCCAGCCCTTCTTGTCTGCTTGCGTGAATCCACAAATTCTTCATTGCCGGTGCTTTTTAAACTGGGGGTGTGGGGGGGGGAGTCCTAAATAATATACCAGCTAAGGCAGCAAAATTACCAAGCTTGATAAAAGAAAGGCAAATAAAGATGAATAGGAAAGATAGCTGGTAATTCACAGGAACAAAATAACCACAGGGTACCAAATGTGCCGTCTGGGGTGTTTACACCGCAGGGTACAGAGCATCCTGGGTCCCTGAGGAGGGAGGCTCTGGGATAAGCTCCTGGAGATCTTGGCAACTTTGATGATTTCACTGTGAAGGCAGCTGAGCTGCTGAACGGAAGGCGCTCCTTCCTCAGAGGAGAGAGCTACGCTATGAGGAAGGAGGAAGAGACTAGAGTGGAGGCAGGGAGGCAGAAGGAAAGGAGAGGGAAGCTTCGATGTGAGGCTTGAGAAGGGTTAGTGCAAATAAAAGGGCAAGTGCATCCAGAGGCAGCGGGATGGGACCAGACTGCACTGCGCCATGAGAGGGGGAGGGGGAGAGAGAGAGAGAGAGAGAGAGAGAGAGAGAGAGAGAGAGNGAGAGAGAGAGAGAGAGAGAGAGAGAGAGAGAGAGAGAGAGAGAGAGAGAGAGAGAGAGGTGGGGAGCTGTGGAACAAGGGACCAAGACACAAAAGATACCAATGGAGTCAAAGTCTCTGGGTTATATAGGGAAGAGAGGCGGTCGGGGGAAGGGACCCAGGCCAGTCCCTGGGATGGACAGGTTAGGGCAGGGAGCAGCATGTGCCAGCCAGGATGGTCCTAGAACATGTAGTGGCTGAGAACCTGGCGGCCAACATTGCTTCAAATAGTGATCTCAGCCATTTGTCCTGAGTTTGAGACCTAACACCGTGTGCAAAGTCACTCACCCTAGGGGTGGAAGATGAGAATAAGGAAACCTTGTCGACTATAGGATGTGTGGCCACCTGGAAGTCACCTTAAGGTGTTCCTGTTAGGTGTCACAGTCCAGGTGCTATGTAACTGGGAGTAAGGTCAGAAAGCCAAGGTCCAGACATGGAGACCTGGCTGGCCGTGGCAGCAGGCAGCCAGGCACAGGAAACAGGAACCACATGGAAGCAGATGGATTGGTTTTCAGTCAGATAAATGAGAATTTAAAGTTCACAGAGAGCAGAAACCAGCATGCGGACACAGGTACAGGCACCCAGTAGCAGCAGGTGCCACCAACTGGAAACCAGGGCAGCTCAGAGGTGTGGAGTTCCCTCTGATGGTGCATCTAGCTGTGCAGGTACAGCAGCGAGATGAGTGGAGGTGGCTGGGGACTCCATTCTACTAGAGCAGTGGTTCTCATGGGGTGGTGACCCCCAACCATAAAATTATTTTCATTGTTACTTCATAACTGTAACTTCGTCACTGTTATGAATCATGACGTAAATATCTGTGTTTGTCAATGCTCTTACGTGACCGCTGTGACAGGGTCCTTCAACCTCCTGCAAGGAGAACCCTTGCCCATTGAAACCCACTGTGCTAGATCTGGGGTTTCTGGTGAACAGTCCCCACGCTGGCGGCTTCATCTTTCATCACAGGAAGAAAGAAATGAGAAAGTCTGGTGTCTGGATCCAAGGCCAGGCATCCTGTTCGACAGGAACTCAACAGGACCTGGCCTTCACATGACATGCAGGTCAGCAAGCTGAGAGCCCGGTACCGTTTGACAAAAAAAAAACAGCTTTAAGAACATTCTGGAAGCACTAATTAGGCAGATTTTGTGAGAAAGGATTCTCCATGAGGAGACCATGAGGAAAGGGGTGGGGGCTGACTTCATTAATAGATGACACCAGGAGAAAGGTGTGCCATCCACTGAACTGTACTTCCTGACTCCCTTTCTAGAAGATGAATCCTCAGACTGAGAAAGGCAGACGGTGCGGAAATGCTGCTTTGAACAAGCCATGGCCAGGAGTAGAGCTGGCACACTAGTGGAACACCTTCCGGTCCCAGCAGGATCTAGGCTGTCAGAGCAATCTTTGAGGTTCCTCGGGCTACTGGGCTGTGTTGACTGCCTCCCACCATCTTTCCCTGCCACTAATGAGTTGTGCTGAGTGACTCACTTCCTTCAGGCCACTGTCAGCTTAGCTACTGTTGCCACTTCGAGGCAAACCCCAGGACAATGTGCACCTCACTGCCATCTGTCCTGGCCTTTGAGATAGCTGGGACCAGTCAGTGATCCCTCTTCACAGGTGCACAAGCACAGAGCCTTCCCTCTGCCTCCCACACTTTACTACCTATTTCCACAGCCTAGAGCCGGTCTTCTGATGCCTTTGTTTTTTCTGAAGCTAACTGGAGTTTATTAAGAAAAGGTTTTAAATGTGGATTTAAGTACGAGCATTAAGAACCGGCATGGACTTCTCAAGGGAGAGTTCAAACCTCTGACTCTTTAACAAGTCTTTATTTAACATTCAAAGTAGAACAGTCCACCGGATATGCGTGCATTTGGGAAATCCCAGCCCCTAAGAGCCCGAGGCAGGAGGATAGCAAGTTTGAACCTGAGAACCTGAGGTAGAAAATTGTGAGTCTGAGGCCAGGTTGGGCTACACAGAAATCAGTACCACTTAGCAAGCAAGAAAGGAGGGACAGGGTGTGGGGTGGAGGAGGCAGGAGATCTGGGGGGGCGGGGGGCTCTGGACCTATTACAGGTGCTCCCTATCCCCTGGGGCAGGTCTCTGGCTTTCCAGGTAGGAGATGCCATCATGATGTGAGGCAGCTTCCTTGGGCTGTGAGTACAGATCATGCCCTCTCAGTGCCCCTGACAGACTGGTGCATTAGGGCCTCCTGTTCTGTGGTCACGCCCCATGGGCAGAGGGGTTGTTTATTTGGGGGTATCTTTGTGCAAATAAAAAGTCACGCCAGTCTTCCAGCAGGGACCATTCCCACTCGGCTGGGTGGGACCCTGTCATTGGACACATGACTTTTATGTTGCCCCGCTGGCTAGGTGCTTTTATCCCATATTCAAGCCATGCTGTTTCCCTCCTGGGCTCCCATCCAGCCACCAGCTGCCCTTACTGCCAGTGCCCTCCGAGGCAGGACCATACTGTCTGGAATGCCAGCCGTACCCCTGTGAGACCCAGAGGGAGCAAGGAGATCCGAGGCCCACCCTCCTGCCCAAGCTTCCTGCTCTGCTCCCCTCTGTGGTGATCACCAATGTTTCCACTCTTCCCTAACCCCGAGTCCTCCGCATAGCCTGCAATCTCGTCCTGGGACACCCAGCATAGTGGTTCTACCATAGCACGACAGTCTCCGGAACCTCAGAGTCATCTTTCTCCACTAATGCCATGCAAAGGACCGAAACCCCTCGTCTAGGCTACTCCCTGATACCCCTTGGTTCACTTTGCCCATCTCTTCCAGGGAGAAGAGAATATGCAGCTTGCTTGTCCTTCCATAGTCCCCTGGGCTCAGCTCTCACAAACAATTGCTTGCTGAAAACACTTAACTCTGCAAGAATAACCAGATACTGTAATTCACTACATTCCTATGGAATTAAGAGACATAAGCTGTGTTCTTGGAACGCAAGAGATTCAGCTTGTTTGACCATTTACAAAAACACACACTGCTGAACCCGAACACTCATCATCCAAACCTAAAATCACCATCCAGACTAAAGATGACTTCCTGTGTCCCGAACAGCATGCTCTGTGTATATTTTTGTTCATAACAACAAGATCCATGAAGCAGGAGGCCGGGGAACCACCCAGACTGGATTCCAGTCACTGTCTCCTTTGTGAGCAAAAATGAATGCAGCTGAGGTTTCTCCCCTTCCCCTACTCCTCCCTTGCCTCCTTTTCTTTGGCATAGAGTCTTCCTGTGTAGGCCAGGCTGGCCTTGAGTTCATGGTTCTTCTGCCCCAGCGTCTGGGATGCTAGGATTATACATGTGCAGTACCACCTGGGCTAAGCCCGACAAAGGTACAAATGGCAGTTTCTCCAGCTTTCTACCTGTGTGGCTCCCAGAGGAAACAGTAGGTCCCAGCGCCTTCCATGAAGAAACAGCTAACAACAGTTTGGAAGGAGCCTTTTATCAGAGGGGGTGTCACGTTTTTTGAGTGTTGAGAGGTTTTGACCAGGTGAGTACGGAGTTGCATCAATCATCTCTGAGGGAGCGTGGCAAGCGAGCTGACCCAGGCCAGACCCAAGAAAAGATTCTGAGTGCAGAAGACAGATAGACATGGGTTCTCAAAAATTCAGAGCAGCCACTTCATAAATCCTAGGGCATATGGATAAATTGTTTAAAGGGGGCTTTATATAAAAGGAAGCTGTGATCAGTAGGAGCCAGTAGGATTCCTAATACTAGAGTAAGTTAAGGTTTTTTTTTTTTTGAGAAGATGATCATACTCAAGGGATTCTGTCAGTGTTCTTGCTTCAAAGAAGGGCACAGGACTGCTCTCTCCATCTCTGGCTATTTAGTGGCCAGAAGAGGGGTG
The DNA here is from genome assembly GCF_900095145.1 of Mus pahari. Lineage (NCBI taxonomy): Eukaryota > Metazoa > Chordata > Mammalia > Rodentia > Muridae > Mus > Mus pahari. The sequence continues at coordinate 91,119,919 of NC_034593.1, read as the reverse complement.
TTCCTATTCACCCCTCACCCACACTTAACCAAGGAATTGCCTTAGCTAACAGAGCATGAGTGGAGGTTGCCTGTTTCACCTGGTAACCCTTTAAGAGGTACCACGAGAGGCCAAGTCCTGGATGCGATATCCTCTCCAACCGGGATCCTGGGATGAGAAAATATGTGCAACAGAGTCATTGATGGCAGTATATATCAGGGGCAGAAACTGGTTTCATAACGAGTGGCTGGTATTTGGGGACTCTGTTGCCACCAATAGGGAGTCCAGCTCTTGGACATCCCTGAGAAATTTAGATCTAATGACACTGGTCCTGGCTTCCAGCCTCACTCACACCTGCCTTCTCACTACAGTACAGATGTCCCTGTGGCTTTCTGTAGCCCCGGGATGCGAATTGCCTCTCATAGCGTGCATGGTTTGGGAAGAAGGGCTATCTCAGTCCTTTCCCAGCTTTCATGACTCAGCATGGTTTGGGAAGAANGGCTATCTCAGTCCTTTCCCAGCTTTCATGACTCAGCATGGTTTGGGAAGAATGGCTATCTCAGTCCTTTACCCGCTTTTATGACTCAGCATGGTTTGGGAAGAAGGGCTATCTCAGTCCTTTCCCAGCTTTCATGACTCAGCACAGGAAGCCTAGGTTCACTCCTGGCTCAGCTCAGGATTTTTGCCCATCCTGAGAGGCCTCCTTCTCATCCTCGGTTACTGTTCTGCAGGTAGGGATATGATAGAAATGAGCCTTTTGAGTTCTGCTGCTGGCAGCATATAGTTCAGAGTATAGACATTGACACGTGGGGGCTTCTAAGTGTGCTCAACAAAACGAGAACCCTGGGAATCTACTGATGACCTCAGGCAGGTGGGTACAACCCCGCTGCTAGCATCTTAGCCATTCCAACTAGGTAATGTCAGCCCCAATCATCTGAAACCAGTCCAACTGCCCACATACCCCTGCCACCCCTCAGGGCAAAGACCCTCAGTGCTTATGTTACAGAGTGATAGACCTCAGGTTTGGAGAACCAAACTGCATTGGTTTCAGTTGGACCCTACAGTTCCAGGCATACTCAAGGACCAGTATATTACCACAGCTCACCAGAACTGAGCCCATTCTACATGCAGAGAGAAGGTAGAACACAGGGCTCCATCAGTCTAGAGAGTTGATGCTTGAGGTCCCCGACTTCCGGGGCTCACCGTGCAGGAAACCAGACCCAGACGACACCCAGGCCTAATCTGATGCAGAAAGGAAGAAAGTGGTAAAAGGCGCAGGCTCCGCATGGCTGGCATTAGCCTGTGTGGCATGAGCTATCTTGCAGCAGTTTGGCTTGGGATCAGAACCACCCGCAGGCATGTTGATATACCTGCCTCACCCGGCTTCTAATCTCACCTCCAAGCTGCTGTCAGGAGGAGCCCGGTAAAGTGCACACGTGTCCTGAGTTGGCTAGCTTGGACCGCTCTTGTTCAGTTCCCATTGCTTTCAGGATGGCGTTCAGGGAACAAGCAAGTCTGTTCATGACCCAGGCCCCACAGGTCTTTCTGCCCTCTCTGCCGCTCCCTCCTGCCCTGAGTTCACACTGTGGATGACTGCCTGGGTTCTTCCCACCCACCAGGCTGCAGCATGTCACCTGCCCTTCCTTCTGCCAGGAAGACCTACCTCTTCTGGGTTCTTCTGCCAAGGGTTGTCTCTTTTGGCTAGCTTCCACTGGCTCCTTAGGTGAATTTTTATGCCCAGCCCTGAGCTTCAGAGGAACTGGGTTTCCTGGGTTACACAGCCGTTCTAACAATACTCCGGCTGTTACTGTCCTTGATCTCATCTGTCCAGAGCCCGGAAGGCCAGGGCAGCTCCTGCCTCTGTGTTGTCTCTGGTATCAAATGGCAGTCAGTCCCAGGGCTAGAGAGACAGCTCAGTGGTTAGAGAACTTAGTACTTTGGAGATGCAAATTCTGTTCCCAGAACCCACATTGGACAGATCACCACTGCCTGTATCTCCAGCTCCGGGGGATCTGGCACCCTCTTCTGGCCCCTGTCAGTACTACACCCAGGTACAAGCACACATGCAGACATCCACAGAATTAAAACATGAAATCTTTTTAAAAAGATGTGTTCATTTTGTTCTATGTGTACGAATGTTTTGCCATATGTATGTATGTACATCACATAGGTGCCTGGGGCTGGTGGCAGCCAGAAGAGGGTGTTAAATTCCTAAGAACTGGAGTTCTAGATGGCCGTCACCATGTGGGCACTGGGATCCGAACCCGAGCCCCCTGCCAGAGCACCAACTGCTCTAAGCCACTGAGACATCTCTCTATCCCTCAAAATAATATCTTACAAGTCAAATACGGCTAGGAGCTGGAGAGATGGCTCAGTGGCCGAGAGCACTGGCTGCTATCCAAGAGAACCTGGACCTGATTCCCAGCACCCATGAGGGTACTCACAACTGTCTGTAACTCCAGTTGCAGGGGATCTGACACCCTCCTCTGGCCTCTGAGGACACTAGACTCACATGTGGTGCACAGACACACATTACCAAATCCCACACAGCTTGGTCCTGGAACCCTGCCTGGTAGAGAAGAAGCAATAAAAGACAAACTCTAAATGCACACAGAAAAGCTGAGGTCAGCTAGGCTGTGCACACTCTGATACAGTGAGTCTATGAGCTACTATAACAACCCAGAACCTCACTGCATTTATTATATAGAGCACGGGAGAGGGGCTAGTTACGGTTGGTAGGGGGTGTCTATAGGCCAGCAGTCTCAAGGCTGTAAACACGAGGGAGGAGGGAGCTGAAGTTCCCAGTATTTGTACACATGGGTCACATGTTTGGAATGAGAAAGGCTCTGCTTTTCCAAACCTGCCCTGGAGGAAAGACATTCCCAGTTTTCCATAGGTCGATTCCTCAGTCCCTGACATGGCCAACCCAGGCCACTCGGTACCCACTCCCCCGGGACTTCATCCATTCCCTATATGTGATAGATGCAGGCAAAGCACCCATAAACATAAAATACATAATTTTTAAATGATTAACATTAAAAGTTTCAGAGGTAAGCATCTTATTTGTGTCCCCTGTTTCCTTTCTTATCCCGAGCCGACTTCCCACTAATCCTCATGTACAGACTCAGAGAGGCAGCCAATGGGGTGGCTGGCTGACTCATTCACAAGAAGAGGCGGGGCCCAGATAAACCCTTCCCAGCATACCTCCGTGCATGCTTCTCCCAACGAGGTCCACCAGGTCTCCACTGCCCCCATTACTCCACTCACCTTGTGAATGCATCAACGATCGTGTCTCCTGGACATCACAGACCAATTCACCTCCCTGTCTCTGGAGGCAGCCCACAGACATATTCAGGGGTGCCATCCTAACCCTGTGACTCTCAACCCAATTAAATTTGTAATCAAGACTGTTTGCGTCAGATGATGTGTGCTACGTAGAAAAGCAGAATTCTGCCCCCTCACATGGGTACTGAGAACCGAACTTGGGTCCTCTGGGAGAGTGGCGAGTGCTCTTAGCTGCTGAGCCATCTTTCCAGCCTGCAAGAGCTTGCTCCTTGTTTATCCACCAGCCTGGTGCTATGTTGTTCAGGCAGCAAACCCCCAGTCTGGTGGTTTCCCCATTGTACTGGCTGGTTTTGTGTGTCAACTTGACACAGGCTGGAGTTATCACAGAGAAAGGAGCTTCAGCTGGGGAAGTGCTTCCATGAGATCCAGCTGGAAGGCATTTTCTCACTTGGTGATCAAGGAGGGAGGGCCCTTGTGGGTGGTGCCATCCCTGGGCTGGTAGTCTTGGGTTCTATAANAGGGCAAGCTGAGCAAGCCAGGGGAAGCAAGCTAGTAAGTAACATCCCTCCATGGCTTCTGCATCAGCCCCTGTTTCCTGTCCTGCTTGAGTTCCAGTCCTGACTTCCTTTAGTGATGAGCAGCAGTATGGAAATGTAAGCCGAATAAACCCTTTCCTCCTTGCTTCTTGGTCATGAGGTTTGTGCAGGAATAGAAACCCTGCCTAAGACACCTAGTTACAAGGAACTCCAAATCCTTCCTACGAAGCAAGCAGATATAAAGTAAGAGAAAACACAGGAGGGCTTGTTAGTTTTTGGTTTTGTTTTGTTGAAAGACCTTCGTGTCCTCTTTTCCCGGAAGCATCACTGGGGAAAAGCAGTCACCTAGGAATGTCAGGGAACCGGGCTGAGTGGCTGCCTCCAGCAGGAAGGCCAGTCAGGGACAGGCATTTTTAGTGGCCCATGAGCCACCTCTGCCTCTTGGTGGACAGATGTGTGGCCGTGTGGGAGCTCATGAGAAGGTAGGAGTGTCTGGGGAGAGGGAGCCCTGAGGATCCAGCAGATTATAGAGCAACGCGGTTGTTGGTGGCAGCTAATGGAGGCCTCTGCTGGTCACTTGAAGGATCTGCGGTATTTCTAGGATCCAGGACGCCTTTTGTGGGCTTTGAGCATTGAGAGTGGGGAGAAGAGATCACAAAAAGACCCAAGTAAGGAGCTGCTACAGGAGGTCGGCGTGTGGGAGGAAAGTGTGGCGCCTACCCTCTGTGATAGCTAACCCTGGTAATCAATTTGACTGCATCTGGAATCAGCTGGAACCCAAGCGGCTGGGCATGGGATATTTTTCTTAATTGGATCATTTGTGGGGGGAAGGCCCACCATAAAGATGGGCCACACTTATTGGTGGTAGTCCACATAAGAGGCCTTGATTAAAAGAAGCTTTTTTTTTTTTTTTTTTGCCTGCTTACAAAGCCTACATTAATAAGTGTTCTTAAATGCTTCAACCTCCCTTCTAGCCCACCTACCAGAAGAAGGGGAAAGAACGGTTAATAGGAAACAGGGTGTGTGTGTGGAGCTGCTGAGAAGTAGTTCTTTGGGGGCGATTCTAATCTTCGTTGTCAGGATATCAGCAGTCCAATCCAAAACACCAATCATGAATCAGTAGCAGCGCTCGATCCAGAAGTCTTGAGGCTCTGCTGAATCACCACGAGTCTGTAGAAGGGGCAAGAAGCAGCTGAAATACCACAAGAAATTCTCTGGCTCGTTTCTCTATACAGAGTCATGAAAACTGAAGGCCACGCCAGACCAGCAAAGTGTTGCAAGGTGAACCAATCAAGAGCATCCTCTCTCTGTGAAGTTATAATTATATTCTTTCTAAATATCACATGCCCTCTCGAGCATCCACTACAGCAAAGCATCACATGCCCTTCCACAAGACAACTTCCAGAAAAACACCACATGACACAACCGAGTCTCCAAGGAAACCCAAGGTCTCCACTTCAGCTTGCTCTCACTTTCCTTAGCAGGTGTTAGAACTCACTTTCTCGGGATTCCAGTGTAGACTGAAGACCAGCAGCTTTCTAGGATTCCCTGGGACTCCAGTACCAGACCAAGACTGCTGAGATATTCCAGTCTCGTGGACTGAACAATCACTGGATTCTTGGCCTTTCTGTCGGGAAATAACCATTGTTGGATCAGCCAGCAAGCAACAGCCTGTAAGCCACTGTAATAAATTCCTATCAAATATATATGTATTCACTCCACCAATTTCAGTCCTTTCTAGAGAACCCTGACTAATACACCTTCCCACTGAAGAACACAGCACAGCCTAAGATACTATGCTGCCTACCTGTCACCTGCCAAGACAGGGGTCATCTGTTAGTATCGTAGAATTTGCAGTCTATGAGACATCTGTTGCAACCACCCAGCTCTACTGCTGGAGTGCAAAGACAGCCATGATAGCTATGTCAGTGACTAGGCATGGCTGTGTTCAGATAAAACTTTATTTAGAAAAACAGGCAGCCTGTGCAATCAAAGGTTGCTGATCCTTGATAAATGAGTCCCGGTATGTGCTGTGGTGGTGGTTTTCTGTCACCATATGTTTAGTTAAGGCATTGGTGGCAGTCACAGAAACCAGCCAAGAGCTTGGGACGTTGTCATTTCTTAAAAGTTTGTGCAACAGCCACTTCCCATGAATCGAAATTTCTTGTAGCAACACTGTGGTTTGAGGATGAATCACAGCTTCCCACTGTCTGTAAGCAAGTTGTCTCTTGACAAAGGAAACGGCTCTTGGCAGGGCCTTTTTATGATAGTTCAGGCTCACCAGCTATTCTTCTAGAACTAAATACCTTTATTATGTGTAATTAGGGCAACAACCGAGAAAAGATGCAAATGTGTTCCGTACATCTTCCTTGCCACAGCTGGGAGTGTCGTGACCTTTTCAAAGAGGAGGTTTGCACAGAAGCACACTTCACATGTGTGGAAGGGGGAGACAGGAGGGGGAGGGAGGGAGGAGAAATGGAGGCTAAAGGAAGAAGCTAAAGGCCAAGAGGCCGGCAGGGCCGGGTCCAGGCACTCAGTTTGGCTGGTGCTCATCTAGCAATCCTCTGTCCCCAAGTAAAGAGGATCAAATGGTACAGGTCACCATCTCCAACTCCCACTGGCTCTTTCTTTTCTGGAATTCCTTCCATCCCTTTGCAGGGTGAAGCTGATGGTTTAATGAGGCAAAGCAATGGAAATAAGAGGAGGAGGTGGTAGACGGAGGGGTTGGTCCTTGCCTTTCCTTTTTGACAAGGAATGGGAGTCCACCAACGTCATCGTCTAGAAGTTTCTTTTATATTGAAAATACCCAAGTGTGGTCACTGACGTGCACCTAGAGTGACTAAAGAATGAAATAATTCCTCTTCCTCTTTCCCTTCTCTTCCTTTTTCCTCTTCCTCTTCCCCCTTCCTCTTCTACCTCCTCCTCTTCCTCCTCAAGACAAGGTCTCCATATGCAGCCCTAGTTCCCAAGAACTTCCAATATAGACTAAACTGGCATTGAACTCAGAGTTCCACCTACCTCTGTATCCCTCGTGCTGGGATTAAAGGTGGGGCAGTGTTGTGCCTGCAGCATGTTGGCTGAGAACTTGAGCATATGAGTCAGCCGGACACTGGTCTCTAACCTGCCTTCGCACTCCCCATGAGCAGGCTAGCTCCTGATTGGCACCGGTCCTTGGCTCCTCAGTGCAGGTGCCACTGTGACTATCTCATAGAGTAGCTACGAGACAGAGGGGAGCCACTGGAGATGAAGTGGTTGCACAATGCTCTGCCCAGACAAATTTCTGGCTTTGCTTCTCAGAGCGCCCTGTCCCATGATGCAGAAACAGAAACAGGCCACAGAGTTGTCTGCTCTGCTGTCTCCCATGGGGGTTTCCCTGCTTCTAAGTGACACTACCTAAAGGGACAAAGTAGAAACAAAAGGAGACAAAGACCACCCACTAGACCTCCATCTCCCTCCGACACTTCCTGGGCTGCTAATTGCCCATTCCATGCTAGGTGCCAGTGAACCTTTTCCAGGCTGGCTTATAACTTGAGACATTGTTAAATGTAATTGTGTTTTAGGATCACCAAGAGGGCAGGGATCTGTCTGTTGTCGCTGTTTATTTGCCATTTGTCCTTTTGCTTTCTGACCACTTCCTGTCTGGAGTGTGGACACGGTGGCTGGAGTTCCAGCAGCTTTGAGGTGTCCTCGAGGTTAGGAGCCATGTACTACTAATGATGACAAAAAGACATAAGTCAGAAGCCTGACCTGTGGATGCCACAAACCCAACAGCCCAGCCCAGGACTGCCCACCTCCAGATTTATACAGAAGACAAATCTCCGTGCCATGGTTAAGACATGACACTCTTTCTTTTCTCTCTCACACAGCAGCTGTGAACAGGGGATTGCCAAGTGATAGTGAACCCACAACTCCAAGTTCTTCTAGAAGAAATCAGGTGAAAAAGGGAACCTGAGTCCCTGCTTGTGTGTCCTGTCTGCCAGGCACCAGGGAACCTGGGAGCCATGGTCCAGGGCTTGTTTTCTCAAACAGTTCCCTCTAGTTTTGTTTTAACTATTCTTCATGTATCAGGATCATTCATTATCTTTTTTTTTTCTTCCATGGATCTGCAAACGAGTTTTTCTGCCCTTGGTTATATTTTGAAAGATTTATTTCTCACATTTAACAGTTATTTAGATTTTATTCATAGTCATAAACTTTACTCTGCAATCCAGCTAAACTTGAAGGGGAATGAGAAAAATATGGAACCCTTAAGAACTTCAGTGAGAGCAGAGATTACGGGTTACTGCAGCAGATGGGGCGGGGCCGCTCTCCTGAGCTACAGAAAGAGTGGTCTGGTGGGTAAGATGTACACAAGTCCAAAGCATTAGAGTTGTCCGCAGTCGGAAATGGTCATCTTGCTGGTCTTCCCATCCCTGGACTCAGCACGGTCCATGGCTTCCATAGTCCTTGTGCCTTCTATCACTGTCCCTGAGATCACGTGCTACCCATCAGGCCACTGAGCCTTGACAGTGCAGATGGAAAACTGGGGAGCGTTTGTGTTTGGTCCAACACTTGCCATGGACAAGATGTCAGGACCTGTATGCGTCAGGATGAAGTTTCTCATCCTCAAATTTCCCACCGTAGATGGACCTGCCGCCAGTGCTTTTATGACGTGTGAAGTCACTACCCTGGCACACAAATCCTGGAAGAAGTCTGTGCCAGGAGGAATCATTATAACCAAATCCTTTCTCTTCTGTGCTCAGAGCATGAAAGTTTTCTGCTGTCTTTAGAATTTTGTCTGCAAACAACTTGAAGGAGACATGGCCCAATGTCGAAGTCTGAAGGGCTTGACCGTGGCTGCAGCAAGAGGTGACAGGGGACAGCAACATCTGCAAAGCTATTTCTTTATTTTCAATTATATATGAATGTGTGTGTGTGTGTGTGTGTGTGTGTGTGTGTGCGTGTGTGTGTGTGTGTGTTTGTATGTGTGTATGTGTGTGTGTGCGTGTGTGTGTGTTTGTATGTGTGTATGTGTTTGTGTGTATGTGTGTGTGTTTGTGTATATGTTTGTGTGTATGTGTGTATGTGTGTGTGTGTTTGTGGATGTGTTTGTGTGTATGTGTGTGTATGTGTGTGTGTCTCTGTGTGTGTTTGTGTATGTGTTTGTGTGTATGTATATGTATGTGTGTTTGTGTGTGTGTGTGTGTGTGTGTGTGTGTGTGTGTCTGTGACCTTGAGTGCAGATGTCTTTAGATCCCCCTGGAGCTTGAGTTACAGAGCCATCTAACCGGGTGATTGAGTGTTCTGTTCGGTCCCCTTCCCCATCTCCATAAAAACATAAACTGTTTAGCCATCTTTTTGGTCCCACCATTGATTAAGTTTTATCTATTAGATCCCTTCCAGCATCTTTCTTTTTCAGTTTTCTGGGACAAGGTCTTGCTCTATACCTCAGGCTGGCCTCAGTCTCCATCTTCTCCTGCTCAGTCCTCTTTAGCTCACTGATTAGCGGTGTGTACCAGCCAGACCAGCTGTTTCACGCATCAGGAAGACTGCGTAGGACTGGAGAGATGGCTCAGTGGTTAAGAGCATCTGCTGCTCTTGCTCTTTTTCAGGAGGCTCACAAGCACCCATGAGTTCATCCCACTCCAGGGTATCTAGTGCCCTCTCCTGGGCTCCAAGGGTACCTGTACTCACACGTACATACCACACAAAGACAAACTCACACACATAATTAAAAAAGCAAACACAACTTTAAAAGAAAACTATTCAGCAACCACTGAACATTTTTTCTCTTGGGTGACTGCCCAGCAGCAGATTGTGGGGAAATTCTCCTAAGAAAAGAGATAGCTGATCCTTGCTGTCCTGCCCTACATCAGTTGGATGTGAGCATACCTCCAAACCACTAGCTGTATGGTTTCCCGTGGGGTTTGCCCCTGAGTTGCACAGAGAAGCCAGATGGCTTATGACTCACTCGGCTGTGCAGTGGTTTTCTGTGTTCTGGAAGGGAGGTGCCTGTGGAAGCAGAGAGCCCCAATTCCAGATTGCGGTCCCCATTTGCTCTGTACGTGGCTGAGTTCTCTCCATCACATTCTTTCTGTTCATGTCAGCTGAACTTGATTTCAGTTGTTTACAACCAAAAATCCTGACTGATTTGGATACTGAACCACATCATTTTACCCCCAGTACCACAGGGGGCTGACATCATGGAAACCCGTTCAGGAATCTGCATAAGCCTTAACTCGCTGCATACACACTTTTCATTGACCTTTAAAAACATTTGAGAACAACTTTTTCTATGGTTCTGTTTCTAATCCTGTGGACCCTAAGAACTGTTACCATTATACAATGGACACTCAAGAATTTACAGCAACTTGGTCCATGTAGCATCAGGAAGAACTTCCCAGTGAGGGTGGCTAGGCATTTGTCCTTGCTGTGTTTAGCCTGTGGATGCGATGTCTTGAGGGACTCAAGTCAGACTGGAGAGATGGATGATCTAGAACATATGAGAATCCCAACGTAGGGTAATGAGGGGGCTTAATGGGTAAAGATACTTGCTGCACAGGCCTGATGATCTATGTTTGATCTCCAAGCTCATGTAGAAGTAGGAGAAGAGAACTGATTCCATAAGTCATCCACTGTCTTCCTTGTGTGTACCATGGTACTCAAGACTAGACTATTTTAAACCAATTCTTTTAAAGTTCTATTCTTCTAGAAGAGTGTATGAAGGGACATGAAGACCCACACAGCGTGGAAAAGGGAAGTGAGGAGGAGGTATTTTAGTACTTTACTGTAGATGCCTTACTATATTAATGAGTGGTTTTTAAAATTTATATTTATTTTTATTTAATATATTTTATATATTATATTTAATATAACATATAATATAAAATATATTGCATCATGTATAATGTATAATTATGATATATATTCTTATATGTAATGTATATAATACATTATGATATGATGTATATTATATTAAATATATTTATATTTAATTTATATTAATTAATGATTTTAATGCCTCCAGGAACTCAAATCTTCCTGCCTCAGCCTCCCTAGTGCCAGGATTTTAGATGTCACAAAGTGCCCTACACTCAGGAGGAGACATTGAAATGTCAATGAGACAGCTTGGCCCATTAGAGCAGCAACCTGGGGAGGCCATCGTGGCCTCATGAAGCCGACCTCTATTGTGCACCAGACGGGAAGGGGCTGCAGAGGAGGACACTGGGGAGGTTTGCTGAGAAGGGAGTTGGTAGATGCTGTGTCCCTTTTAAGAATGCTCATGCAGGGACTTGAGAACTTGTTCTTCTTTTTTTGATCACTGAGAAGAGCACTCACTTTTTAAAAGGATTCTTCACTCTGAAGACAGGGAGACAGGGCTGGGTTTGGGGCTGCGGGAACAGAGTGCAGCTGCTCACGTCTGACCGTGTTGGGGAGGTCTGGTGCCTTCCCACCCAAGATGGCGCATTATCCTCTCTGGCCCCCAGAGCTCTGTTTTCTCTTCTCCCAAGCTGCCCCCCCCCCAAGACAGCGACTCAGAATAACAAACGCTCAAGTGCATTTGGAAGGCACTTCTAATTGAAGAGACACTCATCTGACAGAGACTGGCTTTGCCCCCACTTCTGAGGATGCAACCATCTCACCAAAAGGCACGCGACAGTATAAGGATAACAGCATGCATCCAATGGGGGGGGGGAAGACAACTAATAGAGGAAGTGTGGTAATTAATGCAGCAGGAGCCGAAACACTGCAGGAACAGATGAACGCACACTCCTGGAATATGATACAATAAGCGGCTTCATTAGGGAGACAGTTTATGTGGCAGAAGAGATAATAGCACACAAGACGGGAAATGCAAAAATAAATTAGTCTACGGGAAAACACCAATTTGAAAATATTTCATAAATGCCTGATTTGTGTGATTTATGAGAAACCTCTCCATGCTCGACATGCATGGACTTCCCTCTTTAGGATACCTTAAAAATAGGTCAGGTCAGCCCCGGTGGATTGGACAGGTTTAGGTGTGAATTTCCTCTGTGGGAGAGAGCCCAGCTGGGTATTTTCAGGGTCTCCCATTAGCCTGTGATCCTAAGATTCCACTTATGGGCACTTGCTATGTCTGTCATTTTTAAAGCTGGTTAACTCCGTGGCTTCATTATTTCCCATTCCTTCCCAGTTCCCCATGGGGGCTCTAACTAAATCAGACCACATTTGGAGTCCGTGTTTCTCTCTGGGCAGCACATTTCAAAGGGCCACTGGCCTGGTCCACCTTCAGAGAGCAGGGCCGAGACAAATGGGTGGAAGTCGCTCAGAGAGACATTTTGACTCCAAATAAGAAAGCCTCGTCCCTCCCCAGCCCCTCCCTCGAGTTCAGAACCTCTCACATCGCTGCCAGGCCTGCTTTCTGAGGCAGTTTGCTCCCAGGGACTGAAACGTGGGAGCATAGGGTATTCGAATAGCTGTCAACGTTGTTCCGGAAGAGATCCCCCCCACCCCGAAGTTTCCTTTCCTTCCAGTTCTGACACTGTGTGATTGATTGATTGTCTGACTTCTCAAGTTGTTTTACCAAGTCAACAACTACTTTTTATTCTCTGATCTTGATTATTACCTTCACCTGTTCCTAGGAGGAAAGAAAAACAGTTGGCAAAAAATAACACGGAATGACAGTATTCATCATGTTTCTTATTTCTGTGACCAAATCCGTGGCACAGGCAACTTGAGGAAGGGTTTGTGGGCTGAGGGTTACAGTTCATCGTGTGAGGGGAGGCATGGTGGCAGAGTGTGAGGCGGCTGGTCACACTGGACCCACCATCAGAGAGATGAATGCTTCTTTCCCCCATTTTTAGGTACTGTGGGACCCCAGTTGATGAGATGAGGCCAGGCCCATTCAGGGTGGGTCACCGTCCCTCAGTTCTACCTCTCTGCTAATGACCTCAGTGTCACACCCAGAGGTGAACCTTCTAGGTGATTCTACATCTGTTGAGGTTGACAGTGGAGATGAACCATCATACCTCCCATCCATGCTTGGTAACAGGGCTTGACCTCAGGCCTTTCTAGCCTGGAAGCTGCTCACCTTCCCAGCTTCCTTTGGGTCCCTGCCCCATCTTCATTCTTCTGGTTCCAGCTCTACTAACCTTAGCCCCCTTTGCCTTGCTCCTCGGGCTGTTTGTTGCTTGCTCTTCTGCCCAGGGCCATTGCTCTTCCGTGTTCGCCTTGGTTTAGAGAAGGTTCATGCCCCTCCCACCCCTGTCATCCCAGGCTGGTGGCACTTGAGACCCCCTGGATGCTACTGACAAGATCACATCTGCCTACTGCAATCTTTTCTTTTATAATGTACTAAAAAGAGGTGGGTTGCCCTGACAATTGAATTAAATCTATTCCTAAAATTCTCTAGCAGGGAACAGGTGAGCGTTTAGGCCACTGGAAGCCTGTGCCGGAATGACTTAGAGTGGAAAGCAGACGACTTATGTGCTGAATGCCAAGCACTGTGGGTGCCTCTTGCCCTTCACAGATGGGCCTCCTGCTGCCTTGAAAGGCAAGGCTTTGCCGCCTGTCAAAACTCTGGTCATTCAGCAAAAGCATGCCCAGAGAGAGTTTCTCCTTCTTTATAGTTGAGCCTCCAGGGCACCTTTTCTGAACACCCACAATTAATGCAGGCACCACACCATGGGGGGTGGGGAGGAGGCCCCCCGCACGCTTGCGAGCGTGCGCGCACACACACACACA
>NC_034593.1:91047421-91105414 GCF_900095145.1 Mus pahari | reverse complement strand
CCTCCCTCCCTCCTTCCCTCCCTCCCTCCCTCCCTCCCTCTCTCCCTTGGCTCCTTGAGCTCACCAGCTTGAGCCAGCGTAGGCCGGGACTGTTCCTGGAGCCCCTGATGTGCTTGTGTTCTGGAATGCCGGAGAACCAAAGCAGCTAGCTAGCTTATCCTCCCGGTGTCTACTCCATTTCCCTCAAGTTGTGCTTACTTTTTAATTGCTCCATTTCTTCCCGTTGTTTTCCTAGTTAAAGGCCACCAAAGAGTGGAATTGGGTATTTCAGTCGTTTGTGGTCACCGTTCATTTCATGGTCCTGTGCATTTATTAACTCTTATTTCCTCTCTATATCTCCCTTTCCCCTGATATTTGTAAAAGCGCATCTTATTCTCCTTAATTGCATTGCTGGCATGATCTAATTCCTATTTTCCCTTTCTGTATATTTGCTTTAACTGGTGCTACATTCCCTGTTTTTCTCCCCTTCTCTTTGCAGACACCAATGTTATTTCTTTCCCTCTAGATCTCTTTCAGTCTTCAGGGAGGTCGTGTTGATTGTATTTTGCTTCTCCTTTAGAAAACGTCCCTGACTGGGTTTTAATTATGTGTGGGTCCCTCCTTGCCCCAAAACATCCAGCCCCAGTCTAGAGCCAAATAAAGTGCTCCTGAGTCCCTCCGTGGGTGCTTTGAGTCCCTCCGCGGCAGGGGCAGACGACCCCTCCGGGTCCCTCCCTGGCAGGGGCAGGCGACTCCTCCCGGTTTACTGCCTGGACAGAAAGCTGAGCCTGGGGCAAGAAGGAAGAAAGGAGGCTGCCAGTCTGATGGCTTCCTTTCAGCAGCTGCACACAGACTGGGTGAAGCTAATGACAGAAAGATCTAGATGCCCAGCGGGCTCTGCCTGGTAGATAATTAGGTGCTCATCGGCAGTGACAAGGTCACTCAACTTTCCGTTTGTTGGTAGCGGGTCTGAGCATCCGTTTGAATGCTGGCCATTTTGCCATCTGTGACTCAAGCCACCACAACCCCAGCACCCCTGTGTAGTTTGCCCGTCCCCTCATTTGGCTCCTGTCTTCTTCTGTTGTGTCCCGTGACTATTTGTGTGTCTCTTTTACCTAAAATGTAATCCCCCTCTTTACTCTTCTGCAACATAAGTGAGTTTTGGATTTCATGGGCCCCACGGCTACTAACCTCGTTACCTGTTATTCTACAAGCATCCCCACTACCACCACCACCCCCTGCCTTCAACTTCCATGTGTGACAACCACCAGTTGACACCTATTATGTGTGCCCTGCTTCCCACTCACATTGGATATCCCCATTAAACACCCCAGGCCAACGTGAGCATGGGGTGGCCACTCATCCTCCCCCCTCAATTGACACCCCTGGTTTCTCTCCCCATTGTCCTTATCTCTGCCTCCCTCCCACCCTCCAAACCCACTCGTCACCCCTGTCACCATGCCTTAGGGAAGCTGACTTTGTCTGTAATCTAGGAACCACAGGTGAGGGTCAGATGGAATAGAGTCAGCAGGGTTCTATCCGCAGGCTCTTCTCTGTGGGCCAGGGTGAGCATGTGACATATTCAGGCCAATGCCACTAGAGAGGGCATTTATTGCAGACATCTGGAACAAAAGCTTCCATGTTGTAAACATAAACCTCAGAAGGCATGTGCAAAGGTCCTGAGGCAGGAGCTAAGGCTCTCACCTCAGAAGGAATAAAAGATAATTTGCCAGCCTAATATCTAATATCGGTGACCATGGCCTTGGGACATGGATTCGATCAGACAGTCTTGGGCAGTGCGTTCTAATGAATGGAAATGTTTTCATAGTTACCAAACAACAACAACAACAACAACAACAACAACAACAACAACAACAACAAGCCAGAGGTCAATTGTTGAACACACTGGCAGAAGTTCAAGGCAGGTTCTAACAAAAAATATTTGTTTCAGATGTTGTCTGATGTCATTCTTATCTTTTGGGTTGGTAGATGCTAGCAGACTATTAATTCACACCAACCTGTGTCACCAATAGTCGAAGGATGTGAGGTCGGAGGTGAGCAATGAATAGCTATTAAATGGACTGAAGATAGCCCAATATAATTTGGTCCTGGATCTGTAACATTCCAACTCCCCACAATCCCGGGCTTCTAGTCAATGTATCAGCCATATAGAATCCGTAACACAGGTGTGGCTGCCTCACTCCACCCCCCAGGAACTTCTGGTCACATTAGTCTTCTATGAGAACTTCCAGACAGGTCTGAGCTGACAGTGGACATCTTTAGCACCGTATGTGAAAAGCTGAAAATGAAGCCAGAGTAGAACAATACCAATAGACACAGGAGAATAGAGCCTTGATCTTACCGCCTGCGCTCATACCATGCTTGAGCCTCCCCCCTACCTCTGCCACGCGTACACCCTGCATCTCATGCACAGGCTAATCAAACCCCCTCTGACCCCAAGCTCTCCCTACATCTGACGCCACCTTCCTAATGCTCCCACTCAGACCCCATAGTAACCTGCGTAGGGGTCTCCCTGCCTCTGCCGAGTCAGGCTTGAAAATCTGAAGTCATAGGACACAGCTACTCTCCTCAGGACCCTAAAGGTATTGCATTCATCTCCAAGAGCAGTACCCCAATCCTCACACCTGGCTGCTCCCCTCTGAGCAACTCTCCTACTTCTGCATCCTGTCAGCTCACTCCATCCTCACTGACCTCTTAGCTCCCGCCTCAGGACCTTTGCACATGCCATTCTGTCTCTTAGCCATGGTCTTCCACAAGTGCCAGTATGGCTGGCTCCCATTTGCCTCATAGGCTTCAGTTGAGCCATTGAGACCATTTCTGCCTAACATGGAACCCTCTTGCCACTCTGACCCTTTGCTTTGCTTCGTTTCTCTAGACTGACAGACTCGTATTTACATCTGTGTGGCTATACCCACCCGTCAGCACCCTTAGAATGTGTAGGCTTGTCTTCTTTGCTAATAAATATAGAAATTTCTAGGACACCTCCTGGCACCAAGCAGGCTCTCAAGAAAGCACCATCAATTGATTGGTTGGATGAATTAAAGGCTCTTGTCCTTAGTTTGAGTGAGGCATTTTAAACTGGGTTCCTGCCACAGGCAGACAAAAGCATTCCAGTACGGAATTCAGTTAAGATTTGCTTTAAACGTGGGCAGACGAACGGCTTAGCTTTGGCTGGGTTCTAAGCGACATCTCCATAGCAGACGTGAATGCACCTGCCCCGCTGAGTCCCAAGATTCTTCTATATCCCTGTTCTCCTTGGATCCTCACGTGGTTTTGCGAGACACACGCGGTCCACGCTGCCTGCCCCTCACGTGACAGGGAACGTGGGTGTGGTCTGGCTAAGCATCAGAGCCCCTGTCGCTTTGTCCCCAGCCCACAGTTCTGTTTCTGCATTTCTACCCCCAGTCTCACGGCCTCACCATGTGGCTCTTCCCAGCAGCCCTAGGGGAACACAACGAAACCCTGTTGCTTGCAGTCTCTATTTATCTAGCATTTCCAATCCCCTCTCCTCTGAAAGCCAATAACATTCTGAATTTTTCCCACAAGAGATTGTGGGCTCTTTGGGAAGGAGAAAAACAAGCAGATGGTTCTCAGGAAACCGGATCTGTGCTGTGAGATCAAAATTTCCCCTTCTGTAAACCAGCCCTTTGCAGAATGTTCTTCAAACCACGGACAACAGACCTTCTTGGGCTCCAGCCTTAAGTGGCCACAGTATGCGGCAGACTCCTCTGCCAGCCCCTCTCTCCCAGCCAGAGCAGCTCGCCCTTCCCCAGCTAGTCCCCACAGGCCACACTAGCTCTTGTTTAAGTTCCCTCCCCTCGACAGCCCCCAGCGGACATGCGGACATGCGCAGGCTTATCTGTTTTCACACGTAATGGATAGAACAGCAGGGGCTTCTCGCTGGAAACTGTTTTCAAGGCTGCAAAAGGCTACAGAAAACCACGAAGCTGCCAACACGGTTCAGAACTTACTAATACACACTTGGCAGGAGCTGGCCCAGGATACTGCTCCATGACCATGGAGAGGGACAGATGACAGTCCTCTGCGGTGGTAGTTTTAGGATGGGACCCCTTATCCGGGGACTTTCTGTATCGCTAGTTCTTTTCGATGAGACTCAGAGATGCACGAGTTGCTTCTACACGAGGTCACAATGTCAAAGATCATTGGGGTTCCCTACTGATTCCAAACTAGGGTCTACAATAGACCCAAGTCCCATTTTTCTGGTGTTTGGGAAATCAGGACATTCTATTAAGGAGTGGCTTATGTTGTTTCATAACAATAAACGATAAAACAAAAAACGGACTTTTAGCCACCCCACAGAATGCATCTTCATAATGGGGGGAAAGGTTGTGTCTGTGCCCACAGTCATAAATCTGCCACACTCAGCCGAGGCTCAGCTAGAGGTCATGGTCCCTTTCCCCTTGGCTCCGATGCCTTAACTATTGGTAACAGCCTGGTCTCTCTTGAGAGAAAAACAAACCCCACATCGGCCCTCAGCAGGGGTCTCAGGTTTTCATTTCTTATTTTCTATTGAGTGGTGGGATCTTCCGACTTTTATCCAGCCTTATTTATTTTATAAATATTGTTTAATATTTATTATTATTGTCTAATTTATTTACTTGTCTTCGCAGGATTTCTGTAAGACTTTGGGGGAGTTTCGCAGAAAGGAGAACTTAGAGCCCTCCTAGAGTCAGGGTGGATGCAAGGTGGGGCTCCCAGGGGCGTAGAGAGACTTAGGGGTCCCCGGGGTTTTCCCTTCTTAAGAGGATTTTTGAAAGAGCTGAGAACAGAAGCCACCTGCATTATCTGATAATGGGTGTTTAATGGGTAAACTGAGAGAAAACAGATGGGAAAGCACAATTCAAATGGTAGAACGACTCGGAGCAGGGGCGGCTCGGCAGATAAACTCTTGCCCTGTAAGCATAAAGACCTGAGTTTGGTCCCCAGAACCTGGGTGGAAGCAGTGGTTGTTAATATCCTGCTCCAGCGAGGGAAGGGCGGCCCGGGACTGGCCGGCCAGCAGACTAACTTACTTAAGGAGCGCTGGGGAACCTAGAGACTTTGTTTTAAAGTAGGTAGATGGCCTTCCTGAGGACGGATTCCTAAGAGTTGTTCTTTGGCTTTCACATGTGCATTTAAAACAACCCCCCACCCACCCTGTGCGTGCATGAGACACACAGACACAGACACAGACACAGACACACACACACACACACACACACACACACACACACACACACAAATCCAGTAGAAGCTGGATGTTTGTTTCTTAGACTGTATAAAAACGTAGGATTATAAAAAGCATGAGTTAAGGGAAAGTGTGACTCCAAATTGAACAAGAGGCTCGGACATGGTGGATCAAGACTAGAGAAGCAACCCCGAGGACATTGGGCCTCAAGAGGCTGGCGAGAGATGGCTCAGCCACTAAGAGCACTAAGTGCTTTTTAGAGGACCTGGGTTTTATCCCCAGCACCTACAAGGTGGCTTATAACAATCTGTAATTCCATTCCATTGTCATTGCAGGAGTGGAGGAAGGCATGCCAGATAGCCCATACCAGACAATGCTGGGCAGAGCCCTTGGTGCTCTGGGGGTAAACTTGCGCCCTACCTCTCAGCCACAGCTGTGTTGAGAAGCAGATACAACTAACTGTCCCTGGTGAGGAAAAGCTAAGACTTGGGTCATACAGCACCTGGAATCCTGAGCCCCCAGGGAAAGGGCTCACAGAGATACAGACTTTCCTTTCTTCTTTTTTGTGGGGCCAGAGATCCAACTTGAGGCCTTCCGGGCAAGCTCCACCATTGAGCTCTCCCTCAGCCTACAGAGTCCGTCTCCCTGGGAAGGCAGATGAGACCTTCGTTCTTAGGAGCTCTCAGGTCACTAGAACAGAGGCTGAGAGCTTGCTTGGCAGACTTTGAATGCCAGCCTTGGCCCTCTGCTATACACAGGATGGAATGAAGACCATCTCTTCCCGGTCCTTCTCTTGCACGGGCTAGGTGTCAGATGTGAAGTTGTCCTGGAAAGTGCATACAGCTGGATTTTGTTAGCTCTCGTGGAAGTTCTGTGCCCTTCCTTGTACCGGATCCTATGCTACCACTCTCCTGCTAGAACAGGGACCCAAGGACACCAAGCATCCCGCCTACCTTGGGATGTGATGACCATCAGCTGCCAACCCTTCCATTGGGAGAATGTGGGGAGCCGCCCTCACATTCGCCATTACAAGATAGCGCTGATGTCCTGCGCTCTAACATACAAACAAGGCAGCTGCGCATGTGCTGGGTAGATTTCCATTCCCTTGTGCCCTGCCTTTCCCGTGGCGTCATCCGGGGTAACAGCAGGCCNGCTCTCCCTCTCAAGAGCATTAAAGCGTTGCTGTAGAAGGATCCTGTCTGTGTGCCGCGTCATTTCTTGCTGGCGAGAAGGCAGCGCGGGACAGGAGAATGACTCCAAAGTCCCCTGAGACTTCTTTCAAGTATTTCAAGCGAGTGTTGAAATGGACGGCTAGATCCGGGTCACAGACTCTGTCAGGGCTTTGAACGTTCTCACGTCTTCGGAGAGCCACCCAGTCGTCCGTTGCTGCTCTCTGTGCCCACCGTCCAGACCTGATGTTTCAGGAGTGTGAGCGCATGATCCGGAGCCGAAAGACCTCTATGTGCCGCTCCGCTGAAGTACTAACTTTGCAGGAGGTGGGAGTGAGCAGACTTTCAAAGATGCCCAGGGCTCTGGCTGAGGTTTGGGTAGGGTGGGGATCTGGAAGGCGCACAGTTACAAGTCCTGTGACACCCAGGGCCGCCTCTCTGACATGATTCCCATCAAGGAAGAGGCCAATCCCTCTTTTCTCCGACGTGTGCTCTGTGACTCTGTAGAACACTGGTGTAGTAGAAGGGGTGCTGTGGCCTCCAGAGGCTAAGTCACAAAGTGCCAGACAGCTCAGCCGCTTCTCTTAGGTGGCTCACCTGTCTGGTTGCCTGTGTTCTAGACACTTCTTCTGAGGGGAATGTCCCACCCTGTGGGGAGCCGCAATCCAGACAGTGCCGGCAATCAAGCTTCCAGGTGCAGGCATCAGGCACATCAGTGAAGCCACCATCCTCCATGCTCAACATCCCGCTGTCTATAGCAGCCCAGGCACCTAGTGCCTCTCCCAGAAGGACAGTGAAAAGTCAGGACCCCCGAAGTATCCTGGTGTGGCTGTGTCAGGTGGCCGTGTGGTGGCTTGCCCCATTGGATAGGCAGCCGGAACACACTCAAAGTGTGACCAATGTGTCTTCTGAAAGCCATGTTTCCTAGTCCCTGACCCCTGTACTTCCTGAAACTGCTAGGTCTCCAGGGTTAGACCGTGAGCCCAGCTTTCTTTTCAACGTTAAACTCTATAGAAAGAAACAGACTTCACAGCAACCCCCTTGAGTTGAGCCCTCTTCTTCCACTTGCCTGTCCCTCTGTTACTTTCTGACCCCTTCTTCCACTCTGTCTGCACTTCTCAGCAATGACAGATTCTCTTTTGGTCTGAAGATACACCTCACATGGTCTCCTGCCTAACTTATTCTTCTCCTGAAGGTCTGTCACTAAATATGGTGTTAATTCATGTTACTTATTATAGGCCCCCACTAGAACGTGACTTCAAGTATTGGCAGGGCTACTTCCCAGGGGTCTAAAAGAGTCAGGCACAAGAGTACTAACTAGGTGGTCAGTAAATATTCACTGCAAAAAGAAAAGAAAACCACACCACAATAACTGTTATCCTACAACACGATCGTGTGCTTAGCTCTAAAAATGCTTGCCAAATGCCCAGGTGAAAGATGTAAACAATGAAGGCTTCTTGGTGCCTTTGGAAAGGTGCACACGACTTCCTGGACCCTCCTTCAGCCTCCCTCTCCAGCTTGCCTGCCTCTTTCCTCCATTGATGGGAGCTTGTGTCCCTCTCTTCCACAGGGCTCCTTTGCCTAGGACGCTGGAGCTGGCTCAGGCTCAGCGCTCTCAGCTTCAGTATTGTCTAGGTCCACTGATCACACTCCCCACAGTCCCCAGGTCCCCAGGTCCCCAGGTGCCTGCCTCACCTCTCTCCTCAGCCTGGAAAGCAGAAGGATGCCCTGGTGTCTCTGCCACTCCTGGCTTGCAGTGGGCTACCGTGGGTACAGATGGGTATGAGGAGTTTGTGGGACGGGGGTACAGGGTCTGGGAGACGTATCGGGTGGTTGGATTCTGTTGATTTTGAGAACTAGTTCCAAGAGAAGTAGGATAAATGCATACACCCCTGAGACTGGAGAGAACATAGATCTCAGGAACAGAAAGTAGAGCCAAGACACGCCTCTTGGCTAGGTCTCTGCACAAGCTGAGTGTCTTCTTTATCTGCAAAGCTGTTTAGCCAAGGCTGGGCTCAAACTCCTGATCTTCCTGTTTCCTTTTCCCAATTACAAGGATGATGATATTTTGCCAGTGGTCAGATTTTTTTTTTTAATGGCAGAGTGTTGTCTTGCTGTGTAGCCCAGGATATCCTCACAGTATTAATCCTCTTGTTTCAGCTGGAAAGTTCTGGGATTATGCATGTACCACCGTAGTCAGCAAAAGCATGCTTTTTAAAGGGAGAGTAAAGTAGACTGAAAACCGCAATTCAAACACGTGTTTGAGTGTTTTAACTCCGGGCAAGGAAATTAGCAAGGCTGCAATTCAGGTTGTTGCCAGAGGGTGGCAGCAGGAGACAGGGGCTTAGCCTGAAGGTCTTTTGCAACAAAGCGGTCCTGAAAGCCGCTGGAGTGAGCAAGGATTGTGGTTGCTGGAGATTTGTGGGCTCAGCCTTCTCTCCTGCCCTGGAATCAGGTCTCTGCTGAGCGGAGCCAAACCTAGCCGCATCCCTCTTCAGTGGCGACTGACTCGCTGACCCCTGGAGGGTTTCACTCCTTGATTCTTTGTGAATGTCACATCATGGACCTCAGGCCCACTCATTTCCCTGTCTCCATCCGTGCAGCGTCTCTCCAAAGTAAAAATAAAAAAAACAAACAACAACAAAATCCAACGAAACCAAAAAACTGCATCTGGTGGTGGAAGCTATAGTGAGTCACAGTGTGACTGTCACACAATATACTCCTTTTCCCAGTCTGCTTCACTTGCAAATGTTCATTGCGTGAGTCATTGGTCTGGTTCAAGGCCTTTGGCTTCTGCTACACTACCAATACTGGATCCTCACCAGGACTCCTCTTGGATATCCTGTTGTTGCCCTGTGTCATGGAGATCCCGCAGCTTTGGATCTGCAGGATCTGCCCTTTCTCACGCTTCGGCAGTTCATAGGTGAGGTAGATCTGGGGGCAGACCAACTTAAAGTCCTGAGTGCAACTCAGTCTGGGCCTGGTGAGCCCGCCAACTCTCTAGCACTGCCCTGGCTAGGCTAGCTCACCCAATGCCATGGCTGGTGAGGGGTGGAGTCAGCTCTCTATCGTTCATGCCCTGGAGGTGGGGGTGAGCCTCAGGTAACACACACACACACACACACACACACACACACACACACACACACGGAGCCATTCTGTTCAGCGGCTCCTGCAGCCAGCATGTTGGGCTCCTACTGTCCACTGAAGGTCTGCATGGACTTCCAGCATCCTGGTCACTGTGGTCACCTTGGTTAGCCGATGCCAGCATCCCCTTCCCTTTGGGCAGAAGCCTCAGCCATACTTCCCTCTACCCAGACAGCAGTAGCACCTCCTCCGTGAGCTGCTCCCAAGTTAGCTGTTGAGAAACACCCTGCGTCTCTGTGTCATGTATATCTCGGGTTTTCAGCTCACAAACTCACAGACTCTGCTGGTTTTACAGCTGAGTAATCCCGAGATCTCACTGGGAGGAAGCAAGAAGCAAAGTTACACGTACCCAAGTCGTCTTTGAAGCTTCTTGGTTTTCTCAAGGAGCTAGGCTGGGTCCCAGGGCTCCCAACGGCCAGGCGGCATCTGCAGCCCAGACTTCCCTGGTTCTTGCTACTCCTTGTCTCAGACGCCCGAGCTGTAGGAGCTTCCCTGGCCTACCCTCAGGGTGAAGAGCTCAGGCTCCCCCGTTACCACTCCCTTAAACAGCATCCCCCAACCCCTGCTTCTCTGGGGTTTCCCTCTTCACAGTTTCAGTTACCTGAGATCCAACACAGTTCAATAAACCTAACATGGAAACTTCCAGAAGTATTGACGTTGTATATTTTCCATAACTGTTCTCATAGCTTATTGCCACCGTTGTTCGATTTTGTCGTTAGTCCTTATTAATCTCCTATGGTACCTAATTTCGTAAACAAAACTCGATTACCAAAAATTAATCATGGTATGTGCAGGGTCAGCAGTTCCCAGATCCAGTGGGGGCTTGGGGATGCATCACCTATATAGAGGGACTATGGTAGGCCTCTCCACCAGGAACACAGAGGCAAGGGGGAAGCAAAGGTCACAGACATCAAGACTGTCCTAGGGTCTAGACACTGTGGGACACGTCACCTCATCTGACCCTCACAATGAGCTGGAGGAACTGAGGCTCAAGGACACACACACCCTTGTCTGGAGTCACACATCTAGTGAAGGAGGAGGAGGGGAGGGAGTGTTCTCCACCATCACGCGACTGCCTACTCAGCTGAAGATGGACAAATTTGTCCTTCTCGCAGAGACATTTACCCTGAGAGGGCTTCCAGGTTTGGTGAATCTGGCCTCAGAACATGAAGTAACCTACGGGTGGCAACCATAGGAGGAAAAGGAAACGCCATTGCTTTTCCTCAGGGAAGCAGGCTAGGTGGCGGGCAGATCTGCAGGCTGGAGGTGGTCCATGGAGAATGACCGCCTCACCTGTCACAGGATGTCTGCTGCTGGCCAGGCACACCCAAACACAGTGCCTGGCAACGACAGTCCCACGTGAATGGGATGCAGCTGCGGCTGCTGACAGATGGGGCCAGCCAGATATGACCAAGCCGAACATCAAACAAAACCTGGCCACAAGCAGGCAGGCCGTGTGGCTTCTCGGGCTGATCATCACAGAAGCCATGGTGAATCTAAGTTTTCAGTAAACAATGTTCCGTGCTTGGCTCCTGGTTTGGGTTTTTTTGCCTGAGTGAGAAAGTGTGACCAGGGCTTGGCTGGTGGGAGAGACGGGAGCCTCCCTTAGGAAGCTTGGGAAACAGCACTCAGTAATAGCCTTAGGATAGGAGGAAGCAGGAAGCTCCCAGAGTTTAGAACCCAGCTTCCGGGAACTGAAAAGCAGATAATGGCGCCACTCAACAAGGCAGATCGAATCCAGAAACTGCCTGGATTTAGGACCCTCAACTGAGTGGCCAAGCGAAGACCAGATTCTCTCTTGAGTTCCTCTAAAATCCCACAGATCACAGATCAAGCAATCCGGTAGGATATGAATTGAGAAACATTGTCTCGGTCATAAGGCCAGCTTGACCTGAGCCTTGTCTGGCTCGCCCCGTCTCACAGTGAAGGAAGCAGAATTGGTGGCCTCGGTACTACAGGGAATTCAGCCGAGACCCCCCTCCCCCAGGACTGTGTTCTCTCTCCTCCTCCATTTCATCTTCTCTTCTTGTTAGTCTACTTCCCAGGAGCCTTAGTTTGAGCAAGAAAAAGGAGTGGAGAGAGCTCAGGAGATCAGCCTTGGACTGTAGGGCATGTGACACATAGAGAAGCCGGAGGGAAAACCCACCAGCCGTGTCCTGGAAACCCACACAACCAAGACGGAGACTGCAGCCTTGGAGCTGTAAGAAGGGATGGGCCACCCTTAGGATGAAGACTCCATCCATCAAAAGCAGGGCGTGTCCAAGGAAAGAGCACTGACTAGCGGCCACAGCAGAACAGCGGCCACTGTCCCCTAACACAGAGGCTCCTCTCTAGGGCACCCCATGTCTTTTTATGAAATAAGATGAGCTTATGTGTTTTGTTTTGTTTGTCATAAAGGGTATCAAAATATGCATCCCAAATTGTGCCTCTTTGGAAGCAGATTATTTTATGCCAAATGCTGTTGAGAACTCTCAGAGACAAAGAAAGGTCCACAAGTCGGGTGCATGGTTTCCTTTGAAAGGGATATTAGCATGCATAGAGGAAGTATCTATTTGTGAAAGGTGTTTCCTTTTCCTCTCTGAGGAAGGCAGGAAGAGGAGGTCCCGGAACTCTGAACGCCTGCAGACTGACCTTAGTCTGCAAACACAGCTCCCACTCCACCACTCAAAGACAGGACCTGCCAAAGTCACCTTGGGCCAGCTGTCCGCAGCTGGGAGCTTTAACCTCCATTCCCTTGGCTGACGCTAAGGCGATAGATGAGGCCAAGGTCTACCCTGCCCACCGAGTGGCTTACTGGAGAGAGCATTTTGGTTTCTTTTAAACCCCAGTTAGGTTCTGTGAATATGTTTTTGATTTATTTCCAGGTGTGGGGTATGCGGCTGCTTCAGTTTGTCCACAGCCATCAACTATGATTGTCTTGTGCTTTAGGAGGGGTGCGATTTTTGCCAGCTGCAGATAGTTTAGTTCTGGGGACTCTGGAGAGGGAATAAATGCTAGAGCCATGGGAGGGGTAAGAGACACCCTGGAGGAGGAGGAGGAGGAGGAAGAGGAGGAGGAGGAGGAGGAGGAGGAGGCTGCTCCTAGTTGTTGCTTTTGAGGTTTGTCACATGGTTTTGAGCAAGAGACAAGAAGGTGGAGCTGTCCTTGCTCCAGTGAAGAGTGGATTAGCCCCAGGGAGCTCAGTGCCCCGAATCAGCAGGAATTAGTAGTCTACAGAGGTCTGTGCCCCCTTTCTTCTCCTCTAATCTTTCTCTCCTACCTAGTGTTGCAGAGTGGGGCTGGAGTAGTTGGAGATTAGGGTGGAACAAGTGTTGGAAGGGAGGTAGAAATAGAAGAACCTGATAAAATAATAGAAACAGATATGCCAACGGCTTGTAACTGAATTCTTCCTTGCACAGGCTGACCCTCTTTCAATTTTTATTCTTTCATTTTATATGTCTGGGTGTTTTACCTGCATGTCTGTGACCATGTGCAGTACCTGCTCAAGTGCTGAATTACCTGGAACTGGAGTTACAGGTTGTGTTGTCCTGTAGATGCTGGGAATCGAACCCAGGACCTCTGGGAGAGCAGCTAGAGCTCTTCACTGTCAAGCCATTCCTTCAAGTCATCAAGCCTGCTCTCGCCTCTGTAACCATAGGTCTGCTCTCACTTTACAAATGAATACTGCCTCTCTGTCGGGACGATGTCTCCTTATTAGTGACTACCCTATACCATCCACTTCGCCTTACTGTTAACTGCCTTTCCACAGATTTGCCACTTAACTGGATCTCTCCCTTTGTGAATCATTCTTTTAAGAACCTTGACCCATTTTATAGCTGTCCCTTTTTCCTAATTTTTATAAAAAATTAATTTTAAGGGTATTGACTTTTGTCATGGATGTTGTCGGTAATTTGCCTCTTTTATTACGTAGCCTTTCAATTTAATTTTTTTTTTTAACCTAGGAAAGTTTTACATCCTACAGAATCAGACCTGTCTGCCCTCCTCCTCCAAGGTCCTCCTTTGAAGCTGGCTCCTCCTTCTGGACTGAAGAGGATGCAGAAAGGGCGGAGTTAGCCTTGCAAATCAAGGGAGGAGAGCATGGGCACTACAGGAGAGTGAGAGGAAGAGGCAATGACTGGCTCAAAGCAGAGGCTGGTGTGTGCTTCCTCTCCCCAGGGCTGGGGGCCAGGTGGCCAGACTAGAACTTAGCAGCAGAGACGCTGCACACTGTTTCTCAGAAAGGGATGTCTTAGGCATCCTTTATGCAAACAAGGTTTTCGTTTTAAAAGCAGTGATCCAAGTTGGGGTGAATGCACATATACACACATGCACACGCACACACACATGCGTGTTAACACACACACAGTATTTCTTTGTTAAATCAATAATTTTTCCCCCATTTTTAAAGTATTTCTGTTAGTGATTGATAAAAGCTACATATACCTTTGACTGTGGATGTAGCTCAGTGGTTGAGTGCCTGCCTAGCATGTTCAAGCTTCCATCCTCAGCACCCCAAAGGGAAGACAAGAAGTGATGCTGACATCTTAGATAGTAACAGTTTGCACACATTGCAAATATCTTGGCATGACTTCTCATACATTTAATAGCCCTTTGTACATGCATAGATTCTAGATTTTTATGTGGCCTTCACTATTTCTGAATTGTGCAGTATATATAGGAAGATTTTTCTATACTCAAGAATAGGAATTCTTCCTATTCTTGAGAATAGGAATTATTTCACTTGTTTTTCCCCCCTTGGAATTAATGTTTTAACTCAACTGTAATGCATTGTTGTGGCTGTTGTTAAGCACCTGAAATGGAAAAACCGTGGTTTTGAAGATCTTTCCTCACTGAATTCTAAAGAATCGAAAGACTGTATGTTCACTGTATCTCTTGCCCACGTGACCTGTCTGTTGTCTCTTTAGGAACCATAGTCCTTGTATCCCTGTTCACTATTATTTTATAGTCTTAGGACTTGGTACTTAAGAGCACGGGCCGCTCTTCCGGAAGACCCGGGTTCCACTCCCAGCATCCACATGACAGCTCACAGCCATCTGTAACTTCAATTCCAGGAGATCCATGGACTCCTCTGGCCTCTTCAGGCATGGTGTTCATGCGTGGCGCAGTCACTTCTCAATGGCTGTGACAACCCATCATGACCAAGGCAACTTAGAGAAGGAAGAATCTACTGGGGTCTTACAGGTCCATGGCCAGAATGGCCAGAAGCATGGCAGCAGGCATGAAGCATAGTGCTGGAGCAGTAGCTGGGGGGTTACACTCCTATCCACAGCAGGAGACAGACAGACAGACAGACAGACAGACAGACAGACAGACAGACAGGGGGAGGGGAGAGGACGGAAAGGGGAGAGGAGGGGGAGGAGAGAGAAAGAGAGAGAGCAAGAGCGCTAACAGGACCGCTAGGGCTTTAAAGATCTCTAAGCCCACCCTCAGTGACACACCTCCAACAAGGCCACACCTCCCAATCCTCCCCAAATATACATTACCTGAATTCACAAAAGGCTAGCTCTGGCAACTGACTTCCCAGTCCCTCTTCCTCTGGTGGGGTGCTAAAACCCAACACCCTAAACTGTTTTTGTAAAGATTAAAATGTGACACAGACACCTATTTTGGCTAAGGAGGGCAGCAAATGAATGGGTCATTTTGATAGGGTCTCGGTCTCGGTCTCTCTCCCTCCCCCTCTCTCCCTCTCTGTCTCTCCCTCTCTCCCCCCTTCCCTTTTCCTCCCCCTCCCCTACTGTGAACAGCAAGCATGAAAGGCACGTGGTTCAGGTTGCTGGGTGTGGCTTCTGCCAGCCTCACCACAGTCCCAACAGAAAGAACTCAGAGTCACCCCTGGGAAAAGAACTCTAAAGATGAAATGTGAATTCTTGGGTTTCTTTCTGCTCTTCAGCCTTTCAGGCAAAGGTAAGCATTCGCGAGGAGCTCTTCCGGAGACCTTGGAGTGGACATGAGAGGCGAAGAGGGAGAGAGTCTCCATAGTCCCAAGACCTCAGAAACCACCTTACTTTTTTTTTTTTTTTTACAGGGGTGGACTGCAGAGACAATGGGATCATCTGGGGTGTCTTGGGTCACGGCATCACCCTGAACATTCCTGACTTTCAAATGACTGATGATATTGATGAGGTGCGATGGGTAAGGAGGGACACCCTGGTTGCAGAGTTTAAAAGGAAGGGGGCAGCTTTTTTGATATCAGAAATGTATGAGGTCTTAGAAAACGGATCCTTGAAGATAAAGAAGCCGATGATGAGAAATGACAGCGACACCTACAATGTAATGGCGTATGGCACAAATGGGATGGTTAGGCTGTCGAAGGCGCTGGACTTGAGGATTCTGGGTAAGTCTTCATTCCCTCAAGGTTTTCATTTTAGGACGGGTGCCATGTAGCGTTTCTGTAGCATCCCCATCCAATGTTACCTGTGTGGCCCACAATGAAGACTCCAGTGGGTGAGGGTGGCCCTCAAGCCTGTCTGCCTTTCCCTCTCTCTTTGGGTGGCTGTGGGGCTGTGCAAAGACTCCCAGGTTACAGACGGGCACTAATCAGAAAGAAGACAGGTTAGCAGAGCAAAGACACGGGCATCCTTGGAGGCCGATGAAGTTGTAGGTGGACAGGATATCAGAGGGTGCCTAGGAGCAGTGAGCCTCTTGTCTGGAGAGCTAAGTTCAAGCCAGGGTACTCTGAAGGAGTTAGAGGGCAAGATAGGGCTGGAGATGCCGAGTCGAAGGAGCAACAGCTTCTCTGTTTAGTCTTCTCAACATCAACACAGTGAAGGTGGACGGCAATTTTTCTGGTCCCTGAACTAAACACATAAGGTGCGGCTTTGTCTTGGTGTGCACTGAGAGGGCATGATACCGAAGAGCAACAGGAGAAGACCAACAGGAAGCCTCTCCTGTCCTCCCAGCGAGGCCAAGCAGGTGGACTTAATCTGGGTAGTGCATAAGAACCAGCAAGAAAGCTGTCAGATGCCCAGGCTCCTGGCATGGAGTATGTGCGCCAGTGGGATCTATAGCGTTCCAAGAGCTTCTAGTGAGAAGAGTTGTCATTGATGGTCACTGGCCTGGAGTAAAGGGTACCCGAGAGATGAGGAGGGACACAAGCATGCCGGGTGTGGGGGTGAGGAGGAAGTGAGGAAGCTTAGGTGGGTGAGAAAGAAGAGAACGAAGCATGGGATGCCACCAAAGCTAAAAGTCCAGGGACAAACGGGCAGCTCAAACCAGTGGGTAAGAGGAGAAAGCTGAGAATGCCTTGTGCAGAATAGATCTGCCATTCAGGGAGCACACAAACATTCTGAGCTTCACACAGGAAATGTCACTACAGAAAGGGCTCCCCTCATCCCCCCGTGGGTGTCCTTCCTGTCCAGTACTCAGCACCTGGGCCTAACACCAACCCCTCTCCAGGGCCCCCTGTTAGCTCTTCTGTACACAACCCTTTCCAGACCCTAATCCTGTAACTTTATCTAGAGAGAATTTTCCAGAAACAGGGTGGGGATGAGAACGACCACTCATTGTGGGCACCGAGAATGGCCAGAGTCATGCCCGCAGACCATGTGGCTCTGAGGTCCTGTTGTGGCACTGAGCTGTATTGAACCCTGCATAGCCTATTCATGTACTCTATCACTGTCACCTGGGGTGATCATGGCTACTAGAGAGAAGTCAGGCACTTGTTAGCCTGGTTTTCTTTGGCAATCCTGAGAACTTAAAATTACAAGCTTCTATCCACCCATAACGAAACAGGCCTGGTCAGAAGTGGCCGTGTTCTCACTGTTTGACAGGAACAAAGTCAGGCCTTCTCTGGACAAGGATGGTGATATCCCCTCCCAAACGAGCTCGTTGTTATATAATTCACATATCACACAGTTTGCCATTATATAATTCACATACCACACAGTTTGCCGTTTGCCATGCACAGTTCAACAGCTTTCTGCATAGTCACAGAATTATGTGGTTATCGCCGGAGGCAACATTTTCCTTACCCCCTAAAAGGAAACCCATACCCCTCAGACTAAAAGTGGTGGCTTCACTAGTGTATGCAAATGTCAATGTCACACAATATGCTGACTCAACTTGAGGGCCTGTCCCCATTTTATATGACTATATATTATGCAGCATTGGAAAATTGTCCTCTGACCCACCCCAAACCTGATTTAACCTAGTGCAGGTTATATATCACTTACTTAATGAGCTTGAGATTAGAAGTGTTTAGGATTTGGGGCTTTTTGAAGATTTCAAAAATGTGTGTGTGTATGCTATATCTTGGAGATGGGACCTAAATGTAAACACAACATTCATCCATGCTTATATATATATATGTCATACACACTATTCAAGATAATTTAAAACGGTATTTTAAATAGTGTTGTGTAGGAAACAAGGTCTCACGGCAAGAGACTTTCCATGTATGGTACTGAGTTGTGGCTTGACAGATTTTGGAACACGACAGATTTGTCTATTAGGATGTTCACGAGGCCTATACTATCCAAGGAGGGGTGTCGTGAGTTGTGAGTGTAACAGTACCCTATGTGTTCCTAGATTTTACCTTCCCTTATCAGGCAGAACAGTTTAGGGTCCCTAGACTCCTGTGGGGGAGAGAAGCCCAAGATTAAGGAGTCATATCTAGCCGGGAAGTACTGGTCCATGCCTTTAATCTCAGCTCTTGAGAGGCAAAGGCATGCGGATCTCTGTGAGTTAGGGTCCAGTCTGAGCTAGCTCCAGGACAGCCAGTGTTACCCAGAGAAACTCTGCCTTGAAAAACCAAAGGGGGTGGGGAACAAAGGCATATCCAGGAGGGAAGCAGTCCAGGTCACTTTGAGAAAGTCCTTTTTACAGGGACGCTGCCTACAGAAGGATGCTCATGGCTGTGTCTGCGTGAGTTAAGTACAAGCGCGCACTGGAAAGCTCTAGCAGCTTAAGTAGGATCACCACTTAAAAAGCTGGCAGAGCTGTACATGTCCTGGTGCCCATGGAAAGGGGCCATAATGGTACAATTTCAGAGTAAAGGACTGAAGGGGGGGGTTATGTCGTCACGTGATCCAGGGGCTGGGGATGTAATGCAGTGATAGAGCTTTTGCCTTAATGCCCGAGGTCATGGATTCAACCCTCAGTGCGAGTAGCTCTCTGACTCCCAGGTACATAATCCGGTTTTAATTTGAAAAAAATATGTATTATGGGTTTATGTGTAGAAAATATCCGATAAAGATATGCCTCAAAGTGTTAACAGTCCCGAGTAACAGAACTGTAGGTGATCTCCAACTGCCTTTAAAGGCTTTTAAAATTTGATCAGTGTTTCTTATAATAATTGGATCTTACTATGAAGAAGGTTTTTTACTCTAGAAAGACAGGCAGTCTCTTGCCAGGCAACCCCGAGACAACATGCTCTGCTGGATGGGGATGCATCTATCATCTCCTTATTTTGAGACACACAGAATCTCAGGATGGAAAGGAAACTGCATTTCTGCATGCTTGTATGTTGGGCGGAAATGGAATTAGACTCGGGAGGCCGATGGGGACGACACTGTGGTCTGAAAGCTAGAGAGAGGAGAAATAGGAAAACTTCACTGTTGCCCTGTGTGATGAATTCAGGTCTTCAGGTGGAGAGTGGGGAGCAGGGACAAGGTCTAAGCTTACTAACGCTGAGGGTGGGGACATTCCCCCCCCCCAGGGCTCTTAAACGGGAGGGGTGTGGTGTTTGCAATGTGAGTCTGAGACTGGTGACTTGTCCAGGGCCTGGCAACAGGTTATCTGGTTTGAGACAGGTAGGGAGCCATTTTCCCATTTCTTAAAGTTGAAGTCCTTCAAGGCCAGAAATTGACTCAGAACCTTGGGGCTAGGAAGGGCAGCATCCTTTCTGGCTCCCTGCTGGTGCTTTTACTCTGGTAAGCTTAGCTTTCTTAGACACTCCTATGCTGGCCTGGGCCTCTGCTTCCAGGACACTGTTGGGCAGCAACTAGCTAAGGCTTTTCATGTAGTCATTTCTCCAAGATGGCTGCTGACGGACCTCACCTACAGTTCTGGACTTGGGATACCTTTGTGGGGGTTCTTCTTCCGGACAGACTTATTTTTAAGAATTAATTTTATCCCCCTTCCCCATGTGTGTGTTTGTGCATTTGTGTGTGCGTGTGTGCGTGTATCTACCACACGTGTGCAGGTGCTGACAGAGGCCAGAAGAGGGGTCAGCTCTCCTGGAGCTAGGCGATAATGAGCTGCACGGTGTAGGTTCTGGGAACCCAACTCTGGTCCTTTGGAAAAGCCGCAAGCGCTTTTAACCGCTGAGCAAACTCTCCAGACCTGACTCGCCATCATTAATGGTTACCCCAAAGCTAGGCGTTGAAGGCCATTTGCAAAAGGAAAGACAAACACGAGCCTTGCTGTTAGAACCCCACCCCCACCCCGCAACCCCGTGAAAATGCGGGAGGGCAGAGATGCTGTGTAAACACACATCACCATACCTATTTTACTCATGTCCTGTGTCTTTGAATTTTAAGAGAAATGGCTCTGTTCCAGATCCTCCGTGTCAATTCAATACAATTATCAAAAGAACTTCAATAGAGTGCAGCGTAGTTGGTAGGATGCTTGCCTAACGTGCAGGGAAACCTGGATTTGATCCACAGCACCACATGAAAACTGGCATGCTGGCACATACCTGTGTCCCAGCCCCTGGAGGTGGAGGTGGGGCTATCAGAATTGCATGGGCATCCTCAGCTACTGAGTTTGAGACCAGCCTGAGCTATGTTGAAGCATTGTCGCAAAACCAAAACCAAAACAAACCCAAACCAAGCCAGGGCTGGAGAAATGGCTCAGTGGTTAAGAGCACTGGCTGCTCTTTCAGAGGTCCTGACTTCAGTCGCCAGCAACCACATGGTGGTTCACAACCATCTAAAGTGTGATCTGGTGCCCTCTTCTGGCACGCAGGTGTACGTGCAGATAGAGCACTCATACATAAAATAAATAAATAAATCTTTATAAAAGAAAAGTCAAACTAAAAGCAAAAATAAAAAAAAAGACCAGGACTTTTGAACTTCCCTGGTCCCAAACCAATTCAATTTTATTAGGCATATTTATTAAGATTAAAGAAACAAACAAAAGCCCGGTCATCGTACATGGGACCATGGTTCCATAATCCCGGCTCTCAGGAGGTAGAGGCAGAAGGAAGATGACTTCTAAGCCATCGGGTCTACAGAGTGAGATCTGGTCTTAAAAAGAAAACAGTATCCACAATGTGCCTAACAGAAATCAGATCTTTCTTTCAGAGATGGTCTCAAAGCCCGTGATCCACTGGGAGTGCCCCAGCACAACCCTGACCTGTGCGATCTTACAAGGGACAGATTTTGAACTAAAGCTGTATCAAGGGGGAAAACACCTCAAGAGCCTCCCCCAGAAGAACATGAGTTACCAGTGGACCAACCTGAGAGCACCATTCAAGTGTGAGGCGATAAATGGGGTCAGCAAGGAGTCTAAGACGGAAGTGGTCAACTGTCCAGGTACGGAGTGAAGCAGGGTGGCGGGAGGGTGGGGGTGCAGGATGGCCCACAGGCCGGCCTATAGCGCTACAGAACCTGAGCTGGGAGGCCAGTATGGCACAGGATTGGAAGTGAAAAGACAATTATTTCTCCCTGGAACCTTTTGGGGAGGTGGGTTCCTGGCTAACCCACTTTGGCAGTCCACTCACAGATGTGACCACGTTAGGCAGGCAAGGAGCCTCCCCCAGAAGAAAAGATTGCAAGGTTGAAGAAGGCTCTTTGCAGGAGGGACTCTAACTAGCCCAAGGTCCCTCTGCTAGCTGGTGGTCTGGATTCTGACGCCTCTTTAAAGGTTCCTTTTGGGCACCTGATGTGGAGCAAGGTTTCAGAATGCCTGGGAGGCAGGGCAGGGGAGAGCAGAGCTGGAGAACAGAGAGGCACACCCTTCCTGCCACCAACCGGAGACCAGTTCTGCACTGCAGTGGCTCCAATCAGCCCTCAACGCCGAAGGCCTGATTGATCTCCAGAGCCTGGAGCTCCCAGAAAGAATTTGGCTTTGTTTTTGCTCCAGTTTGCTTTGCTTTTAGGGGAGAGTCTTGCCAAGTTGTTAGCCTAGGCTGGCTCCCAACTTGCAGCAATGCTCCTGCCTTAGTCTCTTGCTGGGATTGCAGATGTCCATCCCTGTGCCCAGCCCCCAGCAGCCGTGTTTGAGGAAAAGGCTATCATAGTGCCCAAGTTCGATCGACTTGAGCTGGTATGACCCTAACAGAGCTCCCTCCCCTCAGTGGGCTCCGTGTGTGTGTGTGTGTGTGTATGTGTGTGTGTGCTCCACAGAGAAAAGCAGCCCTGACAAGGGAGTATCGGGTGGGAAGGAAGCCCTGGGACCCACTCTGCCTCACTCGAGTGGGCCTTTGAGAGCTGCCTTACAACATGGCGGCTAGGTTCTCAGAACAACCTGAAAGCAAGTCAGTGTTCCAGAGAGAAGTGACCACCCTTTAGAACTTAATCTCCATCACTCCTGTGTGTCACTTAAGTGCAGCTCACATGTGCTTGGAGGGATGGAACGGCAGTGAAACGTGTGTGTGTGTGTGTGTGTGTGTGTGTGTGTGTGTGAAGGCACAGATGCAGAAGGATTTTATTACCACACCCACCCACTAGGTTCATGGGTAGTCTCCCTCTTCTGCCTCCCTGCCCCCACCCTCTATTTCCCAATCACAAAGGCATGAGGGGCGGGGCAAAGCTGCCTCTCCAAGACTCCAAACCATTTTCCTCTTTCAGAAGGCCCCGAGTTAGAGACACCAGACTTAGTCAGTGAACCAACAAAGAGCGGTCCCATCTATTGATCCTAGAAATTATTCATTGTTTATTTGAAATTCAAATTTAACTGGCTGTCTCGTATTTTATCTGGCAACCTCATGCTTCATATGTAGTGTAACTAGATCCCTCCAGAATAAAAATAAGTATTTATCAAGGAGGGCAAGGCCTTGGAAGGCGAGGATGCTAGGTTTGGGAGCAGGGGGCCGTGTAGCTTCCTTAACCTGTAGTTCAGAGCAGAAGCTGAAGCTGGACCAGGAAATGGCCATGAAGGAGAAAAGGGGGGTTTGAAAACTCCTCCCACTCTAAGGCCAAGGCAGGCAGGGATAAAGTGAATGTGTGCTGAAGTCCCATGAGGAGGAAGCAGCTGGCTCTGGAGAAGTGCTCTCTCACATAAACAAGGGGGTGATGGGAAGGACAGCTGGAATGAGATGCTGCAAGGACTTATGACAGAGCTACAGCTACTGATGTCCCCACCAGGAACACCACCAGGCACGCAGAGTGCTGCAGTGGGTTCATCTCAGACCAAGAGTGTCTGGGGAAGGGCTGGAGGTCCGCCCGAGGACGCACAGGGAGGATCTGCTGGAGATTCAGCTTGGACAGGACGCCTTGTCTGTCCACCCTGCTCACACTTGGGAGCTGACTCTGACATTCCACGCCTTTGGCAAGCCAACAGGACCTGAAGGTCCCCGGATTCATCCTTGAAGCAGCTTCAGGGGTTGCCGAGGGATCTACCCCTACGCAGGCAGTGCCCAGAGAGGTCCTCAGCTCCCAGGCAAGGACTGGCCGAGGGGAAGACCGGAGGGCCGGAGGTAACAAGCAGCATCAACAGCTTGCTTTGACCCTCTGCCCTGCTTAGTGGACCTCCAGCTTGCCTGGGGCCCATCCCTGGTCACAGTGTTAACAGTCTTTGGCCTCTGTGAAGAAACAGGGCTCAGCTCCTGTTTCTTCTCCCTGAGGTCCTTTGAGCCCCTGCTCCAGCTGCTCTCTCTAACTGCTATCGATTCACAAAGAGCAGATGGTTTAGCCCCCCCTCCTGGGAAACAGCTACCAGAAAACCCCAGGGCAGAGAGTGTAGCAAGAGCAAGACCTCACCTCTAGGTGTTGTTTTACAGTTTACAAAAGCACTTTTCCATCCATTATCTGATCTGACTTCAGACAGCTACTCTGTGATGTAAGGTGCATTGTTTCCATTTTACAAAGAAGGAAACAGACTCAGAGAAGTGGGGCATCTTACCAAAGGTCACACAGCTCTTACCTGGAAGAGCTAAACTAAACCCATTGCCCTGAGCAACCATGGCACTGGTTTCCTCTCTGTTATTCTTCCCTGTTCTGGCAGACGAAGGGATCAGAACCTCATATGCCACTGCTAACTGTTGAGTATCTAGGCGGCTTTCCTGAACCCAGGAGGAGTTTGGGAGGAAGAAGAAGAGCTGAACACTGAAGTTGGGGGCTGCTTCACTGGGGGAAAGGTCCCATGAGGCCTCAGGCAACTCATCCTCCCTCTATCCTCCCTCTCTCGAACTTGGATGATCTTTTCCTCAGTGGGGGATGGGGTGAAGTGGGCAGGCACTGCTCCTTAGCCCTTGCGGATTCCAGGCCCCAGAAGCTCAGCCTCAGAAGCTCAGCCTCGCCTCAAGGAGGCGGAAACCCCTGTGGAACTCTTTCATCTGTTTGATGTAGGAGGCTGGGGCCTGGGCCATAGGAATGGAAGGACCACTCTGCCCAAGACCGTTCCCTTAGCCATATTTTCTTCTTGCAGAGAAACGTCTGACCCTCTATATCACAGTGGGGGCCGGTGCAGGAGGACTCCTCTTGGTGCTCTTTGGGACAGTGTTTATTTTCTGTATCTGCAAGAGGAAAAAACGGAACAGGAGGAGAAAAGGTAGGCACACCCACTTCTTTATCACTGTGGGCTGCAGTGAGATCCCCATGGGAACGTCCCTTCTTGAGTCTTCGAAGGGAAGAAAGGGATGAATAGAATCAGAGTGGCAGGGTTGGAACCAGAGTTTCTGGACGGCTCTGTTAGGTGCTCGGATTGATTTCTGAAGAACAGTTCTCAGGGGTAACATCAAAGGACCCTTGAGAAGCTGCAGCCAGGCTGTATACCTTCCCAGAATCCACCACGTGAGGCTGCTTTGGTGAATGGCTAGTGTGGAGATTCCTGAATCGTCCACAAACTTTCCTAAGGATAGAGAGATTCCCACCCAAATCCCATGTTTGTGAACAAATGACTTGGCCTTGGATGCCTCAAAGGTGCATTCAGGGCCAAGCTCTTAGGAAGACGGATAAAACTATCTCCAGCCAGGAGGCACTGGGAGTCGGTCAGTGCAGAGTGCTCAGTGTGTGTGTGAGGCTGTGAATATGACTCCCAGATCTGCAAGAAAAGAAAAGGCCAAATGAGGGTGATTGATGGCCCTTTGTTTCCCGGTTGGATGTTGAGGAAGTGAGGTGTCCAGGTTGGGAGTACGATTACCTTGATGCAGAGTTGTCCTGCAGCCCACAAAGCAGGAATTAGTGATCCTAAGCAGGGAGCTGACCGCCCAAGGGACAATATGTTAGGGACTATGTTCAGGTGTCACTGCAGATGCTGGGGTAAGGGCAGACTTTAGTTGGTAACATGCTAGTGGGTAGGCATGGCCCTGGGGTTCTGAGAAATCTCAGACTCACACAGGGCTGGGTCCCAACTGGGTCCCTCCTGCTGGTCTGTGTCTAGGACCTGGGATTAGGCTCAAAGTCTCACCTATACTCCTCCAAATACCGAAGGCACTTCCGGGGCACCGAACATGGCATAAAGGACACGTTCTGTCTTTTGGGTGTCTTTTTATGTATGTGCTTAGAGCACGCGGGTCACTCAGATATCAAAGCCACCTCGTTTGCCTTTGAGGCTCTGTGTTCACAGTGCATATCACCTGGGGTCCATATGTTAGCCTCCTGGTGATGCGGAGACATGCTTTTCAAGACACATGTTCTAAAAGGGTACAGGCAGCCATTCATTTACCCCGCAGAGAAACTCTCCCCTGGCTCCTTGAGGAAGGCTAAGGCACAGGGAGTGGAATACCAAGGATGTGCCCTGAAGGAGCCCAGCAGTGGCTCCAGGCCTCCCACAGATTTCCTGTGTGGCTTTAAAACAGCATTAAGAAGATTGACACAGTCTCGGGCTTGTCTTCCTGGACAGAAGCCACACAAAGCAGAAAGTTCCCGAGCATGAGGAAAGGAACCATCTTTCCCGCTAAAGCCCAAGAGATGGCTCTTGCTTATGAAGTTTGGAAGAGCTAGCCCATTTCCCAGGGCTAGATTGTCCCTTGGAGGGCACTCCAGTTTCCTTTCAGAATGTGGCTTGCGTGACAATCAAATTGAGCAAAAGGCAGACCTACTGTAGAGATGCCACAGAAGAAGTATAGTCACTGATGCCCTTCATGACCACTCAGACCTGGGTTACAGTGGGCTCGGGCCCTGAAGGTTGTTGCTTAGCAACCTTGCTGATTATCTCTAGGCAGCATCCAGCTACAACTCCCAGATCCAATACTCACTCTACACTCTAAAACCTTAAGCACAAAGCTCTCCACCCAGGTGTCTTCTTCCCTCATATTTTTTGAGTTCTAAAGAGGCCTAGGGTCTCAGGGTATCTATGGCCAACGTTTCTCTCTCCCCTGTCACACCCAGAACTTGAAGAGGGTGGGAGTAACTTCCCTTTCCTCTTTACATCTCCTGAAGCAGCTGGTTTGATGCCTATCGCATGAAGCGTGTTCAATGGCCACATGTTGGGGCTGGGGAGGCAGTTCCATTAGTAAAGTGCTTATTTTTCAAGCATGAGGACTGAAGTAGACTCCTCAGAACCCACATAAAAAGGGCAAGGTGGTTCTTGCTACCCCAGAGCAGTGGCAGGTGGAATCCCTGGGCCTAGCTGGGCTTCTTGATAAGTTGCAGGGCAAACAGAGACAGAGAGACACACACAGAGAGAGGAGAAAGACAGAGAGAGATAGAGAGAGACAGAGAGAGAGACAGAGAGAGAGACAGAGACACACACAGAGAGAGAAGGAGAGAGAGAGAATCTCAAAAAGAAGAAAAGTAGACAGTGCCTAAGAAATGGCATCAGAGGTTAAACCTTGGCACACTTCCACGCTTATCTACATATGTACTCACACACACACACGCATTTGCACACCCATGTTATATTGTTCACTATTGTCAGAATGAGCTCTTAAAACATCTTGCCATTACAGATGAAGAGCTGGAGATAAAAGCTTCCAGAACAAGCACTGTGGAAAGGGGCCCCAAGCCGCATTCAACCCCAGCTGCAGCAGTGCAGAATCCAGTGGCGCTCCAAGCTCCTCCTCCACCTGGCCCTCACCTCCAGACACCTGGCCATCGTCCCTTGCCTCCGAGCCACCGTACCCGTGAGCACCAGCAGAAGAAGAGACCTCCTCCATCAGGCACACAGATTCACCAGCAGAAAGGCCCTCCTTTACCCAGACCCCGAGTTCAGCCAAAGCCTCCCTGTGGGAGTGGAGAAGGTGTTTCACTGCCGCCCCCTAATTAAAAAGGCAGGGCCTGTCATTTCCAATAAAAAGCTGCGTGGATTTATCTTCTTCCGGTGACCATACTCACTCTACCATCCAGTGTTTAATAGAAGTAGGACCCAAGTGCCTCCCAAGACTTACAGGACAAAGTGGTACCTTTTAACTCAGCCACGCAGCCACTCAGTCTGGCCTCTGGAATCTGAGGCCTCTTCTTAGATCTGTCACGGCAGAAACACAGAGACCATAAACATGTACACGTAAGGATGTTGGATAAGCAGCGTAAAGGCCTCCCCTTCCTCTCAGGTCCTCTACCCATGTGAGCTACCACGTGGCCACGGGCTCACGTCCTACAGACAGCTACCTGAGCAGAGGCTCTTGAGTCCCCCAGGTGCCCCAATGGACACTTGTCACTTCCCTTGAGCAAATAAAAAATTAACCCTGCTTGTTTTAGAAAGGAGACCAAGGTCTGAGAGAGGAAGCTGCAAAATGGGAAAGAGGCTGGTTGGGGTGACAATGAAATCAAATCTGGTCCACTCTGGCCACTGGATTGATCTTAGGGGTCATCACCTATATGACCAGAACCGACACCTGTGTGTCAGCTGCAAAGGGGTCCCAGCATCTTGGGTAGACACCTCTGTACACACACTTTAACAACAGGTGCCTCATGGAGACTCAGTTTCTTGACCACTCAGATGGGCTCACAATGGTCTGTGTAGCATTATTAGTGTAAAGAGGGGGTCTCGATAGATACTGGAGATACCAAGAACACATCAAGTAACATCCAGAGGGCAGGCTAATATGTCTCTGGCTCCATTCGTGAGTTCTGTAGGTGACCATCATGAACAGGGCAGAGCAGACTCCCTAGCAGTATGGCAGACCCGCCTCTGGAGAGGCTGAGGTTGGGGGAGGTGTTCAGTTAAAATTGGAAACTCACCTGCCAGAGGCACCTGCTTTACAACATAGGGCACACTTGTGGCCCACTCTGCCCACTTCTTGTCTTCTTAGGCCTGGTAAGCCTGGGTAAGAGCTGGCAGGAAGCTCTGAGGGTAAACCACAAAGACTGAATATACTAAGGACTTCCTGTGAGGGCTCAGCTATGTTTTCCTTTCAATCTGGTGCCTTTTGTTTAGAACCCAGGGCAAAGACAAACTAAGTCCTCAGCCCCACTCTCTTTTATTTTCAAGACAGGGTTTTTTCTGTGTAGCCCTGGCTGTCCTAGAACTAGCTCTGTAGACCAGGCTGGCCTAGAACTCACAGAGATCCATCTGACTCTGTCTGTTGAGTGCTGGGATTAAAGGTGCTCACCACCACCTCCTAGCCATGTCCCACACCCTTCGATATGTTCAAACATTAGTTCCAGTTACAAAAAAGTCATCACAGGATCTACCCAGGCAGGAGAAGAGCAGAGGGTCTCTGATTTGAGGATTTCACCTCCATCTCAGTCCCAAGCAGAGGACTCAGAGTCCACTGGCCATCCTGATACAATAGCTTCTCTACCTCCATCCCTTCAGAAAGCCTTATTTATTTTCCATCCTCTTGCCCTGCCTTTCTTCTACTGTTCTGTAACATTTTGTACGGCACAGGACACATCTAGCATGCGATGTTTGGTCCTTTATGACAGTCCCTTTATTCATTTGATAGTCATTGAACTCTGCTGTGAATCTGTGTTAGAATCTAGAAGGAGACACTAAAAGCAAGAGGAACAATGACAACTGTGTATCTAGGCAGCTCAAGAGGCAAGGCAGGCAGTGGGCCAACGACGACACAAATGGATCCTGTATTGGCAAACACAGATCAGAGGCAAGCCAGAGAGCTCAAGAAAAAGCAGACCGAGGACTATGTCACTAAACTGGGGTGTCATGAGAGCTTCCAGGAGGAGGTGACATCTGAGTTGAGCTGTAACAGGCTAGAACAGCTAAGCTAAGAGATGCTAATAGACTGGAAGCAAGGATGCAGAATTACCCATGGCGAGGAAAGAGCTGCTGCTAACACCAGTTCCGTAGTCCTTCTCAACTGTCATGTTTTGCCAAACTGCAAGGTCGCATGAACTTTTCCTGGGAGATGTAAACATCTGCTTACTCCAGACAGGTCAACAGCAATAGACCACAGCACAGCTCCATCGAAGTCTGACTTAGTAAACTAAGTTTACTGGGTGTTTATTGGGTGCACTTACAGAGCATGAGTGAGGGATTACTTACAGGAGAAGCATGAGTAACTCCAAAGAAGCCCCATTACTGAAAATCTCATTCTACCATAGAAGAGGATTTCTCCATGGCTGCATAGATAAGCCCCCTTGAATGAATCTTCTTTTCCGGAGACTTGTAGCTTGGCAGAACTATACACAGATGAGAGGGTGGTGGAGATCCCAAGAGAGACCCTGATAACTCTGACCATTCTTCCTTCTATAAGAGGAGGTCAGTCAACAGTAGTGGAAATAACCTGTATTGTTTTGGGGTCCTCTCTGGCCAACAACTTTAGGCAGGTAGCTCATCCCTGGATCTGGGTGTTTCCATTTGTCACCTCTGCTTTTTGGAATATCTTTTTCAACCAAACAGGGTTCCTTTTGCTCATTCTTTAACCATTGCTGTAACATTGACAGGCATAGGCTGTTGGGACATTTTCTCAATCATCTTAATGAGCATCATCTATGCCTACCTCAACCACAAGGCTCCTAAGAGTGCCACAGCGATGCCTGCCCCTTGTATCTTTGTGAACTGGTTTCCCATCCTTGCTCTTTTAAGTGCACCTGTTGTCTTTCAGATGATGTTTCTAAATCTGTAAAATACTTGGAAGCTGACGTCATATCATCTATGTAACGAATCATTCTTAGAAAGAGTGGCAGGAACTCTGAAGACTACCACCATCCGTTCCAAGAAGTGTCTCAGGAGATAGCAGCTAGAGAGAGAGCAAAGGATGGGATTGGTGAGGTTCATACAGCACCAACAGATTTTGCTGTCTCTCTGAAAAGGTCTTTGCTGGGCATAGGGGCTTGGATGGAAGGCACGACCCTAGGCCGTTCACCACCGTTTCTATGAGCAATTAAGCTTCTTCATCCTGGTGAACCTCATGGGGATCTACAGGCATCTCCTCCACTGCTACGGACATCTCAGGGCCAACACAAACCGGCTGGCTTAGCCCAGAGTCAAGAAGGGGAAGCTTTGGCACATATCTACCCTGTACTCCCTTTCCTTTTAGCCCCTCCCACCTCCCACCACCACCCCCAGCTATACGAAACGACAAACCAACACCTCCACCTCATCTCATCCTTTATCCCATTTGCCCTGCAAGTCAGAGGCTAGGGGAGAATAGCACCCACACATCTCTTTCATATTGCAAGTCATCCCTTACATGGCCAGATCATCTGGATATACGGCCCAGCCTACACTGTGTGTCTTAGTTCCCAAAGCAAAGGCAATGCAACTTCTGGCAGCTTCCATAGGCTCTTCCTTCAGGTTTACTCTTCTAAGAGACTGCAGTGCATTCTCGGGGCTATCAGCCATTCTCAGGACATCCCTGTTCTTTCAAGGCTGGCCACATTGGTCAAGGAGGCATACCATCTGCAGTGGCTTGAAAGAGAATGGCCCCCATAGGCTCATATTTTCAAGCTTAGTCCCCACTTGGTGAGCTGTTTGGAAGGATTAGGAGGTGTGGCCTTGTTGGAGGAGGTGTGTCCTGGGGGTGGGCTTTTTTTTTTTTTTTTAAGATTTATTTATTTATTATATGTAAGTACATTGTAGCTGTCTTCAGACACTCCAGAAGAGGGCGTCAGATCTT
The DNA here is from genome assembly GCF_900095145.1 of Mus pahari. Classification (NCBI taxonomy): domain Eukaryota; kingdom Metazoa; phylum Chordata; class Mammalia; order Rodentia; family Muridae; genus Mus; species Mus pahari. The sequence continues at coordinate 91,074,846 of NC_034593.1, read as the reverse complement.
TTTAGGGATGGTTATGAGTCACCATGTGGTTGCTGGGATTTGAACTCTGGACCTTCGGAAGAGCAGTCGGGTGCTCTTACCCACTGAGCCATCTCACCAGCCCGGGGGTGGGCTTTGAAGTTTCAAAAGCTTGCTACAGGTCTAGTTTCTCTCTCTCTCTCTCTCTCTCTCTCTCTCTCTCTCTCTCTCTCTCTCTCTCTCTCTCTCTCTGCCTGCTGCCTCAGGACCAGGATGTAAAGCTCTTCTCCAGCATCCTGCCAGCCTGTATGCTGCAATGCTTCACACCATGATTATAAGGGAGTAAGCAGTAAGCTTCAGAAACTGTCAGCGAGCTCCCAGCCAAATGCTTTTCTTTATAAGGGTTATCTTGTTCATAGTGTCTCTTCACACAATAGGACACCAATCAACACACCACCCCATAAAAAAAAAAAAAAAGGCATCCTCACCAATCCTCTGTATCCCCAGGGTTCTCCATCTCCATGCTCACTGGGCTGTGATTACTTCATTTCCAAAGGCTCACTGATGTGTTTGCCACCTCACTGTACATGCTCTTCCCACTATGCATGTGGTTCCCTCTCCTGCACCACTTATACCCGTGGCTTGATAATTGGTGACAACTATTAACCGTCTAGTCATTGGAAAAGGGCACTGCTGGTTGTAAATTAATCGGTAAGTGTTCCCTAAGGTGACATGTAGCCTGCTCTGAGTTGGATCCACCTGAGTCAGTTCCCTAACATTCATCACCTGGGAGATGGATAGATGTCTCTACTGGAGGCATCAGAAGCTCAAGAATACATCTATGAGACCACCCCACAAGACCTAGCCTGAGCCGCAGCCTGCTGCCACTGCCCTGGAAGCAGGGTGATCCTGATAGTACATCTGGACCTCAGTCTTCAAGGCAGCCTGCTGCTTTAGTCACAGCTACATAGAGTTAGGGCCAAGGGCAGGTCTGACCTTTGCTTCTGCCAATCTGCTTACTGCTCACTCCCCACCCATCCTGGTCAGAGTTAACACAGGGGAGGTGCTTGCAGCAGATGACTAGAGGTGGCTATAGACCTTCATGGATTCAAGCAAACACTCCGCCAATTCTAGGGAGATCAAAGGAACCAGCCAAGTCAAACCCAGACATATGGACCGAGGAGGCCATGTCTAGATGCACAGTTGTCCTCAGTCAGAGGCAGGACAAGGGCAACAGAAGGCCGGGAAGTTCCCAGTGAAGGCTAGTAACTCACCCCAATGCACCAGCTTTCACTCTCTCCTGAAGCTCTACATCATTACATTAAACTCAACAACACAAAAAGCCTGATCCGCAGGAAAGGAAGAATGGGAAAAACAACAGCAACACATTTTGGGGAACTGGAGAAAGCAGATGAAAGTTGGTAGCTGAGAGACTCTAAAAGGCGAGTTGACACCATTTCAGTCACTTCTCAATTGCTGTGAGAAAACACCAGGACCAAGGTAACTTATAAAAGTAACCATTTAATTTGGGGTTCACATGTCCAGTGGGTGAGAGTCAGTGACCATCATGGTGGGGAGCATGGCAGCTGGCAGGGTACTGAAGCAGTAGCTGAGAGCTTACATTTGAGCCACAAACAAGAGGCAAAGAGAGCATGGGTGTTTTCAAACCTCAAAGCTATACCATGCAGTGACATACCTCCTTCCACAAAGTCACACCTCCTAATCCTTCCCAAATAGTTCCACCAGCTAAGATCAAGTATTCAAATGTATTAGCCTATGGTGGCCATTTTCACTCAAACTCCTACAAATACCAAAGCAGCAAGGAAAAAGACAGTGTAAATGTGCTCACAGCATTAAATCCTGACTGCTCATAGGGACTGGAGTCACCATTAAGAACAGGAAGCACCATGTCTCCCCTGGAGGATAGATGAGGTCACAATGAAAGACCGGTGCAAGATCAGTTAAAGAAGCAGTTAGGATCAGACTCAGTGCACACAACTGGAACCCCAGTACTCAGGAGGCTGAGACAGGAGAATCAAAAGTTCAATGTATGAGACCCAGGTAGGAAGAGAGGGAGAGTTACACCCATTTCTGTGCCCTGTAAGGATCAGTTGCTGCCAGTAGAAGCCTTTATGGTTCTTCTCTAGAGATGGTAAAACACACGGTTCCTGGATTAGAGGATGCCAGGAATAGTTGGCAGTAGGGTATACATTAAATATGAGAGGTTAGATAACCATTTTCTACTGAAAGTGGGGTCCAGGTGGCAGAGATTAGGTAGAATGTTCATGATAAGGTTTCAGGCAGACCACTGGAAAATGACCCACTAGCATCGAAGTTTTATCAGCGGAAGAGAGAAAGCCTAAAAGCATCAATACCCAGGCTTCCCAGCTCCGTGGCTCTGGGGTGCATTCTGAAGTCACTGAGCACCACCTCCTCACGGAGAGTTCAACCCCTGATGCTCCCCTCTTAGACACCAGCAGATGGTCATGGACCCTGATGGAGAGGAAGAAAATAATGAGAGAGACAATGGTTTGAATGCACAGAAACATGCAGGAGAGAACAAGTTGAGACAACACACAACTTTAATGCCCTGCAAAGAATGGGGAGCTATTTGTTCATGAAAAAAGAACAAAAAAACTATTTTAAAAAGGAATAGAGAACAAAGACTGTCCTAGGGAATTACAAATATAATAGTAAAATAAGACAAGTGTGTTTAAAATAGGAGATAGACATTTCAGAAGAAAGGGCAGAGCAGAAGATGTATAGCCCATGAGATAATTCTAGAACGCTTTCAGAATGGAAGGGCATAATCTCCATATTAAAAGGTCTCACTAGTGTTATGATTTCCGGTTCCTCATGTATGAAGCTAGAAGTCTCCACTGCACTTTGACAATTAAAACACTGAATGAATCGAAGATTCAGTCAAGGAACCTCTGCCTCAGGAGGGCTCAGGCGGGAAGTTCATGAGTTTCTGGTCAGCCCAGGTTACCTAGTGAGACTCTATCTCAATAAATAAATGGAATAAAATTAGAAGTAAACAAAAACATAAACACAAAAATAATTTTTAGAAATTAAAAGAAATAATAGAAAAAGAAAATCCAGCCATTCTTTTAAGAGATGGGGGGGGGGGGTGTCACAAAACAAACGGGTGCACGTAAGTTGGAGATGCAGAGGCCTGTTCTTTACCACAGTAAACTCCCCAGGCACAGCTCCAGGGATAACTGCTCAAGGGAGGCAGTGAATGTCACCTCCATGGGTTTGATGACCAGTATTTCAGAGATGTTTGAGAGGGGAAAAAAAAAAAAAACCTCAAACATCTTGCAAGAGGAGAGAAAACACAGTCTCTCTGAAAAATATAGAATGTTATGTTTTTCAAATCAAGATCTTTCCTCAGGAGAAACTAACAAGATCCCACCCTGCTGGGATTTGCTCATAATGTAACTATCTAAAAAATAAAAATAAAAATACAGGAAACATCCACATTTAGCCCCCATGGTTCATTGGTCACCCATAAAGGGGTAAGAGAATGAGAAGCAGATGTGGGATCTACAGTCCAGAGGACTCACTAAGAGACCAATGATGTTGAGATTTCTGAAGACTATGTCCACTCCTCACACAACCTACCATTGCCTGACAAAAAGTCTCTTCACTCAGTTAACCCAGCATGACATGCTGGGTTATCATGTGTGACAATGCAGGAAGCATCACAAGGGCCAGTTACACTGCTCACTAGGTGGAAACACTCCCGTGCAAGCTTGATGACGTGAGTTCCATCTCAAGAACCCATGGAAGAGGGTGAGAACCCATTTATGAAAGGCATTCTCTGACCTTCACATATGCACTGTAAGTAATAGACACACACACACACACATACACGCACACGCACATGCACACACACACACACACGCATGCACACATGTGCACGTGCACACATACACACACACACACATTTAAAAAAAGAAAATAACACTACAATTCCAATCCCATGATGGTCAGAGAGGATGCTGGGAGTTATTTCAGTTTTCTTTTTTTCTTTTTACCTGTTGAGACTTGCTTTGTGTCTTAGTACATGGCCTGTTTTGGAAATTTTTCCATGAGCTGTTAAGAAGAATGTGTAATCTTCTGTTAGGGTAAGAAGTTCTGTAGCTTTCTGTTATGTCCATTTAATTTATGGCACCATTTAACTCCAGGATTTCTCTGTTTAGTTTTCATCTGGCTGACCTGTCTATTGGTGAGAGTGGGATATTGAAGTCACCCCTACCCCATGTGAAGGTTAATCTGTGATTCTAGCTATAGTAGTGCTTCTTCTTTTGAACTTGAGTGTCCGGTGTTTGGTGCATGAATGTTTAAGTTGCAATACCCATTTGGTGGATTTTCCTATGATAAGTATGTAGCATCCTTCCCCATCTCTTCTGACCACTTTTAGCTTGAAGTCTCTTCTGTCAAATATTAAGATTAATTTACTATAAGTACACTGTAGCTGTCTTTAGACACAACAGAAGAGGGTGTCAGATCTCATTATGGATGGTTGTGAGCCACCATGTGGTTGCTGGGATTTGAACTCAGGACCTTCGGAAGAGCAGTCAGTGCTCTTACCTTGTCAGATATTAACATGGTTACATTTGCTTGCTTCTTAAGCCCATTTACTTAGAACATCTCTTTTGTCTTTTTACCCTGAGACAATCTCTATCCCTAATGTTGAGATGTGTTTCTTGGATGCAGCAGAAAGATGGACCTTGTTTTCTAATACTGTGACTATGTGTCTTTTTATTGGCAAATTGAGACCCTGAATTTCAGAGTTATCGATGAGAAGTGTTTGTTTATTACTGGTATTTTGTCGTTATGGTGTTTGCTTCCCCCCTTACCTGATTTACTGTTCCGGTATTATTTTGTTGTTGTTATTTGTTTGAGATGTCCTATTGTTGTTTTTGTTTTTTGAGACATGGTTTCTCTGTGCAATCCTGGCAGTCCTGGAACTCTTGCTGTAGGCTAGGCTGGCTTTGAACTCAGACATTTGCTTGTCTCTGCTTCTGGAGTGCTGAAATTAAATGTGTGTGCCACCACTGCCCAGCTCCTGTTCTGGGTTTATTCCTCGTGTCTTCTTGAGTGCAGTTAATCTGTTCAGAATTTTCTTTCTAGTTTTCTTTCTAGTGCCTTCTGTAGAGCTGGATTGGTAGATAGAAATTGTTTTCATTTTTATGTCTCTCCATCAGTTGCGACTGATAGTTTTTCTGGGCATAGTAGTCCAGGCTGGCATCTGTGGTCACTCAGAGTTTGTAGAACATCTAGCTAGGCTCTTCTGGTTTTCAGAGTCTCCATTGAAAAGTCAGGTTTTATTCTAGTGGACCTGCCTTTATATATGATTTGGTCTTTATCCCTTGTAGCTTTTATTTTAATATGCTTTCCTTGTCCTGTACATTTAGTGTCTTGATTAATATGTGGCTTGTGGGCTTCCTTTTCTGGTTCCATCTGTTTGGTGTCCTGAATGCTTCGTGTTTCTTGGTAGGCATCTCCTTTTTTAGATTTGGGGAACACATCTACCATTTTGTTAAAAGTCTTTTCTGTGCCCTTGCCCTGCATTTCTTCTCCTTCCTCCATTCCTCTTCTCCTTCCTCCATTCCTCCTATTCATAGTCTTACTCCTTTTATAAGGATTATGTGTGCTGCACACCTGGGCCTTTTTAGACTTCCCATGTTCTTTGCCTGAGCCATCCACCTCTTCTACTTTGTTGTCCCTGAACTTCTCTCTTCCATGTCTTGTTATCTGCTGGTGAGACTCATCTCTGACAATGTTTGGGTTTACTTTTGTTTTTTACATCCTTAGTTTTTCATCTCCAGTTTTGTTTCTGTTTGGGTTCCTTTAATAATCCTAATCCCTTGCTATGTTCTCCTTTCAAGTCTTGAATTGTGCTCATTTCTCATCATTTCACTCCACAGGTTGTGCTTTCATGGTCTTCATTAAGGTATTTATTCAGATCCTCTTTGAGGCTTTTGAACAAATTCTTGATTGATATCTGAAGTTCTTGTCTTGTGCTTCAGCTAATTTGCATTTCTCAGGGCCTATTGCAGTAGGGTTACTGGCTCCTGGAGGAGGCATATTGTCTTGCCTGTTCACATTTGTGTTTTTACATCTAGATCTAGACATTTGGAGTTGTGATGTTGGGGTGTTTCTTGATGTAGATACCCGATCTTGTCTTGGTTGAGAGGGTATTCTGTTGTTGTTGTCCACTTTGGATCCAAGGCAAGTATGGAGGCCCTGGGGTCCTTGGTAGAAAGTGCTTGGGGTCAGTGGGACACAAAGGGATGGAGATGGGCCAGGAGAAAGGCTGAGAGGGGTGGCAGGAAAGAGCTAGGGAGACTGGGGTTCTCAGGAGTATAGGTAGAGTGGGAGCAGAGGCTCCTGCAGTCAGGTTGCTACAGAACTAAGAATAGTATGTCAGGAGAGATCAGAACGGCAGACTCGAGACTAGTGAAAGTAGTCTTCATGCTTCCCAGCCCAGCGTGGCCATTAGGGGTCTTTGGTAGAAAGTGTTTCTGAGGGTTGGTGGCTAACAAAATGGCCAGAAGGCAAGGCTGAGAGGGACGGTGGACAAGAGCTAATCTGGATCCCTGCCAAGAGCTGAGTCCCAGTGAATGGTAAAGTGATCTTTTTGTAAGAAACAACACTTGAAGGAAGTTGTTACAGCAGACTTGACATTTGAGAAAGATTAAGGGAATGTTTTAGAAAAAAGAAAAACCACAAAGATCAGAAGATTCATTTATATAAATGTTTTAAAAGGTAGAGAATAAATAAATGAATGCAAAATCCACTTCTCTTTCCTATTCTTAATAGTCATAGCATATAGCAGTAGTTAACCACAACAAAGTATTTGATTGTGTGTGTGCATGTGTGTGTATATGTGCATGTGAGCTTATGTGCATGCATGTTCACATACATGTGTACTTTTATGTGTAAGTGAAAGGAGGCATTGCAATTTAACAAGGGTGGAAGGATGGAACTGGGATTTCTTTATTACTACCAAGAAATTATGTCACCCACTAAGTGGCATATTACTTAAAAGTAGACCTTGATTTTGGATTTTCTGTGAATATATACTGTAAACTACAATGTAATATAATCACCATAAAACAAAGGTATAATGATAAGCCAAGAAAGGGGAGAGAGCAACATAATACACAGAGCTTAATTAAAACCAAAGCAGCCAGAAGACAACCAAAGACCAATAGGGCCAGAAACAGGAAACTACAAATGTTGTAGTGACTTAACTGCTGAGCCATCTCTCCAGCCCCACTGTAGAGTCTAATGTAACTGAACTGAGGCAGAGAGACTACACTAACATGACTCAAAGGAAAGTGGAATAACTTACTGATTTCAGGCAGTCCTCAGGCTGACAAAGGTTATGTGAGATTAAGAGCACATTATGAACTAGTAGTCACTTCTCTAAAACAGTAGAAGGATGCTTGGTGTGTTTGCTCACACACCAACACACATCTTACATCTGTGGGGCAGCAAGGAGGAGGAGATGGCTCCACCCTCACAGCTGGAGACAAGAAGATCAGGAGACTCAGACCACAGTGGAGCTTAAGTAGGAGCCATTAACGAAAGGATAGCTGGGATTCTTTTAAAATATGGACATGATTTGGCACACAAGTCAAAGAAAAAAAATCTCAGAGAAATTAAAACATATTTTGAACTGAACATAAACACAGCAACTGGATGCAACACAAATCATGTTCACAACAAAATTAATAGCATTGAGTAGATATGTTTAAAAAAGAGAATTAAACTCAGTCAATTAAGTTTCAACCTTGGGAAACTACAAAATCAAACATCAAGCTAAATTCATCATAAACAGAGGAAAATAAATACAATTTAAAGGTAAGAAAAAAGTCAATATAATTAAAACAAAGACATTGCAGTTAAGAGCAATACGGAAGGCCCAAGTCCAGGTTTGGTTTCCATCTCCCCACATCAGACAGCTCACAACTGCTTGGAAATCCAGTTTCAATGATCTGATATTTCTTCTGTCCTCCTATGGGCACCTGCACACATATTCACACACATTCACAAACACACACACACACACACATACACACACACACACACACTTCAAGATAAAAAGAAAACAGGAAATCAATAGAGAAAAAAGAATGAAACCAAAATCCCTTTATTAGAACATTGAAAGCATAATCAAGAATTAGCAAGGATAACTAACTCTATGCCAACAAATATGGTAAGCTTAGGGTAAACTCTTCAAAAGACAGACTGATAAACTCAACACAAGCATCAATTAACAAGCTCAAAAGCTCAGTCTCCATTTAGAAAAACTGTACCAGAAGTGGGGTACAATAGTATCTATGTATTTATTATCCCAGCACTTGGAATACAGAAGCAGGAACATTCATTTTGAGTTTGAAGCAAGACCAGGCTGTATAACAAGACACCATCTTAGAAGTAATAACTGTATTAATAACCAATAACCTCCCAAGACAGAAAGCACAGAGCCCATATAGATGGTCCAGTGAATTCTATCAAACACTTGGTGCAGAAACTGTACCAATTCTCTGACATATCTCTCAGAAGGTGGAATAGAGGAGCACTTCCCAGCTGTTTTTAGGAGGCCACACTGGAAAAGACTCAGAACAAAAGAAAGCTACAAGCCAGTATTTGTCATGAGTGCAGGCATAAGAACCTTCAACAAGACCTCTGCAAGTTGAATCCAACAATGTGTAAAAAGAACACACAACATCCCAGTGGGATTTATCCTGGATATGCAAGACTGGTTCAATACTTACAAATCAATTCATACAATCCATCACATTTATCAACCTAGGAAGAAAAATTACAAGATCATTTCAATATATGAAAAATATTTTCTTAAAGATATTTTTAGCCAGGTATGGTGTTCATACCTTTCAGTTTTATTTTTTTAATTAATTAATTAATTAATTTTAATTTATGTACATTGGTGTTTTCCTGCATGTATGTCTACATGAGGGTGTTGGATCTTTTGGAGCTGCAGTTACAGACAGTTGTGAGCCACCATGTCTGCGTTAGGACCCAGTGCTCTTAACTACTGAGTCATCATCTCTCCAGCCCTGCAAAAAAAGTATTTTTTAAAATCTCTGCAGTTATTAGTTCATTAGTATCGTCCAGGACATAAGTTCAGTGTTCTTTCTCGACTTTCAAAAATCAAAACAACTGGAAAGAACCCAAGTCAAAATTATATAACACTTCATTACAAAGGCATAGAGAAGGACATGAACACTGTTTTAAACCACTGCCACTTCAAGAGAACAAAAATGTAAACAAACAAACAAACAAAACAAGACATAGCAAAAACAAAAAAAATCCAGAAAACGGCCAAATTGTCCCCTAAACTGCTAAGCAGAATTTGGGTTTTATAAAGAGAAGCCAAGTGAATTGGACAACTGATACTAAGATGCAAAGTCTATCTTCTTTTTTGTATCTGTTTATGAAGGGACAAACTACAACATAGAATAAACATACCCTAATTTTAATTTAAAATGTAGCAATCTTTTAATAAAAGCTGCTTCAACTAATTAGAAAGACACTTAAAGAGTCAAGTTTCCTGTTTAGGTTTTATAACCAGTGGTCTCACAGCCTTCACTTGACTAATGTCAACAAAAACTTTACTCTAGCAGTCTTGAATTCTAAACTCACATTTTTGGGGATCCATTCTCAGGTCCTCTCATAGGAGAACTGCAGAGTGTAGCTGCCATTACACAGTAGTGGGAATTAAAGAACTCAGAGTCCTTACGTAAGGATTAGAACGGACTTTTCTATTAGTTCGTCAAGGATGACTCAGATTGTTTGAGTCCAACAATCCCACGGTGTGGTAGAATTGATCACTTTCAGTTCTACAACTGGCTACGTGGAATCTCTTATTCAACTGATCTTGATTTGGGAATTTAAGCGATGAATGAAGCTGTTCTAACTTTTGTTACCCCAACACAGTATGCAGGGTGTGCAGAAAAAAAAATCTTTCTAACATCTGGCTCTATGCAAAGATAAACACTGCAGCAATCCATGTGACCCAACATGGGCAAGAGCAGAAGACTTCCCTGGAGAAGAAACAGCTCAGATCTATGAACAGGAGAATACTAATTTTAAAGATGATCTTACTTAGAGACAGAATGTCAACACAGCAGCTGAGATTTTTACTTTTGTAATTACAGATGGTATTCAGCTAACTGAACAACAACTATTTTCATAATGCAGCACCAGAGACAACTGAAGATAGGGGAGAAAAACAAACCAAAACAAACCGCACCCTGCTGTCCCCATATATCTCATTTGCTGTACACCAACAAGAACCTGTTTTAAATTTGCATGCCAATTTACAACCCCAGGCTATACCAGGCACGGTTAGCGGCTGTTGAAAATACCACTGGGACAGGGCCATCTACAGACACAGTTGGTAGTGTGTTAACTATACAAAAGAAAAAAGAAAAAAAGAAAAAAGGAAGACACTACAGTTTAAAACCAATGCTTCCATTGCCTTACATTTTAATTTTTTTTTTTAAAGGAGTGGGTTGTGTACGGGGTTGGGATTTAAATGTTTTATAGAGAAGAGAAACTGCATTTGAACCATCTTATTTATCATCTTCGTCCTCCTTTTCCTCTTCATCTTCCTCATTGTCTTCCTCTTCATCCTCCTGCCTGGTTCAGCCGTTAGCGCCCCCTCTTCCCTGCAGTTTTCCTTCAGCTCCGCAGCAGCCTTCTTCTCACAGGGCCGCCTGTCCTCCACAGCGCTCCCGCTCCCCCACGGCTCTCCTGGTTTCTTTGTAGCATCACCCGTGGATAAACCAGGACTGTCTTTTTTGATTTGGGGGGCAATATTCAGAACATGACAAGAAGAATTCTAAAGGGGACCTCTTGGGTGCATTGTGGCACTCAAACTTCTTTTGGTCTCCCCGTTTTTTGGGGGGTGGAATATAGGTTTTCTTTTCTCTTTTATAACGTGTCTCGTCAGCCTTCCCGTTGTCTTCGTGCTTCTGCTTTTCTTCAGCAGCCACCGTCCCCGCTTCTCAGACTTCTTAGAGAACTCTCTGAGGTGCTGACAGGGCACCCGGTGCTTCTCCTGGTCAGTCTTCACAAAGATGTATATGAAGACATCTGTCTCTTGACTTAGGATCTCCTTTGCCCAGGTGCCCCTCCATGAGGCACAGAGCTGCCCAGAGGCAATCCTGCTCTCGCTTGTTCCCATGCTGTGTCTATGGAGCTCAGTGTACCGCCGCGAATGGCTGTGAAAAACAAAGTAACTTTAAAAAAATAAAAAGACAGCATCGTTAACTGAGACTAGAAAAAGACGTCCTTAACAAAGAAATCTAAAAAAAAAAGTGTACTGATAGCATCATCTTTAATAATGGGAAACCTAAGACGGAGAGCACAGTAGTGATATTTGTTCTTCTCAGTTTTCCTCAACTTCACACTGGAACTCCTGGTGATGCCAAAAGAAAAGAAGAGAAAATGAAAGGCACATGGTTTGGGAACAAAATAAAAACAAAGCTGTCTTTTTTCTGCAGATGATACAAATCCATCTATGTAGAAAATCTGAAACTGAACAATAACAGCAGCAGCAGAAGCAGGAACAAGAGGTGGTAGCACGGTTTCAGAGTACAAGGGTACTACTGGGAAGCACATCTCTCCCTTGTATGTACCAATGGGAAGTACAATTTGAAATGGAGAATATAGTACCACTTATGCCAGCACTAAAAAAAGTAAACCGTCCTCCCCTCCAACGTGAAATACCTGACATACATATATATATATACGGCATCTGATGGGGAGAAAATACAAAACTCTGATGAAAGAAATCAAAGAAAAATTAAGTAAATGAAGAGATAGTGCATGTTCATGGATGGAAATGCCCAGTGTAGTCAAGATGTCAGCTCTTCTGAGTCTGATCTACAGTCATTTCTATACTGTATTAGCTTCTCTCTGTTGTTATCAAACACCACAACTAAGGTAAATTATGAAACAAAGCATTGATTTTGGCTTATGGTTCCAGTGGGTAGAGTCCTTAACCGTGAAGTGAAGGCATGGTTGTGGGTGTCCAAGCACGAGGCAGAGAGAGCCAGCTGAAACCAGAATAAGTCTTTTGGAACCTCCAAGTCCACTCCCAGTGGCAAGCTTCCTCAGTAAGACCACACTCCCTAATCCTCCTTAAACAACTACCAGCTGAGAGCCATGTATTCAAATGTCCAGGACTTAAACAACTACCAACTGAGGGCCATGTATTCAAATGTTCAGGACTTAATCAAAGATACCTCAGTCAAACCACCACAACAACAAACAAAAATCCTAACCAGTTATTTTTGTGTCCATTTCAAAGTTTATGAGGAGAGGCAAAAGATCCAAAATAGGCGACACAATATTGAAGGAGGTAGTGGTGGTGGTAACGATGGTAGTGGTGGTGGAAGAGGAGGAGGAGGAGGAGGAGGAGGAGGAGGAGGAGGAGGAGGAGGAGGAGGAGGAGGAGGAGGAGGAGGAGGAGGAGGAGGAGGAGGAGGAAGAGATTCTAGTACTGAATTGCCCAATGTTAAAACATACTATAAAGTTACCAGTGTCAAGGCAGTGTGATAGTGATGAAAGAATAGGCAAATAGATAAATAGAACAGAATAGAGAGCTTGAGAGTGACTGCATAAATCAATTCTTTAACCTCTGCTAATGAGGCAAATGCAATCCAATTGGAGATATTACTTAAATACAAGCCATCAGCTAAACAACTAGGTATACACATGGAGTCAAACCTAGATGAAGATCTTCAGCACTCCACTAAAACCAATTCAAATGGATCACAAACCCGAGTTTCAAATGTAAAGCTGTAATAGTCCGAGAACACACCGCCTCAGCTGTCTTTCTGAGGTTGCTGTGTATAATCCTCTGGCAAAGCATCTTAAGGGAGACACAGTTTCTTCCGTCTCACAAGTCAAGGGTGCACTGTAGCGGGAGGTAAAGACAGCAGGAGTTTGCACAGCTGGCTGAGAGCAATGGCTTCCTTCCTCCGTCCCCATGAGCCAGGGTCCCAGCCAGGGAAGGGCACCACCCACAGAGGGTGGGTTTGCCACCTCGCCTTGATCAAGGTCATCCCTCAGAGACATCAGAAGCTCATCTCTCAGGTGATTCTGGATTCTGCAAGCTTGGCCATTAACACCAACAGAAAATCTAGATGACCTTAGATTTGAAAATTGTCTTTTAGATCATTTTCTGAATTGGTCTGAAAGATAAAGTTATAGAAAATAGTTGATAGTTTGAACTCCTTCAAAATATTTTTTTCTCTTCTTCAAAGGACAGGCAAGAGCTGAAGAGGATAACCTTGGGTTGGGAGAACACATTTGCATGATACCTGTCATTCAAGTTATCCCTAATACACACAGAACTCTTAAACTTGGACCATAGGGGCTGGAAAAATGGCCCAGTAGTTAAGAGCATTCACTGTTGTTGCAGAGGATCTGGTTTGGTTCTCAGCATCTACAACTACCTGTAACTCCAAGTCCAGGCTACCAAACCCCTTCTTCTGTACTTCCCAGGCACCTGAATGTACATGGTATAGGTACATACTCTCATCTCATACACACATGCGCTCGCGCACGCACACGCACACACACACACCCCACATTAAATAAATTCTTTTTTTAAAGAAAACACTCCACAGTAAAACACAGACAATCATATTCAAATTGAGCCAAAGGCCTTAGTAGATACATCATGAATGTTTACAGATGTCAAGTAAGCAAGACACTCCTCATCCTATGTCACTGGGGGATGAAAATTCAAACAGAAATGAAGTATAAATGCATACCTGTTAGAACAGTCAGCATGCAGAACACCCGCAGCACTGGATGCTGGTTGGGAGGTGACACAGCGGGAACTCTCAGCCATTGGAGTTAGGAATATGAGATAATATAGCCAGATGTGAAGGTTCTTATAAAACTCTACAGGCTTTCTACTAGACAGTACCTAACTACACTTCATGGTCTTTACCCAAAGGAGTTGAAAATAAGTTCACACAAAATTCTACATACAGATATTTAAAGCAGCTCAAATCTGGAAGCAATGGATTTTTGTTTTTGGGAGAGGATCTCTCTACATAGTCTTGGCTGTCCTGAAACTTACTATGTAGACCAGGCTAGCCTCCAACTCTCAGGAATCTGCCTGCCTCTGTCTTTCAATAGCATGCCCAACCCAAACAATGGACTATTATTCAGGGATAAAGAAATTCGCTATTAAACTATGAAATGAGATGGAAGAGAAAGATATTACTGAGTGAATGAAGTCAATCTATTTATTATGTGACATTCCAGAAAGGGCAAAATGGTGGAGAGCTAAAAGACCTATGCTTGTCTGGGTTTAGGTGGAAATGCTGGTGGGGGTGCAGAGAGGCTCTGCGGGGCATAGGGAACATTCTGCATGATACAATGGATGTGTGTTCTTATATAACCCGTTTAAACTCAGGGTGGACAACAGGGGGTGGGCCTGATGTGTGTGTGCTAAGGGCTCGGGAGACAAGGCAGTGGTGTGATCACACTCCATGCGCCACTCTGAATGCGGTAGGCTATGCACACGTGGGACACATATTTCAGCACTCCACAGCTAGAGACAGCTGGGGAGAGGGGATCTCCTTTGAGGAATTACCTTCATCAGACTGACCTGTAGGGAGGTCTGTGAGGTGTTTTCTTGATTAGTGATCAATGTGGGAGGGCCCAGCCCACTTTGGGTAGCACCACCCCTGGGCAGATGCTCCTGAGTTGTCTAAGAAAGCAAGAGAGAAAGCCAGGGGGAGCAAGTCAGATAAGCAGCATCCCTCCATGGTTTGTGCCTCTGCTCCAGCTTGAGCGCCTCCCCCCACTTCTCTGGATGTTAGACTGCAGTGTGGGATGTCAGATGAAACAGACCCTGCCCCTCCTTGAGTAGCTTTTGTCAATGGTGTTTATCACACAGCAATGGGAAGGAAAAAGGGACAGGGCTGGGTGGGACCCCTGTAGTTCTCTCATTTTGCTCTAAATCTGAACGTGATCCGATTCTGAAAGCCCCCTTTCTTTTAAGTGTTTACTAAGGACAGAGCACCATGAAAGAGAATTCATTCAGACCAAGGAATGGAACTATAAAATTTCAGAACACAGAGATAAAAGCAATCAGGCTCTGGACATAGGGAGGGAGAGGGGAAAGGAGGGAGAGGATACAAGGAAGAGACACAAAGGCTGATGAGCGGCTGGGGCCAGAGCACTCGAGACGCTTCAGGCCTTGGGTTCTATCCAAGTACAACTGATTAATTAAACAAAAAATAAAGAATTAGAAGCCAGACATGGGGACAGACCCCTGCAGTTCCAGTGCTTGGGAAGCAAAGCAGGAGGAACAGGAATTCTAGATTATCCTCAATGACAGAGGCAGCTTGAGGTCGGACTTCACTACACAGGGACCCCCACCATCACCCGTCTCAAAACAAACAATAACAAACCCATAATGAAACAGAACAAAGTTCTTAACAGCTATGCGGAAACTAAAAGACAACAGTCTAACACTTTAAAGTTCTAATGCCTTTCCAACCCCCTACCCTAACCTACCAACGAGGTAGGAAGCTGGAATAAAGGGGATAAAGGCATTTTCAAAGGTGGGCATCCTTGAAAGGATCTCCCTTTAATTTCTGCCTTTACAAGCAGGCTGCTGGAACAGTGCGCTTTGCCAAAATGAGATCATAAAGCCAGGAAGACCCAGGACAGTGTCCCTCATGCTTAGCAGACAGCCAGGCGAGAGGCAGTGCAGAAGGGACAGAGTTTAACTACCCTGACACAGTTAAGCACATCTGAGACAGAGTTTGGGGGAAAAAATTAGCAAATACAGAGGACATGACTCAACAAACCAAAGACAGTAATTAATGGCAGAGAAAATAATAACTCACTCAACAAAGCAAATCATTGCATATCAGATCACTAAGCAGGGTCTGGCATTCTCGTGATTGGTAATAATATAAACACTGAATATTAATCTATCCGAAATGATAGCATTGCTTTCCTGGGAGGATTAGGGATGAAAAGGCTAGCATTAATGTCTGAAATGAAAGAAAAAAGCAATCAGGAAGCAACTACATAATTATGTTTTATAGAGAAATGACGTAAACTGCCCAAAGAATCTGTGAGGAATTGAGGGCAGGCAGACTTCTCTGGAGATTGGAGATGTGGAAGGGGGCACCAGGAGGCTTCTGTTAGTTCACTGAGTTTTAGTATGCGCCCCCAAAGCTTGTGTATCGCAGGCAGTTCTGAGTGCAACAGAGTGGAGGAGTGGGACCTGTGCGCGGCCATTAGATGGGCCAGTGGCACGGTGCAGAGGCTAAAGGTTCTTGCTGCCAAGGCTGGCAATGACCGTTCTATTCCTAGGGTCCATATAGTGGGAGGAGGGAACTGACTCCCACAAGTGCACCCTTTGCCTTCTCAATAAATAAATACATGTAGACGTGTTTAAAAAGAAACAGGTTAGGTGCACTCATGGATGGGCTAATAATGCTGTCGTGGGGACAAGTTGCTATTAAAGTGCGTTTTGAGGGGCCAGAGAGATGACTCATGGTTCAGAGTGCTGACTCCTGTTACAGAGGACCTGGGTTGAGTTCACAGCACCCACATGGCAGCTCAACCATCTGGAATTTCAGTTCCAAGGGATCTAATATCCTCTTCTGGCATCTGTGATTCATGAGGCACACATACATACATGTAGGTAAAATGCATATACACAGACTTTTAAAAAGTGAGCATGGAGCCAAGTGTGTCAATATATGCCTATAAGCCCAGCACTAAGGCAGGGGAATCTTGAGTTCAAGGCCAACCTGGGCTACCAGTGAGATCTGGTCTCAATAACTGAAATAATGATGTTGATGAAAGTTCTCTCTCCATTTCTTTGCATTTCCAAGGGCAGAAACCCCAAGGTTAAGGTCCAGGTGGGGATGGTTTCTGGTAAGGCCTCTCTATCTCTATTTTGTGGTTCAGGAATTCATATGACCTCAGACTCACACTAGCCAAGGTGGGTGTGGTGTTTTTGTTTTTGTTTTTGTTTTGTTTTGTTTGTCAGCTTGACACAAGCTCGAGTCATCTGGGAACGTGTCTGTTAGGTTGGCCTGTGGCAGTCTGTGGGGAGTTTTCTTTAATGATTGATGTGGGGGTCCAGCTCGCTACAGGTGCTCCATCTGCCTTGGCAGGTTCTCCTGGGTTGTATGAAAGGGCAAGCCGAGTGAGGACGGGAAGCGAGCCAGTGAGCAGAGCTCCTCCAGTCTCTGCTTCAGTTCCTGCTTTGGGTCCTACCCTGACTTCTTTTAGTGATGGAATATAAATTATAAAAATTATTTCTGTAATAAAATAAGCCTTTTCTCAACAAGCTCATTTTGATCATGGTGTTTATCACTGATGTGGAACGCGAACCCAGATGGCTGAATTCCCTGAATCCCTGATTCGCCGGCTTCCACCTCTTTCGAGATTACAGGTGGGTATCGCCACATGCAGTTCCGAAGAGCCACGTTCTTCCTCCTCTTCCTTTTCTTCCTCCTCCTTCTCTTCCTCTTTTTGTTTTTTGTTTTGGGAAACAGTTGTGCGTGCGTGTGTGTGTGTGTGTGTGTGTGTGTATTTTAATAGCCTTGACTGTTCTAGATCTATCTCTGGAGACCAGGGTGGTCTCAAACTCACAGAGGTCTGCCCGCCTCTGCTTTCTAAATGCTAGAGTTAAAGGTGTGTGCTACCACCTCCTGGCGAGGGCCACTTTCTTAACATACCCGCACACAGCCCTTTCTCTGTACCCACACTTCAGGGACCTCTTCCTGGTCTCACTGTGTGTGGGGCTCATGCTTTGAACTCTGTTTGGCCTTACATATGGAGCCTACCTCCAGTGGGACCTAACTGGGTTGCAGCTTCATCATGAATCTGAGGGCACCATGGAGTCCACAACAGGGCTAAGGTGCTGCCTGCTGTTCGTTAGGACAGAAGACTGATGTGCCTAAGGGAGCAAACTCGTGTTACCCAAGCTTCCTTGAAGCAAGAATTATAGCATTGGCTGCAAGTTCAATGTCACCACACCAGTAATAGATCTTAACTATTCCTCTAAAGAGAAACACACAGAACACAAACTTACATATTGATCCGTTGAAGAAAGTGCGGATCAGTGGCCCATAGGAGTCTATCCGTGTATTTCCCCTAAGAGCTATTTTCAGTATTGGCTATTCGGAGTTTGCAGTGGCTTTGGTTAACAAGTACACAGGCTTCTTTTCTCTCTTTGATCTGTTTTCTCTGTGCTGTCCCCTGTGCCCTCTCAACCCCAGCAGAACCACTTTGCTGTGCTTCACGACTGTGGTAGTTTGCTTCCTCACATCCACGGCATCCATGGTCAGTCACTGAGGGAAGGCAGGGCAGGCGGGAGCAGGGACATAAACCATGGAACAAGGCTGCTCACTGGCTTGCTTCCAGAGCTAGGTCAGGCAGTTTCTTAGACAACCCAAGAGCGCATGCCTAGGGCTGGCATCGCCCGTGCTGCACTATGCCCTCCCACGTCAATCATTCACTCTGATGGAGGCAATTCCTCCTCTGAGGTCCCCTCTTCCCTGGTGACTCTAGTTGATGCCAAGGTGACAAAAACTAAGTAGCCCAGTGGCTGTGGTGGGGAGTCAGACCGTAGCCAAGGATGATGAGGAGAGGAGCTCCTCATCGTTTGCTCCCCCAGGCCTACTCTGTCTGACTTCAATTTCAGGAGATCACAAGTGCGCCGCGCTCGATCACGTTCTGGCTCACAGCAATCTTCAGTATCTCAGAGGGCTCTCTCGTGTATGCTAGGATTTCCTGCCCATGCTTCCTCCCCTTGTGCTGTCAATTAGGAGCAATTCAATCTTGGAGGAAGAGGCCAGCTGTACAAGTTGATTCATTCACTGTCAGAAACTCAACCAGGGAAAATATTAGTGATAGAAAGAGAGCAACCACCTGGCCACGAGGTTTGTCAAACGCAATGACTGACACAGAAGGGATAAGATCCGGGACAAGTGCCCAGACATATACAGCCACAAGACGCACTAGGAAGCTGCAGAATCACGGTGAACCTTATTTAAGACAGTAGAAATTAAGATGGAGAAGTGCTAGGAGTTAAGAAGGGTGAAAACTCTAGTATCCAGATAATAGTGATTCCATGGGAGGGAAAACCGAATAGAAAGAGAAAAAAACAAAACAAAACAAAACAGAGTCTGTGGTACAGAGTCAGAAAACTCCAAAAGTAGGCAGTTTCTGGGCAGTAGAATCACTGAAGACTAAGATAAAGTCCAAACTATTTTGGAGAAAAAAATAGGAGCTCTTCCACAAAGGAGCAAGCATCCAATGAACCTTGGAACACTCGGTGCTAACAGTTGCTGCAGAAGAGACAGTGGTGAGGTGAACTAGATAGGTGCTGTCTTTTCTACCCAGCAAAGTTAATACCTAAATAGAAAGACAGAAGGAAAAATATTCTGAATGTAATAATATTCTCTGGCTCATGAAGTTTTAGAACCCGGGCTCTTTTTCTTTCTTTCTTTTTTTTTTTTGGTTTTTTTTTTTTTTGGTTTTTCTGAGACAGGGTTTCTCTGTATAGCCCTGGCTGTCCTGGAACTCACTTTGTAGACCAGGCTGGCCTCAAACTCAGAAATCCAGCTGCCTCTCTGCCTCCCAAGTGCTGGGATTAAAGGCGTGCGCCACTACGCCCGGCTAGAACCTGTGCTCTTAAGAAACATAGGAAGAAATATTCAAGCTAGTGGAAAATAAACCCAACAATGCTATAGAGCAGTGATTGCAACTGGTGGGGGTCAAATGACCCTTTCATAGGTTGTAGAAGTTAAGTCTGGTTCTGCCTCAGTCCCATGCTCCAAGAAATATATTTACAATCAAAATATACTTACAAATACCTTGACATGTAGCTAGGCTCTTCTCTGACTAGATCTAGCTGCAAGTATCCCATGTATTTTAACCTACTTTCTGCCACATGGTTGGTCACCTGTACTCAGGCACCATGTGTCTGTCTCCTTGAATCTTCCCAGGCAGGTCTCTTCGTGCCTGGCACTGTCTCAGAATTCTTTCTCCTCTTTGATGTTCCACCTTCTATTTTCTGCCTAATCCACAGGCCATAAGCTTTTTAATTGACAGGTGATGCATTCGTACAATACACAAGATATGTTCTCTACAACAGGGGTCACTTAAGACCATCATAGATATTTACAATGTGATTCGTAACAGTAGCGATATTATGGATAGGAAACAGCAACTAAAATAATTTTATGGTTGGGGGTCACTACAACAGGAGGAACTGTATTAAAGGATCGCAGCATTAGGAAGGTTGGGAACTACTGCTATAGAAAAATGTCAAGTAAGGACAGACAAATAAACTGAGGTTTAGTGGTTTTTTTGTTTTGTTTTGTTTTAGCAAAGCTGTTTTGGGTCTTGGCTCCATGATAACCAAAGATAAAGGGTGGGTGGGTGGCTGTGGGCCATATGCAGCCAACTCACTACACAACCTGCACCCAGAGTGTGCCTGAGGATGAGAACGTCATTACTTGGGACATTGTAAAGTCCACTGCCGTCAGGGAAGCATCTGAAGCAAGCGTCTTTGATGCTATGTGCTTCTCACTGTGGTGAGCTCTGAGTTACTGTAAGGGCCATGCCAGTCGCAGCAAGGAAGTCAGGAGCCCATCTCCTGAAGCTGGAAAATGACCGAACGCTCCCATGGTGATTTAACCTGATGATGCTCTGCTGAGACCTCCACAAGAGCTCTTGTAAAGAGGTCGCTTCATAAGGACAGAAGAAAAAACATCTGGAAAAAAGAAAATGGAAGTTATTCTTAGGATAAAAAAAACGAGCAAAGATTGAGGTGGGGAAATGAAGAAAAATTATATTCATAAGAAATCCAAACTAGAATTCTATTCAGACTGCATGAGTGGTACGTGTGTGGTGTGTGTGCGTGCATGTGGGTGGGTAGACACATGTGGGCGTTGCTGTTTTGTGTACTCCAGGTGGGAAGAAGAGAAAGAGAACATGCTGAACTACTTGTACTTTGCGGTGAAGAAGTAGATATTCATAAATTTGATAAGTCGGGATAAATAAGTAAATATATTTCAAGTGCAGTCGCTGCAAGAACAAAAATAAATTGTTACTTTATACCAACAAAAGAAAATCAAATCTGTTTGGTTTAAGGCAAAAAGATTTATTTTATTTTTTGAGATTTTTATTTATTTTTATTTTCTGTGCGTGGGTCTTCTGCCTGCACAGATGGCTGTGCACTATGTATGTACCTTGAGTCTGCAGAGGCCAGGAGAGGTTGTTGGGCTTCTTGAAAATGGAGTTGTAGATGGTTCTGAGCTGCCTTGTGGGTGCTGGAAATGGAATCTTGGTCCTCTGGGAGAACAACCAGTGCTCTGAACCACTGAGCCATCTCTCCAGCCCTGAGCGAAGAGAATTTTAAAAGTTATCAGTGGTGGAAAGGGTGGAGTAGGGTGGTAGAAATAGATCTTAATATAACATAAGTACAATAGATGTAAATGGATTTGACCACCACAAAATAAAACATTTCCAAATGGGTGGTATAAAAGATCCACCAATATATTATTTACAGAAGATGCCTTTGCTACAAAAGAATAGAGAAGGATTGAAAAAAAATAGGGCCAAAGAGGTGCTCAGTTTGTAAGGGCACTTCCTGCCGTGCCTGACTCTGAGCTTCATCCCTAGAACCCATATGGTGGACCATGAGAACCAACTCCTGCTAGTTGATCTGTGATCCCTGTAAGTGCACCATGACACAGGCATGCATGACATACATGCAGATACACAGATAAATGTAATAACATTTAAACAAGTAAAAAGGATGAATATCAAGCACATATGATTTAAAAGAAAGAAAAGGCAACGATCTTTACATCTGGTACGAGAAAATCCAAGGGGCAAAGGAAGAAACCACATACTTGTAGAATAGGAGGGTATCAGAAAAGGGGAGTAGGTAGGGGGTAGGGGAGTGGCCTGCTGGCAGAGGACACAGACTCACTGCTCTGATCTGCTCCTCCTTCGAGGTCAGGTCACTGAGGCTCTCAAAAGTTTGTTTGGGGTTGGAGTAGCAACATGTTCCTTAAAATTGTGAACACTAGTGGTATCCCATTGACAACAGTTACCTGAAGCAGGCTTGCTAGATAACCCACACCCTGGTGGATGAAAGGACTCATGCCAGCATATCTGTCAGGTGAAGCCAGCTCCAACAGGAAGACAGGTTGTCACAATCTCAGTTGGTCACTCCATCAACATCTGTACTTGCAGAGCTGACAAAGGAACTCGAATGTGCCACATTATATCCTAGACACTGAACTCCATCAGGGAGCAAGGGAGAGCAAAGCTCAGAGAGGCTCACTACTTGGACATGCCCCTGCCAGCAGTGTATCCTCTCACTCATCTCTCAGGCTAGGATCTTCTGGGAAGTTTTGATAGGAAGGTGAGTGAAGATCTCCAATACTTCAGAGAGATCAGGATCTCAAGACCAGGGCCATCGAGAGATTTGGAAGCCTCCTGCCTCCCAAATGGGTGACACACCACTCACAGATAACTGGAACTCCACTATTAATAGCTTCATGATTTTTCTGCATGTAGAACCAACAAGCAACCCGAGGATGGGGTTTCAATAGAAAAGAAATGGTACACAGGGAAGGCTTCTCATGTTTGGTTTTAGGGTCAGGGCACTTGTTAGAATGCAAACATTTCAGATGAGCCTGGCTGTTTTGGTCTCTTTTGATTAATAGACTATGGATTTTAGAGCAGTTTTAGGCTCAGCAGATTTCCCATACTCTCTCGGGCTCACAGATTCAAAGTCTCCTCCATCATCAACATCCTCATCAGACTAGAACCTCTGTTACAAAGACCATCTTGCATTGTTATCTAACGTTTACGTCAAGGTTCACTCTCATAGCTATGAAATCTGCATATCCACATATTCTGTATGTTCACATATTCTATCTGAACCAATAGTGAGATGTAGCTACTATTATAGTATTATACATGGTGGTGTCCACTGTCCCAACAACCCTCCCTCCTCTGTTAAATCATCCCTTCCTTCCTGCAACCTCTGGGAACCACTGATCTCTTCACTGTTGATATGGTTTGGCCTTTTGCAGAAGGTTGTATGGGCTGGGTGTATGCATCCCTTTAATCTTGGCAGTTCAGACTTCAAGGTCATCTTCAGCTCTATGGCGAGTAGATGCTATGTGCTGTTGACACAGGTGCTACTATGGAACAAGCTCCCATAAATGAGTTTGGCAGGGTGTTATTGGAAAGTCAGGAATCTCTGGTTGAAGACCTCGTTCGTAGTAGAGATGCAACACTTTGTGTGACTTTCATGTGTCTTCCTTTGTAGCTTAGGGCAATGGTGGAAATAGAATTCTGATGAAGTAGAGATGTCACCAAAGTTGCCATTGAAGATGTGTGGGCAAAGTCAAGGGAGTCAATTAGGGATGCTGGAAGACCCTGAGGCTTAGGATGTCCAGAAGCTGTTATTTCCTAGGACAGAGAGATGAGGGTCCAGTGAGGATTGCTGGAAGGAAGGAGATGGAGTCAGAGACACAGTACCAAAGCAGGAAGCAGTGGAAGAGAAAACCCCAACCTCTTTCCGTCTTCATGATTGTTGTCTGTCTCTAACCTCAGCAGAAGCCAGGCAGGGAGAGAATTGAGGTGGTGCATCTCAGCGGAGTTAACCTTTTGATGCTCAGAAAGGCAGGTGGGGTGGGGTGGGGGTGGAAAACCAACTCCAAGGAGGTGATTGCTGTGTCAGAGATGTGTGTTCTTTAGATACAGTGCAGTTATAAAACTGTTATCCAGGAGAGAGTCCTTGCCTTCTTACATATTCTCTCCTTCTCCTCCCTCAGTCTCATAGAAGTTAATCACAAAATACAGAATAAAGGAGGGGACCTGAGAAACTTCCCATCTCTCCCTAACCGGCTCCCTGTCCCCTTTCTATTGGCAAGATCTCTATGGAGCAAGCCAGCATGGTAGACAGGTAGACCTATCTATGCCTGCACAGATATTTACCAGACCAGACCTGGAAAGGCTGGGAAGGTGGGCGACATAAGGAAGTTCTGCACATGTATGTATTACCAAACAGGTAAAAATCACCCGGACTGCTCAGAGAATTGTCACTTCAGAAGTGGGCTGCTCAAGCTTCCCTGCCAATTCAGCTCCATTTAGGAGGTTGAGGCATGCCTCTAGTGTAGATGGTCTAGCCCCACGGGTTGGGGACCTGAGGGGAACAGCAAGGGTGAGGAGAAAGCCATCTGAGTGTGAGCATGGCTGCTTCTGCTCCTGGCCCACCGTGGCAGGGGCTGAAGTGCTCAGTCATGCCTTTCCTGCCATGATGGATCAGGAGAGCCTACATCACGTCTAGGAGACCCCAAGAGGACCGGCCTCGCTCCTGCTTTGATGGAGGGAGTGGCATCTGAAAGGAGCTTTAAAGGACAGTGACAACCGAGGTCCTCAGAGACAGATGGGAGGGAACTTCCGGCAGAGAGCAGAGGTGAAATGGAATGGAAATGGAGATGAGTGGTCTTTCTTTATCCATGGTGTCGTGGGCTGTCATGTGGAAAATCAGCGTGATTAGTTATCACCAGGATACTGACCTCTTTATATCTGCGTGATAATAACCTTGGCAGGAGCTCACAAACAATCCCAACTGGAACCAAATATTCATTTCTTATTTTTAACTAAGCTGCAGATCAGATGCAACTTTAAACACACACACACACACACACATACACACATATACACACACATACACATACACACACATACACATACACACACATATACACACACATACACATACGCACACATACACACATATACACACACAAACACATATATACACACACATATACACACACACACTCACACACATACACACACACACACACACACACCCCAACTCCATACAGCTCTAAGTTTGCAACAGACAATAGCTTCCTCCCTGTATTAAAAAGCACAATTGCTGACGGCAAGGTATATTTTAATTTTCTTAATTATTTCCCCTTCTAAATATAATATCAAATTTATTTGGCAATCTGAGTTTGCAAACCTCTTCATTAGCTCACAGAGTTCAATGAGGCGGGACTAGACATAATGATATTGATTTCTGCATGTAGCTTGCAGACTTTGTCTTCATAATTAAACCCCGGCACATTGCTATATCCACAGGGTATCAGTCAGGGTCTGTAATTGAAAACACAATCACCTGCTTAGCTACTTTAAGCGGGAAGAAAATTCATTATGGGATGTCAGGTATCACACAGACTCTCTGGGAAGGTCAGAGGTCAGGATTGGAAGCTATGCAGTCACTTGCATCTGCAAGGACTGTACCGGGCAGCGCAGCACCGCCCATTAGCAGTGTCAGTCATTCTACCTTAGGCTCTCTGCCACTGCCCAGAGAAGAGCAATCGTGCAGCTGTTCTGTGTTCCTGTCTTGGGCACTGCTCCTTCCCAAATCAGAGCCTTGCAATGATGCACCAACGGGCAGGGTCTGAGTGGCACACCTGGTCCCACAATCTGCCTTGGAATGAAGAGAATTAGTTTTTAATAAAAGAGATTTGCTTTTTGTTGTGTGTGCATGGTGTGTGTGTGTGCATGGTGTGTGAGCGCATTTGTGTATGTGTGTATGTGTGTGTGTGTGTGTGCATGTGTGTGCTCACATGTGTGCAGGTGCCTGTAGAAGTCAGTAGAGGGCTTAAGACCTCCTGAAGCTGCTGTTTCAGGCCATGTGACCTGCTCGATGTGGGTGCTAGGAACCAACCACACTTCAGTACTCTGGGAGAGCAGCGAGTGCTCCGAATCCCTAAGCCATCCTCTTCATCTCCAGGAAACAGAACTTCTTGCTTCCATCTTGGGAAGTTCAAGTCTACAACCCACAACGTTTCTCCGACACAGGAAGCTGTTTAAACAATGTGGACAGCTATCAGCTTGGCAGCACCATGCAAGCTGTGGCACCAGGGGCTGGGATCCAAGACAAACTATTTTGTTCTCTAGGTTCAAGCTGTTTAGCACACGGGGGCTTTCTGGTTTTGGCAATGTTGTGAACCAAGTAGAAAACACCTCACTGCAGGACTCCTCCTTCATCTGTTGGCTGTATGTCACCTATCCCTGAAAGGTGTAATTGATCTTGACAAAAGCGGCTTGTGAAGGCTCTCCCAGACAGAGCTGGAGCCAGGAAACTCAGTGACAAGCTATCTCTGGGGCTCCCTGCTCCTTGGGGATTTGTTGTTATCTATAACCCAGACTCTGGGGTTCAAAGATGACATAAAGACCATAGTTAACACCTAGGTCCTTATCACCTCGAGGTCAGAATGGAGACCTCCTTGCAGGGTTGGCAGAGCCGAAGGATCTCAACGCCTAAAGCACTCAGAGCATAGGGGACATTGAGGGGGTCTTTTCAGTTCTGGCTTAAACTGACTGGGTAAAAATGGTTCTTAGAACTGTGAGTTTGGAACTGGATTTTGCAAACCATGCAGCCCTAGAAAGCATAGCAGGAGGTATTTATGGATGTACCTCCAGGTTTGCATTGTACTCAATGACAGCTGAAACAAAAGCTAATTGTTTCCTGGCAGTATTGTCTTTAATCCTCAGCTCTCAGGATTCCCACATATCCAGCCAAACAGGAGATCACATTGAAATTATGAAAGACACATGGAAATAAACTACCTAAAGCCAGGGTCAGTAAAATACCAGACAAAACAGATCCTATGGGACCTCGGGTGCTAGGTTTAAGGTCTAGTTTATAGCAATGTAGGAGGAAAAGAGAATTTCATGGATGTACAAAAAAGCGCTAAAGAAAGAATTAGTGAACAGAAAGGAGTTACCCAGAATTGAGGGGCAGG
Source organism: Mus pahari (assembly GCF_900095145.1). Classification (NCBI taxonomy): domain Eukaryota; kingdom Metazoa; phylum Chordata; class Mammalia; order Rodentia; family Muridae; genus Mus; species Mus pahari. The sequence goes on along the minus strand of NC_034593.1, from coordinate 91,047,985 downwards.
GGATGAAGTAGAAACATGGCAAATATAAAATGGAAGTTAAGAGATATAAACAGATTGGGGTCTAGTGTAGAATGAGTTAGAACTCCAGAATAAATGATACAGGGGTTAGGGATGCAGAGGGAAGGACAGTAAATGACAAGTCACTACTCCATGTCCTTTCACTTTCAGAAGCAACTGGAAGTGTGCAGTAGGTTGAGTAGCTGGCGCTAAAACGCCAGGTTTGTTACTGAAGGAACCCTTGGATAAGCACAAAGGAGCATGCCTGATAACAACGCTCCTGCTACTGTCTCAGATTAAGCAAATTAACCTAGATCATAATAGGCAGTGCTGGACAATTGAAGCCATGACCCCTGACCCTCATCCTCTCCTGTGTCTGTCCTGAAGAAAATTAAACACAGAGGAACAGAGGGCCGCTTGCAGCCGGCACCCAGAGAAAGGGGAACAGCAGGTGTAACCGAGCAACTCAGGTACCCGGGCCCAGCTCACCTGCTGGGTAAATCATTTTCTTGCCTCTGGAGACAGTGAGTGTGCAGATGGAGGCTGCTTTCAAAGAGCCTCCCCACC
>NC_034593.1:91037244-91047336 GCF_900095145.1 Mus pahari | reverse complement strand
AGAAGAACAAAGCCCTCAGACAAGGCCCTCCTGTTGCCCAGAGGAAATGGCTGTCAATTCATCAACTATGCTTAGCAAAGAAAAAGGGAGAAAGAAAGATATTTCTATACTCCAAATAAAAGAAACACAATCTTACAGCACTCTTACAGCAATTTGGTTTTTTTTCTCATTTTTTATTAGATATTTTCTTCATTTACATTTCAAATGCTATCCCCAAAGACCCCTATACCCTCCCCCCACCCTGCTCCCCAACCTACCTACTCCTGATTCCTGGCCCTGGCATTCCTCTGTACTGGGGCATATGATCTTCAAAAGACCAAGGGCCTCTCCTCCCATTGATGGCTGACTAGGCCATCCTCTGCTACATATGCAACTAGAGACACAGCTCTGGGGGGTACTGGTTAGTTCATATTGTTGTTCCTCCTATAGGGTTGCAGACCCCTTTAGCTCCTTGGGAACTTTCTCTAGTTCCTTCATTAGGGGCCCTGTGTTCCATCCAGTAGATGATTGTGAGCATCCACTTCTGAAGAGAGAGCTATGTCAGGGTCCTATCAGCAAAATCTTTCTAGCTTATGCAATAGTGTCTGGGTTTGGTGGTTGTTTATGGGATGGATCCCTGGGTGGGGCAGTCTCTGGATGGTCCTTCCTTCCACCTCAGCTCCAAACTTTGTCTCTGTAACTCCTTCCATGGGTATTTTGTTCCCCATTCTAAGAAGGAGCGAAGTATCCACACTTTGGTCTTCCTTCTTCATGTGTTTTGCAAATCTTACAGTAATTTATAATCCGTATTCATTTCTGGAAGAAACAACAGTTATGTCAGAGGGACCACGGGAGTTGGAATGTCACTTGAGAATCCTCTGGAACATCCACTTGTTCTGATTCAGGCCTCTAGTGTTAACTCCCTCTCTTAATCTTGTGAATAAAATGAGATAATGCTACTCACTGTCTTACTCCAAGTTCTCCTGAGAACCTGACAAGAGATTGGTACCTTCTTCTCAGAAAGTCCATGGTGTTACAGAAAAGAAAACTGGGGGGGGGGGGGGGGGATGTTTGTGTGTGATACCTGAACTGTGGTGAATAAGACAGCACACAGCTCAGGGAGGACCACCATCAGGGAGGACTAACACCCAGGGAAGACCACTACCCAGGGAGGACCAACACATAGGAAGGATCACCACCCTGGGAGAATCAACACCACTGCTGCCTGCAAGTGTCACAAGACAAACCCTGCCTCTGTGTATTGTGTGGGAAGGACAAAGGAAGAGAAGCTTGCTTGGCTTTCCTGCTCTCTAGCCAAGATTCCTCTCCAGTCTCCCCTGCTCTTGGTAGCCTCACTAGATACCCGGTGACTGTTGAACGAGCCAACTTCTATGTTCTCTGGTGGGCCGTTTTCTTTAATTTCTACAAGTGCCTATGTGGCTCAGCACAAATAAGGCTTGGTTTATGAGCTGTAAGAACCATGCTGGCCCAGAGCCTTCACCCAATCTCACAGCTCAGAAATCTTGGCAATAGCCACAGGTCTAGGGGTGTGGCTGGCAGAGTCAAGAGTCAAGCAATTGGTTGGTTCCCTCAAGGGGCAATCAGGAGACTCAAAAGGGTATACCGGGTTTGAGCACATAGAACCTTAAAATAGTTTCTTTCCCCATAAAGTTCACTGATGTCTGGAGATTGTCTTTAACTTCTTTGAACTCAACTCTGATCTATGAGAGGTCTAAGTCAGACATGCCTTTAAAATTAGATGGGGGCGGGGCTGGTGAGATGGCTCAGTGGGTAAGAGCACCCGACTGCTCTTCCAAAGGTGCAGAGTTCAAATCCCAGCAACCACATGGTGGCTCACAACCATCCTTAACAAGATCTGACTCCCTCTTATGGAGAGTCTGAAGACAGCTACAGTGTACTTAACATATAATAAATAAATCTTAAAAAAAAAAATCAGATAGGGGGAGGTGCTGCCATGGCAGAAGGAACCCTGACATCTTAAGGCTCAGCACATCAGCTGATTGATTACCTCACTCCTGAGCAATCCACCGAGGTCCCCAATGACTCTCCAGGGCACATGTGTCGCTGAGGATCTGCCTCCAGGGTCCATCCTCATAGGGGCTCTCTCTGCTCTTGTGAGCTCTGCAGCGATGGAGGCAGAGGAGCAGTCAGGAGTCTGTACCACTTCCTCTCAGAGGCCCAGAGGCCGTTCACAGTGCTTTGGTTCACTAGCGCACTGCTAGTCATGTGACTGCCTAATTTCAAAAGAAGGAAAGTTTGTCCCCAGCGTATCTGGAAGGGCAGGGGAACCCTGGCAACGGAAGCAATGACTCTAAGAATTTTGTTTTACAGAGTGGTTACACTGAGGTAATTTTAAGAATGTTACACACACACACCCTCCTTATATTCGTATTCCACACATATCTCGATGTGCAGGTTAGCTAACAACCTCAGGAAGATTTAAATTAATTTTCATGATAGTCTCATCATGTCTGGAAATATCCTATTGAGAAGCCCAGCATTTGATCTTCCACAGGGAAGGTCATGATATGAGAGGTGGAGCCCTCTACCATGAACAAAGTAGAGACGATCGGCAGGAGGCAAGAAGGCAGTTCAATTCAATATGACCTAGTAGCTGGTGTTGGTTCAAACTCCCCATCTTTCTCGGAGTGCTTTATTATAAGCATATTTAAGCACAGTGCAGTGCAATTTGGTGAAATTTTTCTTGGTAATAAATAACTCAGTCCTGTGTGCACAATAAAGTTTAAGACATGACCACATCAAAACTCATTGTAAAATACATGTGACATCTTCTATAAAGAGAGGTTCTGTAGACCGACAGTGTGGTGATGTTCTCCATGAAAATAGGTTCTATAGATTGACAAGCTCACCATAAGGGTCTGGGGAAGTATCCCCTATGGTTTGGTGACACAGATAGTACAAAGTCACCAGGCCATTAACCATATCCTCTCCCACCCATCTGGAGAGAAAACAGGTTAGGTTACACATCGCTCCCTATGAAGAGACAGGCCTGTGTGTTTGACATTTCTGGTTCCCCTAGGGCTTGTCCATGAGCACAATGACCTCTGTGCCTCCTACAGCAATAGTGGAAAATGTGCTTCTAGAACAAAAATAAGGGGGGAGCCTTAAAATTACACACATACACAGACTTACACCTATGCACACATACATTCTCACACACAGTTCTAGGAAGATCTACTAAAATCTTCCCTGTCAAAATAAGAGTACACTTACCATGGCTGGCTCCGCCTCCTCTGGGACCCCCATTAGGACCTCCAGTCTGTACTTCCCCATCGTGTTCCAATGCAGGCTCCTCAGCTCCCCCTGGACCCATTCATCGTCCACCGACAGGCTCCTTGCCACCCCATCTGATCCATTGCCCGTGCTGAGGCCACAGGTCTGATTTACATTCGGCCTATGGTTTTAAATATCAGACACTGTCTCTCGTATTTTCTCATTATTTCCTATGTAGGCTTTGTCTCTCTGCCAGGCCTGAGCACTTCTGGGAATGAGCAGCATTTCGTAGATGACTGCATAGTGTCTCCCACCCTTGTTTCCTCCCACCGCCAGCACCTGGTCCTGAACACTGTGTGCTCACAGTGCACTCAATAACTGCTTGTTGAATTGAATTTTCTAAACCACACTAATTACTCATTCAGCTCGGGTGTCTGTGTCTATGTGGAATGATGGATTTCCAGACACCAGGACTGAGGGTCAATTCAAACCTCTTGAGGGCCTATTGGGCCCACAGTTGTGGATCACCTTCCCTGTTCCATGCTGGTAAATGCAGGGCTCGGGACTGTGCTGCCCATGGTTTCTAAGCAGCTGCCCTGCATTTCACGACTCCCCTAGAATGAGTCTTAGTGGTAGGCAGGAGAATAAGCCCCCCCCCCCCAATTCTGTCAACAAAAGGGCCTATGAGTGTCAAGTTAATGACCCATTGATGGTCCACAGCATCCTGTTCCTGACTTCTAGGAGGAAGCAGACCCCAAGATTTCTGAGAACACCCTTAACCAATCTCTCCACTAAGTATTTCTTTCGGACGTTTGTGTGATGACAGTGTCTCCATTATTACAAGCCTGGGACGCTGGACATTTGGACTGCGATATTTAAATACTGTCCCGTTTCCTTTCGAGTTCTAAGTGCAGAGGGTGACTGCATGCAATACAGCCACCAGCCTCACCTTTCGCCGGTCCCTGTATCCTGGGACTGGGCAGATACAAGTGGGAAAGACTGATTTTTATAACAAGAGAGAACACTTCCAGTGGCTGAACAAAATGTTGATATCTCAATTGCAGAGGTCGACAAAATGCCAGGGCCGTAAGTATGCGATGCTGCGGGCTGGCTGGGAGTTCCAGGAGTTGGATTTCAACGGTGGACTTGGAGACAGGATGTTTGTATGAATGACCCAAGGAGACAAGAACGCACAGAGGGAAATGGATGAAGAGATGTCCTTCATCCTCTGAGAATGAGGATCTCCTTGCTGTTCCACGGCCCTGCAAGCTCGCAACTCTTGATGTTTTAACAGCTTTGAGGCTTTATTGTAGCAACGCAGAGAAGGTGCTCCTCGGGATTAGCAGCCACAGATGGGGTGAGAGATGAAACGGAAACGCGGGTGGAACCAGTAAGAAAAACAAATTAGATGGCTTTGAAACCCGTTGCCCTTCCAGCAGACAAGACCGTGGTTACCCAAGACTGTAAAAGGACATAGCTTTAAATATTTTAATATTACAAATCACCACACATTTGAAATACACAGTTTTTCTAAGAGTGTAGGCTCATTATCAGAACAGTCCACCACTAACTGATGTAGTCTACAGAGAAAACTAAGCAATTGAGAAATGACAGGTTAGTAGAATTTGTTAATAACTGGACTTTGAAAGAAAAGACACACTGCTATCCCCATTTTGCGCTTCTAGAACAAATGAAGAGAGAATGTTGTTTGATTCAAGATAAGCTATAGGCTGGCAAAATGGCCAGCAGCTTAGCTAGCATGCCTGCTGCCAAGCTTAACCACCTAAGTTTGATCCCTGGGACCCAGGTGGCAGAAGGAAAGAACTGACATTTCTAAACTGTCTTCTGATCATCATATGTGAGCCATGGCACACATGTGGGACACACACACATGCTGGAATAAATAAATGTAATAAAATATTTAAATAAAACAATGAGGGATAAGGAGCTTACTATTTTTATTTTTAAAAGACTAATTTTATTTTTAATTATGTGTATGTGTGGATATGTGAATGTGAATGCAGGCACCCTCAGAGATTAAAAGAGTTTGGGGTCTCCTAGAACTGGAATTTAGCATTGCTGTAAACCTCCCCATGTCTGCTTCCCTACCCTGAATGTGGGTGCTGGGAACCTAACTCGAGTCCTCTGCAGGAGGACTGCCTAACTGCTGAGCGATCTATCCCACCGGAGAAGTTACTTTGTAACACTGTGATTCATACTCTCCTCTCCTTGCACATAGTGGTTTCGTTCATTGTTACATCTCAAAACCAAGCCTAGGAATTAGAGGGCTGGCCTGAAACTCCGACTGCTAATTCTTCATCTCTGACGTAAAGCTGCCTGCCACACTCATAGCGAAAGCATCTTTTGTTTTACAGCAATCTTCATAATAATAAATGGCATTCATCAGAAATGAAAAAAAACAGGAAAATAGAATCCAATAAAGATTTTAAATGTGATAAAAATTATTTATTGCTAATAGAAATGTTTGCAAACTAGTAGAATATGCCAGGCATGGCGGTGCATGCTTATAACCCAGCCCCGGGGAGACTGAGGCAGGTGTTCAAGGTCATTCTGGGCTACATGAGATTCCCCTCCTTTCTTTATGGCTGTATATGTATATATAATGAAAGTAGTAAAATAGATATTATTTATGAAGTCTTTGGTATGGTTGGACCTTGTCTATAACACCACCAGGCACTCATTTTTCTCTGTGTGTAAATAACTCACCTCATAGATATGCAAAGTTTGAAAACAGCCTGCGGGTGGCGTTTACATTGGTGGGAGCACATCCGTACTCATCTCCCCGTGGCACTCTCAGAACAATCCTACAGTGAGGAGCACAGCCTTCTAGGGACAGCTAGCAGCCAGCTACATGCCATAGAGCCCAAGATTTGGATAGATTCTTTCAAAGGGTCTGTGGGCTAGGGAGGCAGCACAAGTGAAGGTGAAGGAGCCAGCGATTACCAGGGTTCCTGACTTTGGAACAGAATCAGCCTAAGGGGCAGCTGTCCTGAGGAAGTAAGAGGCGTGGACTTGTTTTTCAACATCCAACCCCAGAGGTGCTCACTGTGAAGAAGGCATGCCCCCTGGGAGGTGCCCCCTGGGAACCCCACCCAAAGCTTGTTCTGTTGCTCTAGTTTCTCTCAGGATGACACATCAAAGGCTAAGGCTTTATCCAAAGCTGAGGAGCTGGCTGCCCTCTTGCCAATGCGTATGCAGGAAAGTCACCTGGGTTGTCCAGGAGGCCGCGGTTCCTAACCTTCCTGATGCTGAGAGCCTTTAGTACAGCTCCTTATGCTGTGTTAACCCTCAACCAGAAAAGTATTCTTGGTGCCACTTCACCACTGAATTTCACTACTGTTATGAATTGTAATATAAACATCTGATACGCAGGTTATCTGATATGTGACCCCCAAAGCGGTTGTGAACCACTGAGGAAGTGTTTTAAGAACAGCTTGGAGAAGGACAGTTTACATTTTGTGCAAGCACGGGTGCAGGAGAGATGGAGGGAGCAGTGAAGCCTGGGGCTTAGCTGGGCCCACACTCAGGGTGCAAAGGTCACAGAACTCTAAGGCAGTATTTCCTAGCAGCTGCTAGGAATATCTGTAATATCCACTAAGCTCCTGTTAGCCACAGGGGAAATGTCCATCTCAAACAGTTTCTTTTCTTTCTTTCTTTTTCTTTTTTAATTTAAATGCACTTTATTTTTAGACAACCCACATGACATGTTGTTGTTTTTGTTTTTTTTCTTAAAAAACAATGCCTGCATGCCAAATAAATCACGGTCAAAATAAAAACTCAAGATGACATCAGTCCCATTTGTCCTAAGTCCTGGTGTTGTATGGATGTGCGCTAAGCAGCAGCCAATTACGGTGACAGTGATAGATCCAATTTGTTAACATTTTTCCATCTCTAAGCCATCCTTAAAGAAAATCATGAATGGCGGGCATCACACCATCTTCACAGTGGTCCAGGAGAGCAACCCTATCATCTGGATTCCTGCTTTCACCAATAAAAAACTGATAGCTACTGAAATTAGCAAGGATGTCCTTAAATTTGCTCCGCAGCTCCAGTTATAAAAGGCTTTACTCTTTCCGGTTTCTGTTCTTCAAGTTTGCCTTTGAGTGATTTCATGTAGTCTTTGATGTACTTTTTGTAGGCCTTTTTTTGTGAAGCTGGTTTCTTGTAAGTGACGGTTCATGACACTGTCAACACAGATGACACCAGTGCTTTTGGTACCTTCGCCGACCTCCGGACCTCTGGCGGAAGCATTTCCACCAATGAGCAAGTCATCAATGGCACCTGCTGTCCTGCTGACCATGGCTGATAAGGTCTCTGTAGATGATCATGGTGATGGCTGGAGGCAGCAGCCTGACAGCTTAGCTAGCAGTGAGTGCTGTGTGGCAGAGCAGCCGCTGCTGCTGGGGGGGGGGGGGGGGGAGAGCGGCCGCGGCGGGGGGGGGGGGGGGGGGTAGCAGCAGGCAGAAAAGGTCTTGAATGGTATCTTGAACAATAGCACATGACCATTGGAGGTAAATGGAAACTTGGGTCTTCCCATTGACTCCAAGTCCAGGCCTGCGTCTTTCCAGCTCCCACCTCCGGGCATATTTCTAATTAGTTCTAAGGCTGTTGTAAAGACTAGGGCACTGGTTCTCAACCTGTGGGTCACGACCCGCTTGCACGTGGAGTAACTCTTTCACAGGGGTTCACGTATCAGATATTTACATTATGATTCACAACAGCAGCAAGCAGCAAAATTACAAAATAATTTTATGGCGGGGGGGGGTCACCACGACATGAGGAACTGTGTTAAAGGGTCGCAGCACTAGGAAGGTTGAGAACCACTCCCCTAGTGGCTGCCTGGAAAGAGTTAAATAGCATAAGGGAGACTGCAGCCTCTGCAGTGGTCTGATTTGCTGCCTGCTGGCATCTGTGAATCAGAAGGCTAACTGGTTCCTATAGGGACACAGAACTTTCCCTAAGTGATGAAAGCCTGATGCGATGCTCCCTGCTCCCGCTCGCTGTTTCTCCTCTTAACCGTTTGTGTGAACAGAATGTCAAAACCTCCCCCACCGCAGTTCCACACGTGTCACAGGCCAGTGCTGGAGGAGCCAGCGAGCCAGTCAGTAGCGCCACTGCTGGAGGGGAGGGTTGCTCAGAAGGTCGCTACATTTCTGTCACTGTAATAAGCCAGAGCCACACAAGTGGATGCTGAATCCAAAGTCTTCTGACTGAATCTAGGATGGTGTTTCAAAACAAAAACAACCAACAAACAGCCAGCAAATACACTCACAAAGGGCCATTAAATCAGTGGTAAGTGGCGATTTGCATAACCCTGGCAGAGCTCTACAGTGCCACAAGTATTCAAAAGCCTCCAGGGAGTGTCAGGCTTGCTTATCTTGCCTTGTATCCTCTACTTTTATTTTCTAGAAGATCCGCTTCAACTCTTTTAGATATTTCTCCTAGTGTTTATATTAACATCTAGCTGTATTTGCTTGCGTTTAGCCTTCCTTTATTTCCTTCTTGTTGTGTTTTAAACAGGGCATCGCTGTCGATTTCTGGTGGCCTTAAGCTCACAATCTTGCTTCCTAAGTGGTAGAATAGTAGGCGTGTGTCACTCAGCTCTGGCTAATTTTTTTCTGCAGTAGGCACTATCTATTATTTCTGCTGTGGAAAGTGAAGACTGAGCAGTCTTACCATTCGGTCTCCAACACACTGAGGGCTTTCTTTCCACAACCACTCTTCTGTATAGTTCTTGGGGAGATTTGTGACTGGCATTGTTATGACTACTAATTATTCACAGCAGACAAGTCTTAAGAGCCAGACAAAACGGCTTAGTGGTTAAGAGCACTTGCCTTTCTTCCAGAAGACCCAGGGTTGGGTTCTCAGCACACACATGACAACTTCCAACCTCCTATAACTCCAGTTCCAAGGGACCCAGAGCCTTTTCTGGCCTCTGGTATGTACACACTTGTGGAATATACCATAAACACACAACTGCACATAAATATAAATCTTTTTAAAAGGCCTTAGAGGTAAGTGGTTTAGCTTTTTATTTGTGCTGTGGCTAACTAACTCTTGTTAACACTTCTCAGAAAGGCAAACACACATGTGAATCTACCCTTCCCCCTTCCTCTCCCCTTCCCCCTCCCCCCTCCTTGGGACAGGCTGGCTCTTCTTACTGAGGTGGCATACCAGGATTCTCTCTTCTTTTGGATTCCCTGCCTTATATTCCTGGCTCCTCCTTCCTTTGGTGAAGCACCTCCTCCAGTGGGAAAACTGCACAAGAGAAAGTGAGGGACACTCTCACTTTTGGATATGGCCTTAGCCGACCCTCCCACTAGAGAGAAAGAGAGCTAAAGTGGCTACGTGGTTGGGTATTCAACTTGAAACTGTCAAACACCTACTTCAGAACTGAATGGTTCCCCCCACTACCCCCACCCCCACCCCGTTCAGTGTTCTAGCACCTTGTACTGTTAGAGTCCACAGTCTGTGGACTGTCTCACTTAAATTCCGTTTTCCCAATTGTTTAGTTTTACAACGGTATGTGTTAGGGTCAGTCTCTCAATGGCAAAACTGATGTCCTTTAAACTTGGGTGTTTTCTTTCTTTCTTCCTTCCTTCCTTCCTTCCTTCCTTCCTTCCTTCCTTCCTTCCTTCCTTTCAAGACTATGCTCTTAGAAATTTTAAGCCAGGTATAGTGAGGCAGGAGGTTTGCAACAAGTCCCAGGCCAGCCTGAGACTCTTGTCTCAAGACAGAAAGACAGAAAGAAAGAAAGAAAGAAAGAAAGAGAGAGAGAGAGAGAGAGAGAGAGAGAGAGAGAGAGAGAGAGAGAAGGAAGGAAGGAAAGAAAGAAAG
>NC_034593.1:91033372-91037235 GCF_900095145.1 Mus pahari | reverse complement strand
AGGAAGGAAAGAAAGAAAGAAAGAAAGAAAGAAAGAAAGAAAGAAAGAAAGAAAGAAAGAAAGAAAGAAAGAAAGAAAAAGAAAGAAAGAAAGAAAGTCTTATTTAGTTTTCTCTTAACAGGCATTTATCTATATAATTGTCTTTGGGTTGATTTATTAAAATGTTTTCAGTTTGTCTCTGGTCTCTATTGAGTTTTCATTTTGTGATACTTAAAAATAAAGAGTACTGGTGCTTTTCTGCATCCTAGCTCTGTGGTGTGCTGGCCTGGTGCGACTGTGGCATCTCAGGTGCATCTCCAGGTTGGTTCCCATTCATCCCTTTGACTTTTCTGTTACTAGAATTGTATTACTAAACCTGCCTTCGAGCTGGAGACTTCCATGACCCATTCTGCCTTCCTTTTCTCTGCCTTTCTCTCCTCCTTTCATCTCTCACCCCCCCCCCTTGTTTTGTTCGTTTCTTTGTTCTGAGGATTAAACTCAGGATTTCTTGCTTGTTAGGTGGGGGGGGGGGAACCACTGAGCTAACCCCCAGCCCCCCAGCCCCTAGTGATTCTTAATGGGATTTTTTTTTTCCCAGCCGAGTCTTGCTCTGTTGCCCAGGTAGGCCTCCTGGACCCAGTGATTCTTTCCTCGGTTCGTTGAATAACTGGGATTTGAAGCACCACACCCCAGTCTGTCTTTTCTCTACTGTCATTCATCAGCAAGGACTGGAGAGTCAACAGTGTGAACAGGCGGGACTTCCTGTCTAGTAGGCCTCAGTCAAAGCATTAAAAAAATGCCTCCCTCTTTTTTCTCTGGGAAAGCTCAGAATATCAGGTGTATGTGTGTGTGTGGGGGGGGGGTTGTTCCCCTCAGATCAGTTTCTCCACGGTTTTCCAGGCTGCTGTACAGTTCTGATCACCAGTGTTCTGATAGTTCGGGAAGGAAAAAGACAGACTCTCACCTTAAAGCAGGGCTTCTCTGTAGCAATGAAAGATTTTTATAGTGAGGGGTCACCATAACACGAGGAACGGTATTAGAGGGTCTCAGCATTAGGAAGGTTGATAGCCACTGCCTCAAAGGATAATAACAATTTTCACTTAGTCCCTAATTTTTCCTTTGTGTGCTCTCTTCTTTTTCTTTCCCTGCCTTGCTTTCTTGCTTCCCGTTAAAGGTCATCAGTAGCCACCTTCCTTCAGTGGTTAGAGGCAGGGTCCTGCTATGGAACCCAGGCTGTGCTTGGAGTCTTCCTGCCTTGGGCTCCTGAGAGCCAGGATCACAGGCACATGCCACCACACCCAGCGAGTTTTTTTTTTTCTCAGACTCTTGTGCTCTTCCATGGATGAAGCCTAATGTTGAGCCAGTCATTGAACTCACCAATGTCTAGTGATAACGGACAAACACTCTGTTCGTTGGGCCATGCTCCATCAGAGTTTTCTGCTCTCTGTCGGTGGGGTGCGGGGCCCGCTGTGTATTCTCACAGCTTACACAGACTGGGTCAGTGCCTCTCTCCTCACCCCTCCCATGTATTCCCAAACTGCTGGTAGCTTGACCTCTGAGCCTCCCTGGGGCTCACTAGGGAACACCGGCCTCTCACACAGAGGTCCTCTCCCTCCCTGCTGCTGTCATTGTCCTCTGGTTCAGTCACTTTATGACTTCTGAAGTTTGGTTGGTATCTCCCGTCTAGTGCCTTCTTTTCTCCTTTCTTATCAACAGGTTATTGACTTTTTTTTCTTTTCCTTTTTGTTAGTTTTGCTTTGTTTTTTGTTTTCTGCTTTTGTTGTTGTTGTTTTTTGAGACTGAGACTCTGTACTGGCTGGTTTTGTGTCAACTTGACACAAGCTGGAGTTATCACAGAGAAAGGAGCTTCAGTTGGGGAAATGCCTCCATGAGATCCACCTGCAAGGCATTTTCTCAATTAGTGATCAAGCGGGGAAGTCCCCTTGTGGGTGGTGCCATCTCTGGGCTGGTAGTCTTGGGTTCTATAAGAGAGCAAGCTGAGCAAGCCAGGAGAAGCAAACCAGTAATAACATCCCTCTATGGCCTCTGCATCAGCTCCTGCTTCCTGACCTGCTTGAGTTCCAGTCCTGACTTTCTTTGATGATAACATTAGTGTAGAAATGTAAGCTGAATAAACCATTTCCTCCCCAACTTGCTTCTTGGTCATGTTTGTGCAGGAATAGAAACCCTGACTAAGACTCCTACGTAACCAAGGTCAGCCTCAAACTTGCAACACTCAAGTGTTAACTTTATCCAAAATCATTTACTGTGATCTCCGAAACATGTCCAGTTGTGGTTCTCTGTGATGGTCTCCATTGCGGTAAAGAGAAGGTTCTTTGATGAGGGGTAGGAGCTACACGGATCTGTGAGCATAAGGATAGATGGTGACCTAAATACCTATAAGTATCATCCCTCATCTGGTGTCTGCCTGAAATAGAAGAAGCTGCGCTTAAGGATTCTTGGCTTGCTCTGCACCAGCTCCACAGACTCAGACCTGTGAAAGGGATGCCTACCACCACCCCCGGTAGACTGTGGATGAGGCCAAGCGTGTTCTGTGGCTGCGATGAGCTAAGGCAATTATGCTAAGTGAAACTTCAAGCTGGTATTTGTTCCATCTCTACCTCCGTGAGTTCCAGGAAGGCCCAAGGTTTCCACCTCCAGGTTTTAGCAGCCCCATGGCAGGCTCTATTCAGAAGCAAAACATTTCATGCTATAGGTCACTTTCTATTCATTTAGAAAAATTCCATTAATATTCTTCCCGCTAAAGGAAGTAATACATGCTAGCTGAAGGGAAACTGGGAAACTAGGAGAAACCAAGAAGATAAGAATTACCACAATCCCAGAGGTAGCCAGCATACACATGCCAGCGTGCACCCTTCCCGACTCTGCTTTGTGGCTGTATGGGTGGCACAGGATCTTTAAGGTAACTGTCTGCCTGGTTTTTTGTCTCCTAACATCTTGGAGACACTTCTCCACACGATCACAGTTCTTCATAAACTCCTTTGAAGGATGTGCATATGGCTAGACATCCATCTGGCCACTCACTCATTACTGGGATTTTGGTATTTGTTTCCAAATTTTGCTGTTAAAAAATAGCACGATATGAAGTTTTAAAATGTAAATTCTGGCCTACATCTTTCGTCCCCATCGCCAGCACGGGTACAATCTAGAGGCCATGAAAACACTGTCTTTTGGTAGAAGTCATCCCACATTTCCAGATGTGTTCTTAACACCTGCTTTGTGCGTGTGTGTGCTGCCGAGGACGGAACCCAGACCTTGCACACACTGAACGCTCCACCCCCTGAGCTCCAGCCACACCCTGTGTTTTCAGTAGCAATGAACCAGAGCACACTTCTGCTTACAGCTTTAGTAGCTTCATAGGTGTCCTCATTTTTTTTTTAAATGAAAGTAATGCCTACATGTGGTTTCTAAAATAAAGGCTATCAAAATGTGCATAAATTGTGCCATTCCCTGTGGAGAGATGGCTTGGCGGCTAAGAGTACTTGCTGCTCTTGTAGACGATCTGGGTTCAGCTCACAAATGTCTGTGACTACAATTACAGGGGACAGGAGGTTCCCTTCTAGCTTCTGTGGGCATCTTCTTGCACATGGTACATATACGCACACACACACATCCAGGCTAATACTCATACACATAAAATACAAACAAAAAAAAAGACTTTTGTGAAACTAGGTTTTTTTGTGTAGCCTTGGCTATTCTGTAACTAACTCTGTAGACCAGGCTGACTCTGAACTCACAAAGACCCACTTACCTCTGCCTGGGATTAAAGGTGAACACCACCTCTGGCTGGCTCTAGGAAGAAAGAAAGAGAGAGAGAGAGGGAGAGAGAGAGAGAGAGAGAGAGAGAGAGAGAGAGAGAGAGA
>NC_034593.1:91020424-91033332 GCF_900095145.1 Mus pahari | reverse complement strand
GAAGGAAAGAAAGAAAGAAAGAAAGAAAGAAAGAAAGAAAGAAAGAAAGAAAGAAAGAAAGAAAGAAAGAAAGAAAGAAAGAAAGAAAGAAAGAGCATTAGTCCCCTGGCCCAGTCTACTCTAATCCTGACATGTTTGTTTGTTTGTTTTGGACAGAATCTATCTACATAGCCCTGGCTATCCAAAACCACTATGTAGACCAGGCTGACCACAAACTCGTAGAGGTCCACCTATCTCTACCTCCTGAGTAATTAAAGGATTAAAGGAGTGTGCCACCGCACCCAGCTGGCCCTGACTTTTTAAACTGTTGATTAAGGTACTCATCTCTAACTGTGTTTATTCTTCTGTTTAAACTTATTTTAATTAGAACAAAGTACAATATTATCTGTGTATGAAAATGTCACAATGAAACCCGATATCTTACATGCTAATTGAAAACATAATTTTAAAAAGCTGGAAAGTGATTTAGAATATTGTCATTCTGCTAGACATTCCTTCTCCAGAGCTTTCAACTTCCTGGAGATTTCCATGCAGTTCTTTATAGACACGATTCAAGATGAACTAAGAACCAACCTGTTCTCTAAGAATATTCCCGAGTCACCCTCAGCTGTTGAATTCCATGATGTCCCTCTGTCCTTGGTGGCTGGGGTTTCTGCTCACAAGGCTGCTGCAAAGCCTGCCTGCTGCTACCCAGTCTATATCCTATGATGGGGCACACTAAGCTGTGGCTCTACCAGTCTGTCCCACTAAACACATCCCTGCAATGACATCATGTTGAGAGTCCTCACCCCCCAGACAGTTCACATTTCAATGGTTCTCAGCTAGAAGGGATTTACCTCTCAGGAAACACTGGCGAATATCTCCAGGTAGGTTTTGTAAAAAGCCATAACTGAGAAGAGAGGTCACTGCATCTAGTTGGCAGAGTTCAGCAATACTACTAATTGTCCTGCACTGCACAGGGTAGCCCTCCCATACCAATACACAAGTAGTCTCCCACGGCAATACACAGGGAAGCCCCCACTATGTCAATGTACAGGGAAGGCCCCTCATGGCGATGAACAGGACAGCCCCCCATAACAATGCACAAAACAGCCCCCCAGTAATGCACAGAGTAGTCCTCCCCCATAGCAATGCACACAGCAGCCCTCCCCCATAGCAATGCACACAGCAGCCCTTCATAGCAATGTGCAGGGTAGACCCCCATAGCCATTAACCGTCACGGCAGCAGCCTGTCAGGAAATAGAGATCAACATATATTTAAATTACTATTTTCTATTTTCTTATTGCTATTGGTGTATCTGTTACTTTTCTGCTGCTGTGATTAAAAAAATAATAATCAAAATTAAATTATGGCAGAAAGAGTCTGTTTGGGCTTATCATTTCCAGAGGGGCTCATTCCCATTTGACAGGGAAGCACAGAAGCAAGCAGCATGGGCCAAATCAAGAAAGAGAGAGAGCAAACTGGATGTAGGACCAAGTGACATACTCTCAACTCATCCTTCCCTCCAGCAAGGCTAAAACCCCCCAATAGCGCCACCCACTGGGGGTCCCTGTTCAAATGCTTGAACATATAGGAGACATTTCTCATCCAAACCACTGCAAATGGAGAGTGCTTCTTCACCTATGGGATGGATTTGGTACTTAGGAGGACAACTGAGACTTAGATGCCTGATTGGGAAAACAATTCCCTTTGCTGCAGCTCTCTCAAGGTAAAAAAAAAAAAAGCTATGAATAAATCTTACCAAAGATGTGAAAAACCTCTAAAAGGTACTTACAAAACACCGAGTTAAAGAGACTGGAGAACACAATCGAATGTAGAAAGACATCCAATGTTCACAGATTGGCAGAATTAATATTATGGAAGTGGCCAAATTTCCTGAAAGCCATCTAGAGATTGGATGCAATTTCTATCACAATTCCAATGACATTGTTCACAGAACTAAAAAAGAGAAATCTAAGGTTCATACGGAAGCACAAAAGATTTGAAGAGCACACATTATTATTTTCAATATCATTTCTTAAGAGCCACAATTTCTTTTCAGTACTAGGGGTTGAACCTCGGGCTTTGCGCATGCCAGGCAAGAAAAGTACAGCTATTTTGAACAAAATTAGCAACGCTAGAATTTCTAATTTTTTATCGTGAGTTTTCTTATTTTTTGGTTTGTTTGGCTGACAGATTTTTTTTAGTATCATTTATCATGTCAAAGAACCAATTCTTTTTTCATTGATTCTTTGTAATATTTTTTGAATTCCCTTTTCATAAATTTCCGCCCTGATCGTTAATATTTTCTCCAGATACCAATTTGGGCCTTGATTTGTCTTATTTTTCTAAGATGCACCACTAAGTTATTTATATGGATTTCTCTGGCTTTTCTCTCTTTTTTTAAAAATGTTTATTTATTTATTTTATGTATATGAGCACACTGTCACTCTCTTCGAACACACCAGAAGAGGACATCAGATCCCATTACAGATGGTTATGAGCCATTATGTGGTTGCTGGGAATTAAACTAGGGATCCCTCTCTACCCCCAACCCCCATTCCTTTATTTTATTGTTTTTTTTTTTCTAAAGTAAGGTTTCTTTGTGAAACAACCTTTTCTATCCTGGAAGTAGCGCTGTAGACCAGGCTGGCCTTGAACTCACCAGATCCGCCTTGACTCTGCCTCCAGCGCGCTGGAATTAAAGGAGTGAATCTACCACCAGCCTAGCAGTTAGATGTTTTAATGTGGGCCTTTGCAGCCACGGCATTCCCTCTTAGAACTGCTTTCACTGTCTCATAGGTTGGTTCCCAGTTTGCCTTGCTATTGACACTATTGACTTCTAGTTCCTTTTCTGGTCAGATCGAATACAGGAAATACTTTCAATTAAAATAAGCCTGTTTGCTTGCTTCATATTCTGCAATTCTGAGAGAAGCATCCCGTAAGAGTACTGTGAAGTGTTTGAGTGGAATATTCTAGTGATGTCTGTTGTCCCCGTTTCACCTATAAGGACACTTAACTCTGGTTTCTGTCATTAATTTTACTGTTTTGTTTCTCTGAATGACTTGTCCATCAGTGAGCGGGAGTATCTTAGTTTGGGTTGAACTGCTGTGAAAAGACATCAAGGCAACTCTTATAAAGGAAAGCATTTAATTGGGGCTGGCTTATAGTTTCAGAGGTTCAGTCCATTATCATCATGGCAGGAAGCATGACAGCAGCCAGGCAGACATGGTGCTGGAGGAGCGACAGCTCTACATCTTTATCCGAAGGCAGCCTGACAGAGTCTCTCTTGTACAGGCAACCAGGAAGAGACGCTTGTACCACAGTGGGCAGAACCTGAGCATAGGAAGGAGCCTCAAAGCCCACTCCCACAGTGACACACTTCCTCCAGCAAGGCCACACCTCTTCCTTCAAGGCCACACCTCCTCCAGCAAGGCCACACCTCCTCCAGCAAGGCCACATCTTCTCGGAGTAACACTCCCTGGGCCCAGCATATTCAAGTCACCACAGTGAGATATTGAAGTCATCCACTGGTATCTTAATACTTGATCTCAAATTATGCTAAAGAACCATTATGACAAGAATGACACCATGCTGACACAGAACCTGCCATGAACAACAGTGAAACAGGACAGAGGAGCTGGAGATGACTAAACACAGAGCAGCCATCTGACTTTTGACAAAGGTATCAAGTTCATACACTGGATACAAGACTGTCTTTTTTCAAACACTCAATTAATATGCATCAGCAACTTTAAGACCTGAAACTTTGAAACTGCTACAGGAAAATACAAGACTTTAAGACATTGGCACAGGCAAAGATTTTCTGAAAGGGCTGTACAGAAATTATATAATAAGAAGAATTTACAAATTGAACCTCATCAAATTAAAATTATTTTGGTGTATCAAAGGAAATGACAGCATTAAGAGAGAGCCTATAGCTTATAGAATGGAAAACAATCTTTTCTAATCATCTGATAAGGGATTAATACCCAGATCATAGGAAAAATTCTAAATAATTGTGCAGGGTATTTTTATGCCAGCTTGACCCAAGCTTCTGAGAGAGGGAACCTCAATTGAGAAATGAGATCTCCGTAAGATCCAGCTATAAGCAGACCTGTAGGGTATTTCCTTAATTCGTGATTGATGGGGAAAGGCCCAGCCCATTGTGGTCCTGGGTTCTGTAAGAGACAAGGTGAGCAAGCCAGGAGGAGCAAGCCAGTCAGCAGCGTCCTTCTATGACCTTTGCGTCAGCTCTTGCTTCAAGGTTCCTGGCCTGCTTGAGTCCTTGTCCTGGCTTCCTTTGATGATGAGCTGTGATATGGAAATGTAAAAACAACCCCTTTCCTCCCCAATACCTCACGGTGTTTGATCACAGCAGTAGAAACCCTAATAAGGACAACAGTGAACCAGGGGAAGAACAAATAGCCCAATCAATAAAGGAACAAATGAGCCAACAGACACTTTTCAAGTCAAGAAACACACGTGTCCAATAAGCACATAAAACAATAAATACACTTATTCAACAATTCTAATATGCTTGAGTTGAATTGGAATCACATCACCTCTCCCTTTTCTCCCTCAGTTACTCCTCTTTTCTTTGATTATCATCATTATTATTACACACATATATGTATATACATGCCTGTGTATACACACACATATATAGACACACACTTACATACATTACATGTGTATGTATGTATATATATACATATATATGCATACATATGTGTGTGTGCGTGTGTGTGTGTGTGTGTGTATACAACCTGCTGAGCCTGTTTTTTTTTTGTTCAATATTTTTAGTCATGAAAGAAATGAAAGTCGAGATTACAATGAAGTTCTGTCTTGCCCCAGTCAGAATAGGCACCATCAAGAAAGCAGATGCTGGTGAAAACAGAGAGGGAGGGGTCCTCACACACTGTGGGTGGGGATGTAAGTTGATGCAGATGCTATGGAGATCAGTATGAAAAGTCCCCCAAAGTGTAAGCCAGCCTGCTGCATGATCTTCAGTCTATTCCTGAAAGGATAAGAAGCAGCAGACAGCAGGAGCCACGGAGATGCGTCTCAGCAAGTACAGTGTTTGGCTAGTGTGCACAAGAGCCTGGCTGGGTTCAGTTCTGAGTACCCCATCAGCAAGGCATAGTGGCACACACCCACAATCCTCGCATTTAAGGGATGCAGGAGAGAGAATCAAAAGTTCAGGGGCATCCTCTGTGTGTGGAGGCCAGGCTGGGAAGATGGCAGGAGGAAGAGGAGAAAGCAGTGATAGACCCAACAGCAGGGGCAGTTTCCACACTCATGTTTGATGTAGTTTATTCACAATAGTAAAGCCATAGAACTGGCCTAGACACCCATCAGATGAAGAAATGGTACGTAGCTATAGTGGAGTATTATTCAGCCACGAAAAAAGAACAAAATCATGCAACTGACAGAAATAGAGATAAGACTAGAGATCGTCATGCTAAGTGAAGAGAGCCAGGATCAGAAAAAGAAGTACCGCGTGCTTTCTTCTATGTGTGGAGTCTATAAGAGGAGAGCAAGAAAAAGGAGGGATCATTAAGACGTAGGAAGGAAACCACTGGGAGGGATGAGGGATGATGGTGTGGGAACACGGATGAGTAAATATGATCAATATATACATACATATATGCATATATAATGTATAATATTATATATATATATACATACATATATGAAAAGGTCATAATTTTTATACTTAGTATAACCTGATAAAATGCACGATGCTTTGGCAGATTAAGCTGTTGTAACCTTTTAAATATACATTCCGATGCATTGGTGAGGCAGAAGACTATAAAAATATCTCTCTACCACTTGCCATTTATTCTACTGTGCTTTGTTTAAGTCCTTTGATGATGATTTCCCTTATTATCTGCCACATGCTTCAGCCCCACTAGTGTCTGCAAAACAAAGGCACGTGTACTTTAATACCACAGATCACTCAGCCCCTGCATTGGTAACACACAATGCTTTCCCATGCAGGCCTTTACCAGTCCCTGCATTCCTCAAGCCTCCCTCACGTCACTGGCTGCTCCACGCTGGGAAAGCAGAAGTGGGCACACTGTGTGGCTCCCTGGGGGATGCTGCACACACTTCCTGTGCTCCTCGTTCCCACACCTGCCATGCTTTCATCTGACCTTTGTGTGGCATGTGGCTCATGCCTTATTCGAGAACGAAGAGATGGACCTCTCCTTCCTCCAGGGCACCCTCAAGTTTCACTGAAGTTGGTGCTGCAACTGGAGGGGCTCCTGGGTGGAGATGGATCACCCGGAAAGTGATCATCACCTCAGCTGTGAAGTCTGAGTTCCTAATCTTCCTCCAAGGGCAGACTGCCCCACACTTTATTAAATCCATGCCTTTTCATTTCCATGGCTGTGGAGAGACACCATGACATGGCAACTCTTATGGGGTTTGTCTACATCTTCAGAGGTTTAGTCCATTGTCATACTGGCAGGGAGCACGGTGGTACACATGGAGCTGGAGCAGGGACTGAGAGCCACATCTGTCACATGCAGTGGATGACAAAGATCAACGAAGATTGCCTTGGCCTGGTATGGACTTTGGAAACCCCCAAGCCCAATCCTAGAAACACACTTCCTCCAAAAAGGCCACACCTTCTCCAACAAAGCCACACCTTCTCTAACAAGGCCACACCTCCTAATTCTTCTAATCTTTTCAAACAGTCCCACTTCCTGGTAACTAAGCACTCAAATATGTGAGCAGTGTGTGTGTGTGTGGGGGGGGGTGAGGAGCATTTTACTAAAACACACACAGTGCACAAGCAAATAACTCATCAGATGTAAAGGTGGACATAGCAGAGACCTCAGTACCCATGGATGTACTAAAGGCCATTGGCCTTGAATTGTCCTCCTGATGATGTATAGTCTGGTCCATGCTAAGTTAGTCTGCTTGGGAAATAATGTCACTAATATTCCAGGCTTTGTATTTTCCTTTTTAAAAATCACTGTTCTGTCATTCATTAAAAGATTGCTATTTCAAAGTGGTAGAGAGGAGAGGGGACTGGGGTGAGGGACTGAATGCAGCTATGTTTTCCTTAGGACCATGCCTGGCAATTCAAGTACTGGCTGCAGTCATTCATCCCTGCCTTCCTGCATGTTTGCTGCAGGGTCCAGTCTTGGGAAGTGCAGTGCATTCTCATGGCTATTATCTCCCCTGACTGAATCATGTCTTGGGAAGTCCTTATGAAGAGCTCATGGGGCTAAGAGCCCTGCCTACCCTCTCAGACAAGAACAAAAGCTGGTAATGGATGATGAAGACCCAGGACAACTTCTCAGTCTGAGAATTGGTTTAGTAGAAAGCTTGGCAAGTTTCTGGTTTACCACGTGATAGGAGGGCATCGCATGATGGTACAGATCCCTGCTCGTTCAGGTTCGTGTCTATGGAGTTGGAGAGATGGCTCAGCAGTTATGACTGGACACAACTCTTATAGAGGATCTGAGTTCAGTTCCCAGGCAGCTCACAACCACCTGTAATTCTAGCTCTAGTGGAGATCTGGTGCCCTCTTCTGGCCTTTGTGTGTACTGCATCATTGTGCATAAACCCATACATATATACACGTTATTAAAATAAATCTTTAAGAAAAATTACAAAGTTGTGTCTAAATTCACAATTTAATCAAGACTTGTGCCTTATCTCTTTCAAAAGTGAAAACACAAAACCTGAGGGCTGGGGTGTTTTTAAGAGACTTCTTTGGGGGTGAGGACACTGTCAATTCTAGGGAGCACCCACAGAACATAAGGCTGGATGGAAATAATAAAGTATTTCCACACACGCTGGGCACCTTGCTTCACTCACAGCTAAACTGCCCTTGGCCTGAATTTGGTTATCTTAGGGTTTTAGACTAAGACATCAGTGGGACCCATACTGACAATTGCTATTCTAAACCACTGCGATGAGATCATGTCTTAATCCTAGTACACAAAGATAATTCAGAGCTCCATTAAGGGTGTAAACAGGAGAGGTCTACCTAATTGAAAGGTCTTGTGGGCAGCGCCCCTGCCTGTCATTGTCCTCGCCACGTGACTTGGTGCGTGATTAACCGTGAAGCGCTTGGGGACTTGACTTTGAAAGCACTCTTTCTGCTTCTCTCTCGAGTAAATATGACTCAGGTCTCCAGGCACAGATTTCAGGGAGATGGTGGAGAGACAGATGAGAACAGCAGGGCAGTTTCACAGAAAAACTGGGGGTGCTGCACTGCCTTAGAAGGGGTTACAACAATGTATATCTTTGATTCCTTATTTTCTTCTTGTGTTACCGGGGTTTGAACTCAGTGCCTCGCTTGCGCATACTAGGCAAGTGCTTTCCCACGGAGCAACACCCAGACACATAGGGTTGTCTTATTCTCTGTCTTAGCTCACCCTGGCTTCATTGTGGCTGGAATGCCTGCACCCTGCCGCATCCACTCCAGTTTGTATGTTGGAAACTGACCATCAAGATGACGTCATTAAGGGACGTAGCCTTTGGGAAGGGGACTAAGCTACTGAGGACAGACCATCAGTGGGATTAATTTTGTTAAAGAAGTCGATTTTCCCTTCCCTTCTGCCTTCCGAGGGCCAGACAGCCAGATGGTTCCATCTTTGAAGGCCACAGCAAGCTAGCTCTCTCCAGACACCTGATCCGCTCGCAACTTATTCTTGGTCTTCCCAGCCCACAACAACTACAAGCAGTAACATCTCCTGTTTGCAATTTAACCACACTAAGCTACTTTGTTACAGGAGCCCAAACTGACTAACATGGGGTGCAGCAACAAGGTAATAAGCTGCATATGGCTTATAAAGACAGACAATCATTGATTAGGTAATGGAGTTCTAGATCTACAGTGGTGGTCCACTTCTTCAAAGATGTGACACCTGGTGAAAAGGAGAGACACTCTACTCTGCCTGGAGTGCGTGTGAACAGAACTCTTGTGATCTGGTTGTCTCCCAAAGGCCTCGGTCTCTGAACACCACTACTTGGAGATTATGTCTTAGCAGGATTTTAGGGAGGCAAAACTTCTAGCCCTGGCAACTCTGAAATCATCACTGCCTTCAAAGAGTGTCTTCTTTTAAATATTTACTTGTTTTTATTTATGTATCTCTCTCTCTCTCTCTCTCTCTCTCTCTCTCTCTCTCTCTCTCTCTCTCTCTCTCTCTCTCTCTGTGTGTGTGTGTGTGTGTGTGTGTGTGTGTGTGGTCAAGGGAGCTAGAAGAGGGTGTCATAGCCTGTGAAGTTGGAGTTGCAGGCCTCATCCCTTCTGCTTCTCCTTTTCCAGCCCTCCACCCCTCAGCCTCTCTGCGCTGGTTTCTGAGACCTGCTCTCCGCTTACTCCCCACTGGGATTCCACGAGTGAAGGTTCCTCTGTGCTCTCTGCTCTATGGAAGGGGATCACAGAGCTGACCATGATCTCAGCCTTCACTGCATGCTCTGGTCCTGTCTCCTGCGCCCTTCCCACCTTCTCCACATGTCTTCCATAGGTCCTGGCTGATCCAGTTTTTCCTGACCTGAGGGACCTCTGCTCTTGGGGAGGAAGCTCCCACAGCTCCTGTCTGTCACCTAGCTCTGCATCCCAAGGGAACTCTGGGAACAGGATCTATGATGGGATTAATATGGCTTCCTGTCTTAGTTAGGGCTTCTATTGCTGTGAAGAGACACCAAGACCAATGCAACTCTTATAAAGGACAACATTTAATTGGGGCTGTCTTACAGTTCAGAAGCATGGTGGCATGCAGGCAAACATGGTGCTGGAGAGGTAGCTGAGAGCTCTACATCTGGATCCTTAAACAGCAGGAAGAGACAGTGACTCACTAGGCCTGGCTTGAGTTTTTGAGACCTCAAAGCCCACCCCCAGTGGTGCATATCCTCTGCCAAGGCCACACTTGCTCTGAGAAGGCCATACCTCCTAATAACACCATTCCCTATGAACCTATGGGGGCCATTTTTATTCAAACCAGCATTCTCCCGAAGTTTTGGTGTTAGAAACTTCCTCTGAATTGCAACAGGATTGGGAGGTGGAGCCTAAGAGGTGATTTGGGCTTGAGAGCTTTGCCTTTATAGATGGTCTATTGTATTTATCAACAGGGTTAGTCATAAGGGAACTCACCCTTCACCTGTGCTGCGTGATGGCTTCCATCTTGTTAGACAAGATAGCCCTGAGCAGACTCAGGCTCCGATATTGGATTTCCCAACTCCAGAGTCAAGAACTGTCACAAATGACCATCTCAGGTTTTCGGTTAGTGGAGAGGGCGGGCAAGGCTGCAGCTGTTGATAGAATGCTTTGATCCCAAGATAGGAGTCTTACAAATGACCTTGCTTGGTCAGCCAGTGATCCCAGAGAGAAATGAAAGAGACTGAAGAACTGTCGTCAGCCCCTTATGGATGCAAACAATACACTCACTTCACTCCATAAAGAGTCACCGCCAACCGTTCCTCACATAGGTACCCCATTTCCCGCGGCAGAGTGTCTGTCCTTTGCTGTTTTGAAATAAGCAGTCTGGTGTGTAGCGATCAGGCTACGGTCTGTTTCTGCCTTCTGTCTTTCTACACTAAGAAATCTAACAGCTCTGGAACCTAGCTCTTGGTCTGGGACGGTTCTACCTCCTGGCTGTGGGATTCCACACCCTAGGAGTTTTAGGTGGGGCTCCTGCACCCATGCAGTCTGGGCGTGGAGCGTGCCCTGAGCTCACGCATGCTCAGAAGTCTGGTCTTGCCTTGCCTTCTCCCTGTCCCTGAGGATTTAAAGTCCTGGCATCTCTGATGTGTCAGCTTGCTTTTTCTGAGGGAAACCTTGAAGTCTTTTTCCTGATCGTGCATGGACTTCCACCCTTCAGGCACTGAGACCCCCTGTGCTCTTTTCCCCTGTGACAAAACCATTTCTGTCTGGTGCCAAGCTCCAATCTTTCCCCTGCTCTATGTGTTCCCCCCCGACCCTCCCCCCCCCCCGTGTGTCTTTCTTAGCTGAGCCTCCGGTTCTGTTGTCAATGATGGCTCAGCTTATTGAAGTCCAAAGGTCCCAAATAATTAGGCCCAGAGAGTATAGATTTAGATGAATGTGTGAATTCACAATTGGGGTTAAAGAGACTGGAACTCATGTGTCCTGAGGCAACTGTACATTCACAGCTAAGTTTGCATGTGTCTGATGGGTTGCCAGACATGTATAAGAAGAAGGAGCCCAGGGGGTCTCACCAGTTCTTTGTTTCCCTGATGGCCACATGTTTTTTAAGTTTCTAGAACTGCAAGGGAAGCTAAGATCATCAAATTAAAACTACCGAGTGTGGAGATTTGATGACATCAGGTTCCATGGTTCTGAGATGCAATTTCTGTTTGCTCTGTTTTGCTTTGCTTTGGATTCTTTTAAAAGACTTATTTTATTTCCATTTCTGTGTATTATGAGGTCCCTCAACAAACCAGAATGTGTGCCTATGTGAGTGTACGTGTACACTTGTGGCTGCGGAGATTAGAAGAGGGTCTGTCGCAGATTCCCTGGAGCTGGGGTTCTAGGCTAGTCATGCTGTGGGTGATGGGAACCGAACTCTGGTTCTTTGGAAAAGCAGCAAGCTTCCTTAACCACTGAGCTTCCCCTTCTGTCCTTGAGTTGGCTTTTTTACAACAAGGTTTAGTCAGATAGCCCAAAGTAGGCTAGAGCTCACTAGGAAGCCCAGATTAGCTTTGAACTCTCAGCGATCCTCCTGTCTCAGCTTGGGATTGTAGGCCTGAGCTACATCTGGATTTAAAATCATCTTTATCCCGAAAACTAGATGAATTCCAAGACCAATGAATGTAACACTGGGCCAGGTACTCTTCTGTTGCAGTGATAAACACCATGATACAAAGCAACTCATAGAAGGAAAAGTTTGTTGGGACTTATGGTTGCGCAGGGAGGGTCCATAATGGAGGGTGGGGGCGGGGGAACAGGTGTAGGAGGCTGGAGCAGGAAGCTGGGTGGTCACCTCTTCAACAGCAAACGGGGTCTTAGAGAGTGAACTGAAGTGGAGCAGGGGTGTTAAGCCTCAAAGCCCACCTCCAGTGACAGACCTCTTCCAGTTCAGTGCCATCTCCCAAAGGCTTTCCAACCTCCCCAAAGATTGCCACCAGCTGGGGACTGAGTGCTCAAATATGGGAGCCCATGGGGGACATTTCTCATTCAACTCACACAGGGCTTATTATTGCAACTGACAACACTGTTTCTTCTCAGGGGTAATTTGTAAATAATGCATCTTGCAATGAAAAGAGTCTTCTATTTGAGGAAATGTGGGTTGATGTGATGCAAATCCAGGATTAGCATCAGCATAACTGGGAGCAAAATCAACAAAATGGAATTATGGTGATAAATACAATCCAGTCCTGCACTTAAATTAAAAAAAAAAAAAATCAATTGACCAAGTAAAAGATGAAGACAAATTGGCTTAAATTCAATTCCTGTCACAGAGGCAGCGATAGGTTTGAGGAACCTGTTACAAGAGTTAGCATGTCACTAAAGAGCTTAACCCAGGCCGTGCTGACAGGAGGAGCATCCCAGACAGACGCAGCTCACTGTCATTCTCTGCAGTCAGAGGAGTTGGGAGTTATTTATTGCCCTGTGGTAAGAGGCCCATTAACAAGCCAGCATACACACGTTGATTGAGACTTT
Source organism: Mus pahari (assembly GCF_900095145.1). Taxonomy (NCBI): domain Eukaryota; kingdom Metazoa; phylum Chordata; class Mammalia; order Rodentia; family Muridae; genus Mus; species Mus pahari. Next base: position 91,020,706 of record NC_034593.1, on the reverse strand, counting down.
GCTTCGGGGTTAAGATGTGAGGTGTCTTTATAAGAAACAGCTTGAGTAGATAGGTTGTTGAATTTATTGTGAGAAAAGTATTGGATGCATTCTTCTCCGGGTGCGCCCAGGGATATTTTTCTTTCATTTCCAGGTCTAGAAAGAACGTCATGCTGTGTGAAGGTACTGAGCTCCATGGTGTGTGGGTACTGAGTTCCATGTTGTGTGGAGGTACTGAGCTCCATGCTGTGTGAAGGACTGAGCTCCATGCTGTGTGGGGGCACTGAGCTCCATTCTGTGTGG
>NC_034593.1:90998593-91020074 GCF_900095145.1 Mus pahari | reverse complement strand
TGAGCTCCATGCTGTGTGAAGGACTGAGTTCCATGTTGTGTGGAGGTACTGAGCTCCATGCTGTGTGAAGGACTGAGCTCCATGCTGTGTGGGGGTACTGAGCTCCATGCTGTGTGGGGGTACTGAGCTTCAATGCTGTATGGATACTGAGCTCCTTGCTGTGTGGGGGTGCTGAGCTCCATGCTGTGGAGTACTGAGGTCCATGTTATGTGGGGGGTACTGAGCCCCATTCTGTGTGGGGGTACGGAGATCCCCACTGCAGAAGTACTGATGCTGGAGCTGGCTGGCCACCTGTCTAGGAGATAGGGTTCTTAAGAGATGACGACTTCCGTCCACCTGTGAGTCAGCATTTTGTGAGGAGAAAACAGGGTTGAGCAAAGAGGGACACCTGCTAAGGGAAGGGGCCTTGCTTTTGAGGATGGGATGGAAAGAGCCCTGTAGGGACAGAAAGCTGCTTCTCAGAGGCGGCTGCCAGCCTCCCTGGGGACACCCTTCCAAACACAGCACAAAGGAAAATCGAGAGACATAAGCACTGGCCTCCAGCAGTCGGCCGGCCAGCTCCATGGTTCTCTCAATCCAGGGACAGAAACGTGGCACTAGGAAGTCCCCGGAGTCCTTTAAAATCCCCATCATCAGCTGGGATTCCGCCCTTTACTCTGATTGGCCAGAAATGACCTCATTACCTCTCACTGGAGCCCAGGCTGCCCCCATTGCCCCCTCACTCTGGCCCAGTCCCCCTGACTGCAAAATGACAGCATCACTAGCTGGCCGTGTAACCTTGGCCTCAAGTTCACAGTTTCTGGTGGTCCGAGGTTTGGAGGCCCCTGGGCTTCTCGGGACTTCTTCCCTGACTTCATTAGCCATGCAGATTTATGCAGACTTCTCCCTGCTACGTTAATATTCAAAGTTTCCCTTTCTCTCCACTCTGCTTTTAGCGGTTATTTTCTCAAACGACCTCACACCCACGAGCAGTGTGGTGGACAGCTGGCTATGGGGACCACAGGGGCGCCTGTGCACAGATGGAGCTCATGGAGGGGACGGGAAGGTACCCCGCACTCCACCCCACTCCCCGGGCCCCGAGAGCCCAGCTGCTGAGTGATTCAGCCAAGAATAGGAGGGGAGAAAGGAGAAGCCCCTCCAGCCAAGGCTAAACACAGACCTGGCCTCCCCCGATGCTCTGTGGATTAGGGCCTGTCCTGACTCTTCCCTGTGTACGATCCCACTTAACGAGTTCTCCATCCATGTTACACAGTTTGTTTGTCTTCCTTCTCGATAGACCTGGGGAGGGGGGGAGCGCCTACAATGTGACCTATCTTCCCTTCTGTGTCTTCCACAAAGGGTGGCAAGGCCTGGCCAGCAGGGTCCAGGATCTTCTTAAGAATTTACAGCCTGAGCCCTCAGGAGATGGGAGCTCCGCCAAAGCCATAAACTTCGTTCAAAGTGCTGTGTGATGGTTTATGGTGGGAGGCTGCCACAGCTTCTTGGCCCTGGGCCTGCCCTCTTATTACAGAGTCTTTCTGTCAGCCATTCTGTTCAGATCCTTCACCCGTGGGTGGGCAGCAGTGCCAAGCCACAGGTAGCTAGCAGGCTTAGAGCCTATATCCTGGGGGTCCTTACTCACAGCCATCCTCGAATACCCTAGTACTCAGTGCCCAAATCCTTGCAAATACCAAGGTCCTGACATGTTCAGCTTTTAATGTGCCCAAGTCCTCACAGGCCAGAGCCACCTCAAAGCTGAGGCCCAACACATCCTGGCTATTACATGGCCTGGTGCTCCCATAATACTCCTCCCCCGCCACAGGTACTCATGCACTTTGGTGTCCACCTCGTGCCCTTACACTCAGGTCTTCCCATAGTGAAGTGCTTACACAACCAGGTCCTCACAGGCTCAGGTCCTAATGCACTCTAGTTTTTATTCACATGCCCAGATGCCTCCATGCTTGGGTCCCCCAAACCCAGGTACCCCCATAACCCAGCTCTTCATCCGCTGTGCTTAATCCTGATTGTCACCTTGACTGGACCAAAAGTCACCTAGGAAAGGACTCCTGGTGTTCCTTCGCTCAGGTCCCTCACACATTCTGGTGTTCTCACACCCCGGGCCTCACAGACCTAAGTACTTCCACTCCCCAGAGCACCCACACTCAGGTGCACACTCACCAGGGTCTTAAAGACCCAGGACCCCACTCATCGAGGCCTCACCTGTGTCTTCACATGTCTAGCTGTTCACACACCGAGAGTCCATGCAGCCTGCTCCTCCTACATGTGCCTGTCAGGGACAATCACAGAAGACAGAGTGTCCAGAGCAGGGCACATATCCCTATCCGAGGTAAACCATCTAGGAGCGTGAGGCCTTTTCCCTGGTGCCCACTGTCTACTGGGAATCTGCAGCTGAACTTCAAAAGCAGCTTTTGGGAGACAAGACCATGAACAAGTTTCCTAGAGAGGGCATCCACACACTCCCTGGCATCCAAACATACAAGTAATGCACATACATACATACATGCAAGCAAAACACCCATAGGCATAAAATAGAGCTTTAATTTTTTGTTTTGTTTTGTTTTTTTAGTTTGCTTTAGTTTTGCTTTGTTTTGTTTTGGAGATGAGATTTCTGTATCACCCTGGCTGTCCTGGAACTCACTCAGGAGACCAAGTTGGTCTCGAACTCAAGAAATTCGCCTGCTTCCGCCTCCCAAGTGCTGGGATTAAAGGCGTGCGCCACCACATCCAGATCCCTGGCATCTATCTTAACAAGGCTGTCACATCTCTGATTAACTCAAAGACCTATCTTAACCTCCTTTAATAGCAGGAAACCTGTGCCCATCTCCCAGACTCGAATCTCATTCCCATATATTCTTGAGATACCCTCCACCACTCCCAGACTCTCTACCCAACCCCAAAACAGCCACAGGGGTTGCCTCCAGCTACTAGGGGCCCCACAACATAGTCCCTTGACCTCTCGCTGTCTTTTGACCCCATTGCTCAGAAGAGAACAAGCCTTTCCCTTAGTCCCCCAGTGTGGAAAAAAAAATCAGGATGTAGACATTTAAACTTTTTTTTAACCCCAAAATGAGGTTACCTGTGTTATAACACCCACCACAACAAAAAAAAAAGCATGGGCCTCAGTCTCCAAGGGAGACTTGGCTGGACATGAAATGTCCCCACAGGCGTATGATCCCCAGCTAGTGACACTGACTAGGGAGGATGGGGTTTTTGAGAGGCATGGCTGACAGAGTTAGGCCACCGGAAGTGGGCCTGGGAAGGGTGTAGCCTGGACTTGCTTCCCGCCAAAGCTCTCCCTTCTCCCTGCAGCCTCCAGATGGCAAGCCACACCACAAACTCCTGCTTCTACCAACACAGCTGTCCACACCATCATGATGGATGTGTCCTCAAACAGGATCTAAAATTAGCCTAGCCTCCCTTAAGCTGCTTCTGATAGGTGCTTGGTTACGTGACAAGGTAACTTGGTATGGAGGGGGACCCAGAAAACGCACAGGTATCCTTAGCATGGGCCAATGTTTCTGACTCCCAGCTTGTCACTCAGGACAAAGCCAGCTTCTCTCCTCACATCTGAGTGTGAATTTACATACAGACCATATAGCGCCTCAGTATCACTGGGCTGGGCTTCCCTTCTCAAGACTCAGGTAAAGGAAACTGCAATTCTTTTGAGTGGATTCCAGGTCTCATCGCCTGTGGGGGAGAGGATTATAGTTGTGCCCAGGATGATTGACAGTGGGATGGTCAAAGCAGGTGGGGACTGTGAGAATGACTCAGCCAACATCCGGCTTCTGTGTCCTTCCATCCGCTCGCCCCCAACCTTTCCCTTCACTCTGTCTCAGTGTGAGCTTAGACCTTGTCATTGCAGAGAAGAGCACCAGCTCGGATTTCCCTTTCAGAGATCCCAGGAGGTTATGCAAAGACGTGAAAGGACCGACCACCAATGAAGGAAGCCAGGGTGTAAAGGCTACATGCTGTCAGGTTCTAACTCGCTGACACTCTGGGAAAGACAGAGTAGCAGGGACAGTAAAAGGATTAGCGGTTGCCAAGGGTTCGAGGGAGGGAGGGGAAAACACGACAGTGAAAGTATGTTGTATGATTCATAACTGTGGTTGTATTTTATAATATATGTGTCAAGTCCCATAGAATGTAACACAGACGTGAACCCCAATGTAGACGACAGGCTTTGAGTGACAGCAATGTCCATGATGCAAGTACGCCGCTCTATGGGGGACAGCTGCACATGTGTAGGGTAGAGGTGTGTGTGACACACCCAACTCCTTTGCAGTTTTGTTGTGTTTGATGCTACGCTACTGAATCAAAACCACAGAGCTTTCCTGCTCCTGTGCCCAGTGGTATATTTTTGAGAGACTTTATGACAGACCGTCTTTGCATTTAGTATTCAGAAGCCTAACTGGGCTGTCCAGAGCTGTCTTTCGCTCCTAGTTCCTCCTCTAGACAGGTAGCTAGCTCATAGCTTCTGGTCCTCCTGTCCAGATTCCAACACTTTTCTGCTATGGTGTCTACTGTGGTGTGAATATGAGGTGCTTTCCCATCCCCCCTCGCCCCTCAGAATCCAAGGTTTCCGTGTTGAGAGCTTGGATCTCAGCTAATGGCACGGTTGAGAGGAGGATGGATCATCTGAAAGCTAATTTTGCTAGTGACTAATCCACTTATAGATTAGCTCATGGCTGGATAAATTATGCAAGTGAGAACTAGAGGGTTATACGGTGTGCCTCAGCAGGTTCGTCTTGTCTCTGGTGTCTCATCTTGCTTTCTTTGCCTCCTGTCTGCTGTGAAGTAAGCCCCCGTGTTCTACCATGCACTTCCGGCTGTGACCTTCTGCCTCACGCAGGTCCAGAAGCAATGGAACCCGCTCACTATAAACTAAACCCTTAAAACCCGTGGGCTCTATGAAGCCTTTGCTCCTTTAGGTTGTCTTTATCATGTATTTTGTCACAGTGATGAAAACTGACTAGAGAAGCCGCCGTTTTCCCATGTGAGCTTGCTTCTCACTTCCTGCTTCCTGGAGGACGCAGCTTTGAGGTAGGAATACTTCTTCCTCCCATCACCACCCGGCGTCCGGTCTGCATTCCACCAGCCTCCCCGTCTAATGGCCTGAAGTCTCTTTCTCCTGCTCAAATATTTATTTTTATTTTATTTTATGTGGATGAGTGTTTTGTCTGCCAAGTGTGTTTGTGCCTCACATACATGCAGTACCCACGGAGGCCAGAAGATGGCGTCTAAAGCCCTGGAACCGTAGTTATAGACGGTTGTGAGCTTCAGTGTGGGTGCTGGCAACTGAACCTTGGTGCTCTGAGAAAGCAGCCAGTGCTCTTAATTACCTCTGAGTGCTCTCTTCCTCCTAATCAAAGCCATGCCTTTGGCGTGAGGCTCTCTCTTTCCTGCTTGAAGACTTGGCTCCTACAGGAATCACCAACCCAGCCTCAAGTACATCCGGTACCATCAAGCTCTGACCATACCAGGGCATGCATACCACTTACCTTCAGAGTGACAAAAAGCAGAGGGGTTGGGGGAGGGGGAAGATGACCACAGTCATTACCTGTCAGAGAAGTGTCATCAAAACCACAGTGGGAAGCCGTGTCACACCTGCTCAGAGAGTTACAATCAAAAGACAGGTCATAGCAAGAGAAGGTGAAGATACTGGAACCCTTCATTATTGCTAAATGTAAAGGGGCATAGGTGCTTTGGAAAGCAGCTTCTCACAAATAAAATAACCATAGGGGAGTCAGTGATGGAGATATCTATCTATATCTATCTATCTATCTATCTATCTATCTATCTATGCCATGAAGAGACACTGACTTAGGACAGTCATACTATGAACATTTTGTGTGTGAGGGGACTAAGCTTTGTTTCCTGTGTGTGGGCCATCAGGTTAAATCTGGACAACACTGAGATAATGCAGCTTGGGTTCTTAATCAATAGAAATGGCTCAAAAATAGGGTCCCTGGTCCTTTAGAGTCAAAAGCAGTTGGATCAGAAGTATAAGGCCAGCTCAGACTACTTGGCAAGTTCAAGGGGAGCCTTTCAAGGCAAGCCTGGGCTACATCGTTAGACTTGTCTCAAAAAATCTAAAACAGACAAACCAGAACCTGAGAGGGTTTGTGTGAGTAAATAGAGTGTTTCTATTTTGTATCTGCATCGTCTTTGTTTGGATCTGAGTGACAGTTTCTAAGTCACTTCACTGAGGACAGGAGTAATCTTACTGCTATCTGTGATAACACTGTTTTCCAGGCTCATAACAGCACAGTGGACTTTCTATTGTTTGTTAGTATTAAAGGTAGAAACAGCCATATAAGCCTCTGGTTTTACATATGGAATTTAATAAATTTTAATGTTTTTTTTTTAAAGAAATAAATAGTGGCTGGAGAGGTGATTTAGTGTTAGCTCTTCTAGAGGACCTGCGTTTGATTCCCAGCACCCACATAGAGGGTCACAGTTTACTGTAACTCGTTTTAAGAGGTCCAACAACCTCCTCTGGTCTCCAGGGATACCAGGCATGCATGTGGTGCACAGACACATATGTGCAGGGAAAAGTCTATGCATGTACAAAACAATAAAGTAAAAAGTAAAAATAAATTTGTCATGTTTGGTGGTACATGCCTTTGATCAGGGTAATCAGCAGGTAAGACAGAAGGGTCTCTGTGTATTTGAGACCAACCTGGCCTAAATCACAGGTCATACAGGACTACATAGTAAAACCCTGCCTCAAAAAAAAAAAAAGAAAAGTAAATAAACATGACTAAAACAGACTCTCTACCTGGGACTGTCAGGGGCCACAGCAGGCTGGGACTCTGATCAGTGTCTTGCTCAGTCACCATCAGAGGAGCTTCCTCTTGCAGTAGATGGGAACTCATAGAGAGACCCACAATCGGATGATGTGCAGTGAGTGAGAGACTTTAGTACTCAGACCTACAAGGGATGTCTTCATCAAACCCCTCCTCTCAGGGCTCGGGGATCTATGCAGAAGAAGAGGCTCTGTAAGACGATAAGAGTCAGAGGGGATGGACAGCAGCAAGAAAACATCGTCTCCTGTACAGAACCACGCTGATGAGCTCCCAGAGCCTACAGCAGCATACACAGGGCCTGCACAGGTTCCAGTCACACCAGATCCCGGCTCTGAGTGCCACACAGGGTCCTAGCTCTGTAAGAGGGAAGTAGACACGAGCTCCCACTCCCTAGCCAAGAAGCTATCTCCAAGTGACAACTGTTTGCAAAGGGAAGATTAATTTTCTCCAATGGAGTCTCACTGGGTATATACACCACACTCAAGGGCGGGTTCCACACCCAGAAGTATACAGCCAGCACAGAGCACGCTCAGGGAAGTTTTTGTAGATTTTTGTTTTTTGTATCATATTGCTTTGTTTGGGCACTTTTTAATCTTATTGTTCTTTTGCTTGTATATTATGGTTTCCAAATCTGGGCTTTTACGGGTTTAGGGATGTGTGTGTGTGTGTGTGTGTGTGTGTGTGTGTGTGTATTTCTTGTGCTTTTTTTGTTTGGCTTTGTTTTTGCTTTTATTCTCCTTTGTTTATTGTTACTTGTCTGTTTATTTTCTAAATAGAGAGAAAGAAGTCCTGGAGCTGGATGGGGGAGGGGGAAAAAGGATCTGGGAGGAGATGGGGGAGGGGAACCATAATCAGAATGTGGTGTATGAATTTCCAATAAAAATATGACTAAAAATAGGACTTGCTTTGTTCACTGTAAATGAGTGAGTTGAACCTCGATCAAGCTGTTCTGCTTTTGAAAGGGAAATCGTTGAGTCTCATTACCCTTCACCTACTGTACACTTTCTGTCCCACTCACTGCCCTGCTGACCTGACTGTGTCCTCCGGGAACTGTGGGCCAAGATAAACGCATCCTTTCTTAAATGGCTTTCCTCACCCGGATCCTCTCCCTTCTGCTGCATAAACACTCAGTCAAACGTGTATTACTTCTGTTCTAGGACACACATTATTTTAGGAAACCAGCAGGACTCTATCCCATTTTTATGTTTCTAATAGACACAAGTGATGCAGTGCTATACCAACCTCAGGGACAGTATGCTTAATGGCCAACGTGTAGACTGGAGTCCTATCTTTGCCCTTTACTCATTAGGTGCCTCTAAGTAAATTCCTTAATGCACAATATCTATATTCCAATTTGTAAAAGGAGGATTCATTCAGTATTTCTTGATAGCCCTCTGTGGGCCAGGTATACTTCCACGCTCCAGGGATACAGACAAAATCCTCACCCTCACAAAGCTTATCTAGAATTGCTGTGGGGATGAAATAAATGAGAATTTGGAAGGTCCTATTTCAATGTAACAATGTTAAAAGTGCAACAAAGGTTACATTTGTATTCGACATCATATTTTAAAATACCCATGAATATTATGGTACCCTCTCTCCTTTCCTGTAACAGTTGGCTGTGTGCCATGTCTTGCACCTACCTTATTTGATTTGCTTATTCCCCAGTGATGGAGACCTGGGTGAGGTGAGAAGACTCAGGGACAAGCATTGGGAATCAAATATAGACATCTGGTCCCAAGAAATGCAAAAGAGTCTATCTTCAGAAGACTCACTGTTTCATACATAAAGCACAGAAGCGTGTCAAGGAGAAGCTACAGAGCTGCCAGGGTTTGCAGGCATCCATTAGTGGGTTGATTGTGGAAAAAGAGCATTTGTTCATTTCATGTGGTTATTCTGTCCATGAAGGTCATTACCACATTCAGACATCAACATTGCAACAGGCAGAGATAAAATTGCTCCTTTTTGGTCAATAGCATGGGGCTCGCTGAAAGCTTTCACCTACTAGGGGCATGAGAATTAGATTACTCTGTTATTTGTCATAGCTGTTGTTCCTGCTGCCTGTCTCAGTGTGAAGACATCCAGTCCTGAGATCGTGGTGTGATGCCCACACTCAGATAAGCATTAAGACAAACAACCAATTTGGCTCTCAGTTACCTCCCAATTTTTTGTTTTGTTTTGTTTTGCCACAAAACTGTGGCATACACTCTTAGCGTCCCTCCCCCGCAGATTTGTCCATGAGTTTTTCTATAAAATTACCCAAGAATAGGAATTCTAGGACATAGAACAAATGATGTGGTATCCAGATACACTGCCTAGCTAGTAATACGTTGACAATGTAATAGGAAAAAAAATATGCCAGTCTATTACATGAGAGTAAAGGGATTCAATCTTCAATTATAAGCATGAAGTATTAGAAAGATGTAGCAAGTTATTTTGAATAAACCACCGAAAGTTAAGGCTAGAGAAAATTGAAGACAGGGGAAAGAATAAAAACAGAAGTGGGCCAGGTTGAGGAGACAGCCCCGTGATTAACAAGCACTTGCTGTGGAGGAGTGGTAACCAGATTTGAAATTCCAGAACTCATGTAAGGGACCTCAGAGCGGGCAGCCAGGGCATCCCGGAGCAAGCCACCTAGTGAAATCAGCTGTATGTAACCTCTGAGCTCTACTGCGAGACCCTGCCTCAGTGAACAAGGTGGGAGAGAGATCCAAGATTTCTGACATCAACTTAGGGCCTCTTATGTTGTCCTATATGCATGTGTGCCCTGTATATGTGCATGTGCACACACACATTCACACACGCACACACAGTAAGATAAAAAGGGAATAAAAATGTGCTATACAAAAATTAAACTAGAAGAAAGCTAATGTTGATATAGTAAAAACACACAAAGAAACTTATGAAAAAACAATACTAGTTACAAAATACAACCTTTTTAAAGATAAAAAAATTAAAGTTGCATGCAGCTACACATAGATTCAAAAAGGAATAAAGAAAAAAGCTGGCCAGTACAATAAAAATAGATTATAAAGATAATTAAACATTTAATAAACCCCATTTCAATAATTGATAAACAGACAAAACCAGGAAGACTAAGAAAATTGTAAGAACTTGTGATGTTTGGAAAACAGTATCTGCAAACTCCAGTTAATGCACGGGGAACATTGCACCAACCTCGACAGAATACACAATTGTTTAATTCCACATGAAATATTTAGAAAGATTGACCATATGTTTGGCCATAAGACAAGTCTCAACAAGCTTCCATGGACTGAAATCTTGCAGAATCTGTTCTCTAGGCACAACACACTTCAGCAACAAGTCAAAAATAAAAACATAGCTAGAAGAATCTACCCCCAACAATGCTTGAGAGTTAAGCAATTTGTCTCCCAAATCACTGTGAGTAAAAGACAATGTCAAAAATTGAAAAAGAAAAATATTTAGAATTAAGTAATAATAAGAGACTACACATTCAAGGGTTGGGGGTAGGCAGCTAACAACTCTTAGGAAAACATTCATAATTCATTTCCAGTTTCTGTTTTAAAAATTTTGTATGTGTGTTTCTGTGTGTATATGTGTCTGTGTGGTATATATGTGTCTTTGACTGTGTGGTATATATGTGTGCTGTGTCTATATGTGTGTGTATGTGTATGTATGTGTGTCTGTGTGGTTTATGTGTGGTATGTGTGCCTTTGTGTATCTGTGTAGTATGTGTATGTCTGTTTGCCATAAGATGTATGTGTCTGTTTAGTACATGTGTGTGCATGTCTGTGTGCTATCTGTGGTGTGTGTGTCTGTGTGATGTACGTGTATCTATGTGGCATATGTGTATGTCTTGTGGCATATGTGTATGTCTTGTGGCATATGTATCTGTGTTGTATATGTGTGTGTGTCTGTGTTATATGTGCGTCTCTATGTATATATTTATATTATATATGTGCATATGTATATGTATATGTATATTTGTGTGTCTGTGCTGTATATATGTGGTGGGGACAGGGAATGTACACATGCAGAGGCTAGAGGAGGACCTCCAGAGTCCTACCTGTCACTCTCTACTTTACTGACCCTGGAGTTAGACTGACTGCCAACAAACTCCAGCAATCTGCTCATAGTAGGGTTGCAGATATGCTTGTTTGTACCCAAGTTTTTATGTGGGAGCAGGGAGCAGGGGATTCGAACTCAGGTCCTCATGCTGGCACAGCCATTGTTTTTACTGCTGATCCATTCCCAAAGCCACTATAATCCAAAAAAGGCATATATTAGGGGAGGGAAGGAATATCAGTTAGCCTAAGAGAGTGGCAGAAGATTTTTGTAAACGACTTGTGGAAAGTAAAAAGAATCAAAAGCAGAAACTAATGAAATGTGAGTAAATAGAGAAAGATATTTCAACAGATTTAAAGTCTGCTTTTCTGAGATTTTCACCATATATAATATCTGCTTTTCTGAAAATCATATTGTTAAACACTGGCAAGGGGAGCTTTAAACAGAGGTGTAAAAACCAAATTTGGGCATGGAAATGACATGCAGGAGTTGGGGTGGGGCAACACACAAATTCTGTGACCATCAAAATGGTACGAACACAGATAGCTTTGTGCTAACAAATTTGAACATCTGATTTTTTTTAAAAAAAAGCAATTCCTAGAAAAATAGGAAAAAGAAAACTATCTTAGTGACCACACACCACCACAGAAGTTAAGCATGTGGAGAACTTTCCTGAAAGATGCCATCACCAGCAAACTCTGCTCCCCACATCTTACAATGCCAACGCTACCCGTGCAAGCTCTCAGAGCTCCCAACACAGTTTGTCAGTCCACTGGAACCTGACTCTAAGGCTGTCCTGGTAGCTCACCACAAAAGAGGAAGACATTGAGTCAACTTCTGAACAAAGCTATGACAGTCCCAAACCAAATGATATCAGTAAATCCAGTCCAGAAGTGTATAAACTCAAGACTGAGCTGTGTATGTCTAGGAGCGCAAATTGGTGGCGTGTATTTAAAAAATGGTACACGTATCTCTCCACCTTAACAGAAATAAATGAGAGACATCATATAATTATTTTCTCTGGTTAGATGTATATTTATAATTTTGAAGAAATATTTGAACAAATTGGGAATAAGACATAACATCCTTGAGCTGAAAGGTATTTTAAAGAGTAAATATAGCCTATCTTGAACACAAAATATAAAGATTGGGAGAAGAAATAAAATTGTCACACACACGGGTGATATGACTGTACACAGAGGCAAGTCCAAGTAATGCAGTGTGTCATCAGAAGTTCTAAAAGTGCTAGCAAGGTTGCTTCTGTGGGTCTATTCCTGCTGCTATAACAAAATACCTGGGAAATATTTTGAATAACAGGATTCTTTTTTCACGCTTTTCGGAGAAACTCAGAAGCCCAGCATCAAGGCACCTGGCAAAGATCAATGTTCTGCTTTGTGGACGGTGCCTCTGACCATTTCCTCACCTGCAGAGGTGTAGAAAGATTAAGCTCCTTCTTCTATGCCTTTGAGGTGGGCACTGGGTCCACTAATAAGCCAGAGCAGACCCCCCCAAATCATTCCTCTCCTAAAGGACAGAGGCCCCGGAATTGTTCTTCTCCTAAATGCTAAGGACTCGGTTTCAACAGTGACTTTGAAAGTACAGGAACTTTTGTCCCCAATATCAATGTATAAAACCTAATGTATAAAACTCTCAGCCTATCATTAGCACACCTAACCCATAGCATATACTAAACCTCAGACTGTTAGCCCTCTCCCCTCTTCCACTGTGGCTGGAAGAGTGGACAGTTCACTTTTCCTAGGTGATCTGACGCTGGGACATTTTGAGAAGTGTCTCAGTTACTTCTCTATTACTGTGAAAAGGTATCATGACCAAGGCAACTTATGAAAAGTATAACCCAGAAAATGTTTTGTTTTCTGAGATAAGGTCGACTACACTATCCAGTTTAGCCTTGAATATAAGTCCCTTTTGCTGGAATTACAGGTGAGGGTCACCATACATGGAAGGAAAGGGAATTTTAAAAGACTATCACTTACATAGCATCAAACTCACCAGCCAATTATCATTTTCTAAATGGGTCTAGTGGGTATTCCTCACTAGTAGAATACATATTGATCATGCTTGAAGCTCTGGGTCCAATCCCTGGCACTGTAAAAAAAATAAAATTAATGTATAAGACTTAGGGAAAACCATAAAACATCTCTGAGAGAAATTAAATGCCAAAAGATACAGACTGGGGGGATGTTATGTCCATGAACAGAGACCTTCATTTGTGTAAAACGATACATTTTCCCCCAAATTGATTTACAAATCTAATTCAATCCCAGTGAAGAATTCTAAGTGTTTCTTGGAGATTTGAGATCTGGAAATTGACCCCCTCGTTCTAAAATTGATGACACTGTAAATGCCCAAGGACATCCAAGAACCTTTTGAGGGTCCTCTGACTCAGCCTTTCTGCCTCTTCTTGCCCAATGTTCCCTGAGCCTCAGATGTAGCAGTTATGTTATAGATGTCCCCTTTGGACTGGGCACTTTGTGGCACTTGCTCTGGGCATTCTGACCAGTTTCAGTTGTATGTAGCTGTCCATCTCCATCTGCTGCAGAGTGAAGTTTCTTTGATGAGGAAGGACAGCTGCACTTATCTATGGGTATAAGGACAAGAAGTTAGAAATCAGTTGGAAACTATATCAAGCTAGCAAAATAGTAGTCGTGGGGTCTCTAGGATCTATGTACAACCTCTCTAGCTGCTGGTTCTCAGGTATATTTACACTGCCAGGCATGAATTCCATCCTACTGAGTGGACCTTAAATCCTATCAGACAGCTGATGGTTACCCCCAAGATATTAGGTCCACTATTGCACTGTTAGGGACACCTTGCCGGGCTGATCATAATTGTAGTTCTCGTGATTATACCTGGGCGGATTATTGATTAGTTTCTTCTTTGACAGTTACATAATACCTTCTGACACTATGAGAGCTAGCCCTCAGCAGGAGGCCTTAAAGCCAGTACCAGCCTGATTCCCCTAAGTCCTGTGATTAAAGTGAGCACTGTTATTAGCAATAGGGTCCCACCCTCCCAAAGCAATGGCAATAACCTGTATTGTTTTGAGAACCTCTTACATCCCTGTGGCCAACAACTTGAAGTGAGGTATCCCTTCTCTAACTGGCGTTTTTGCTAAAACGTCTACAGTCTCTGGAGGAGAGACTACTACATCAGTGTGTGACAACTAATCTTAAATCATTAACTGCCTTAAAATATGAGACATTCCGCATGGCTTTTTTCATGACTATTGAGTGGTTCCCCAAGCATGAAACTTTGTAGGTGACAATGAATTGCTGCAATGCTAAATGCTGGCCAGGCTGTGGGCATGGCTCTGTACTCTCAGCCTATCATTAGCACACCTAACCCATAGCATATACTAAACCTCAGACTGTTAGCCCTCTCCCCTCTTCCACTGTGGCTGGAAGAGTGGACAGTTCACTTTTCCTAGGTGATCTGACGCTGGGACATTTTGAGAAGTGTCTCAGTTACTTCTCTATTACTGTGAAAAGGTATCATGACCAAGGCAACTTATGAAAAGTATGCATTTAATTTGGGAGCTCGTTTACAGTTTTTAGAGGGTGAGTCTGTGAGCATCATGGTGGGAACATGGCAGGGAGATGTAACTGAGAACTTAACAATTAATCTGAGAGAGAGAGAGAGAGAGAGAGAGAGAGAGAGAGAGAGAGAGAGAGAGAGAGAGAGAGCGCTAACTGGGAATGGCATGGGCTTTTGAAATCTTAAAGCCAACTCCAACATCTCCTGCAACAAGGCAACATCTCTTCCAACTAACACCACACCTTTTAATCCTTCCCAAGCAGTTCTATCAACTTGAGACCAAGCATTCATACATATGAACGTATGGGGACCATTCTCATTCAAATTACTATGCTAATCATTGTTCTAGAAATATTCCTACATGATGTGGGTTGGAGTGACAGTCATAGCACTGATATCTTAACAATAATAATACTAAAATGGAACCAGCTTAAATGTTCATCAGTTGCTAACTGATCAGTGAGTCATAGGATATGTGATTTTGATTGGCATTAGGAAGGAATGAAACACAGCAACCGGCATCAACATGCATGAATCATGAAAAGTTCATAGAATGTCTTGTATAGAAAAGAGGAAGAGCAGAGGGGAGGGAAGGGGAGGGGACCAATAGAATACCATACTTTATAGAATGTCCTCCAAGGGAAAGCCTGCCATCTTTGTCATCTCTGCTGTGGTCCTGCATGCAAGAGAGCCCATCAGAACAGATGCTGAGTGCTTGCTGACCTTAGGCACCCCTTTGGCAGAGCTCCCAATGGACTGGGTCATTGGATTCACACCTCAGTTTTTAGCCACTCCTCCCAGCCTCTCTGCACATGACCCCAGGGTCTTGGAAAGTGCTAGAGAATATAGGATTGGGGGTGGGGAGATTAGTTAAGAGGGGCTCCACCCATGCAGCTGTGGGGAGAAACCTCCTGTGCATGATACGGATTTTCCAGTGTGGTTGTTTTGGGGTCACTCATGCTTCAGCAAGTACGTCTCCATTGGTGCTCTGGAAGTGAGCCCAGCTCACGGACTCCCACAGTGAAATTTGGTGGAATTGTACTGAGGTTTGTCCTTGGGACATTATGGAGAGAAGGTAGATGTTGTTTAGGTCCCCCAAGGAGGAATTCTAATGACATGAGACAAAACTAAAAACAAAAAGGGATGGAGGGGATGGAGAGATGACTCAGTCCCATGTATAATAGAGATCCAACTTTGAGCCCCCGCATCCACATAAAAGCCAATGTGATGGAAAGCAAAGTGAGGCGGATCTCTGGGGCTCACCCTCCAGCCAGTCTGCATGAGTTCAGATACCCAATCTCAAAAAGTAAAGTGAAAGTGATTCAAAGAGAACCAAGAGTGTGCATGCGTGTGTGCACACACACACACACAGAGGACACAAACACACACACACACACAGAGACAGTCATGTACATATAGACACAGACACACACAGAAACACACATAGAGACACACAGACACAGACACACATACAGGCACATACACATACAAACACACATACACAAACACACACAGAGGACACACACACAAACACGCACACACGGGACACACACATACACACACACACAGAGTCATACCTATACAGACACACAGACACACAGGCACACATACAGACACACACACACAGACAGACAGACAGACAGACAGACAGACAGACACATAGTAAGGGTATACAGGCATTAAGATAACTAAGTCAAGCCGGGCATGGTGGCGCACGCCTTTAATCCCAGCACTNGGGAGGCAGAGGCAGGCAGATTTCTGAGTTCAAGGCCAGCCTGGTCTACAGAGTGAGTTCCAGGACAGCCAGAGCTATACAGAGAAACCCTGTCTCGAAAGATAACTAAGCCAAGAAGGAGACTGATGACTATGCATTGCCTCCATGTCATCTCTGTTAGAAGGATGCGGGTGACTGGAAGATGCTCAGGATCATGCATTGCCTTCATGGTCATCTCTGTTAGAAGGATGCGGGTGACTGGAAGATGCCCATGGAGCTCGATGTTGTCATCATGCCCCAGTCTGATTAAAGACTGGTCACACGAGTATATTTTTTTCTGCAGCTATTCTTTGAAGCAAACATATCTATCTTTGGATGAGGCTCTGGGAACACTTCCCAAGAGCCTCCAAATGAATCCATCAAAAGTTAAAAATTCCACACCAGCCCTTCCCAAGTCTGGGTCACCCATTTCTGGAAAGTGAATGGGATGTAAATAGTCTAAGCTGTTTCTGAAGCCAGACCCTCCCACCATCCTCTGAGTCTCTTTTGAGCACATTAAACTGCCACAGAGACAAGTCACAATATATACACAGTACATGTCGGCTAAATTCACACACATTAAAAAATAAAAAATAAAAAAAACAAAAAACAAAAACATTTTTTTCTCTAGCAGAAATCCAATTCACACAGAGATGCGACTTTTTCCACAAAAAGAATGAAACACATTTTTCATCATTATGCAATATAGTTTAGCTCCTGAGCGCGCCAGGCTATCAAACCTGTCACTCTAGGAAAAATGCATTGTTCTGTGTTTGCATAGCCAAGGCTCTTTGTGGGTGCCTTTAAAACAATTTTTCCAGAACAATGAAACAGTCTGCCTGCAAGTTAACCCAAGACAGAGGATCGCTTCCAGCCTTTAAATGACGTTGAGCGTGCACAGACACCTCTGCCTGTTCCTTTCTTCTTCCTCTCCTCCCTCTCTCTTATGTCCTCTCAGCAGAGTTACCTCCCTTGCCCCAGTTCTCTCCTGGAGCATTTCCCCTAGGGAGCTTCCAGTCAGTTGGTGTTGCTTATGCCCCTTGAGGGCAAGCACAATATAATCCCTCTTCAACATGACAGTCTTCCAAATAGCTTAAGACAGTTGCTGGATTTTTTTTTTTTTTCCTTGCTCGGTTTCTCAGCCGGGTCCCAGATGACAATTTGTGAGCTCTTCGCCATCCCTGTAGATGTAGAGAGAACTCAGGCATAAAGTCATGTTCCAGCTGCAGGGGAGGAAAACTGTTTTCCTCTACCTGTCTCGGGTTAATTGTCTGGGGCCCTGTAAATGAAACTGACAAAAGACCGACGCACTAGAGGAAAACAGACAGAAGTTTATTAACATCTGTAACACGTATCCAAGTGGGAGCAACATGCGATGAGAAATGTGGAGGAGAATCCAGATCTCTATAGCATCTGTCTTAGTCAGTTCACCTTCGCTATAACAAAATAACTGAGGGCAGATGATGTAAAAAGAGAATAAACTTAGCCTACATTTTTGGAGCTGGATAGGTCAAGAGTATGTGTCAGAATGTTCTCCATGCCCATTTATTTGCAGGTGGACACCTCAGTTTGTTCCAAGTCTTGGCTGTTTGTGAGTGGGCTTTAAATAAACACGGGAGTGGAGGTCTTTCTGTGGACTGTTGCTTTGATTTCCTGTGGGGGATATTTGTAGGCTTGGGGAAACTGGATCATATGGTAGACCTCTTAGGTTTGGGGGTGCGGGGTTCCATAATGCTCTGCGTATTGGCCACTGTCATTTTCATCTCTGACAACAGTGCCCACGCCCCCCTTTCTCCACATCCTCTGCTATCCTGTCCTTTTGATTATGGCTTTTGTAACTGGGTGAGTTTCTGTCTTGTAGTCATTGAGATTTTCACTCACCTGATAACCCATGGTGCTGAATATTTTATATACTTTTGGACTATTTATATACCTTCTTTTGAGAAATATCTGTTCAGCTTGTCTCTGCATTTTAAAATTAGATTGTATTTTCTTGAGCTCTGTTCTCTCTCTCTCTCTCTCTCTCTCTCTCTCTCTCTCTCTCTCTCTCTCTCTCTCTTCTTTCTTCCTTTCTTTCTGTTTGATTTTTCAAGACAGGGTTTTCTCTGTGTAATAACCCTGGCTATCCCAAAACTCACTTTGTAGACTAGGCTGGCCTCACACTCACCTGCCTCTGCCTCCTAAGCGCTGGGACTGACAGCGCACACCACCACGCCCAGCCACTGTGCGTATTCCTTATATATTCTGGTTATTAATCCCTTTCCAACAAAGAGTTTGCAAATATTTCCTCCTATTATATTGGCCGTTTCTTCAAGTGTGGCTTTCTTTGCTTTGTAGATGCTCTCTAATCTGATATAAATCCATTTTTTTCTACTTATATTTTATTGTCTGTACTTGTAGGATGTCTTATCTAAGGAAAAAAAAACTCATTGCCTTTACGGATGCCTTGAGATGTTCTCTTCTAATAGTGTGGTAGTTTCTGCTCTGTAGCCCAGGCTGGCCTCAGGCTCTCAGCCCTCCCTGTGGCGCCGTGGCTGACTGTTGATGTTTGTGTACAGTGAGAGGCAGAGGTCCATTTTGATTTTTAGCATATCCAGTTCTCCCAGCACCACTTATTAAAGAGACTGCCCTCTGCAGAAAGTCTGTTTGGGACGTGCCCATTGAGCAGCAGCTGACTGTAGACTTGTGAACTTACTTTGGGTTCTGGGTTTTGTTCTATTGGTCTACTGGTCGGGTGTTTTGCTAGCACCACACTGTTCTGGTTACAATAGCTCACAGTCGATCTTGAGATGGCTGGCGTGCGGCCCTGTTTCCAGTGTCTCTCTTTCTGCCCAGATTTCATTGCCTTATCTGTTCATACTCTTTTGAGGTTCCAAGTGAATTTGGGGATTTTTCCCCCCATTCTATGAAGAGAGAGAGGCAGGCAGCCTTGCTCTTTTGTAAGGATGCTTTCATGAAAATTCCCCAGGAGGCCAGGTGAATCACAAGGATTCCCCTGGAGAGCCATACCCACATGGCCTAATTGCTGTGTACTGGGCTCCAAAAGGAATGCCCCTTCACCTCCTCACACGGGGGGGGGGGGGGAAGAAACTTCCAACCCATGAACCCGGGAGGGGCGGGGAGACACACTCAAACCCCAGTAATCAAAGGGTTGCAGCATCTCAGCAAGAACAGTGACTTTTGTCGGGAGGGAAAGGGCTCCGCTTCCGGCTCTGATTAAGTTAAGGGAGAGCAAATATACTGGGAACATAAAAGTACATAGTGGTGAGTTTAGCCGTTTGCTCTGTGCATCCGCCCAGGGGTCAGGTTCTCTCTAGCCATTCATTTCTGCCTTTCCTGGTGGAGAAGGGACAAGTTAAACACAAATCTTTTTTTTTTTTTTTTTTTTTTTAAGGCAAATAGGAGAAGGGCAGAAAGATATTCTTGTACTGATTCTTCTCTATTGATATGGGGCAGAAATCACCTGTATGCCAGCATGACATCTCTGAGGGTAAAAACACCGGCTGCCCTTCACAGTCACAATATGACCAGTCTAGACTGCCCCAGCATCATCAAGTCCACATTTCTGAACATCAGACATTTATTCGCACCAGGCACTAACGGGTGATAATGCACGTGGTGTCAGAGGCGATTATTGACTGATGCCAAGCGTAGGTACTGGAGGGAGAAAGAGGAGGAAATTAGTTGTTTTATGAAAAGCAAAAGCTCTTACAACCATCTTTGTGAAGTGTTTATTATTGGTGCCTGGTTGTCATGCGGCACAATAACAGCTGATCTCAGAACCTGAAGGGCTGCCAAGCAAATGAAGGATTTGTCAGATTACATTCGCCATGCATTGGATTTGACAGCAGCAGTTAACTCTAGATAAGTGGGCAGGGGCTCCACAGTGTGTGGGCTCATTGTGTGAGTAACAGATCAAGTCTGAAGGCTCAGTGACTTCACACAATGCAAGTTTATTTTGTGTCTCTTTACTACCCAGTGTGGGGTTCCTGTAAGAAGGCCTGTCTCTTAGCAGAGTTTCAGGGACCCAGCATCTCTCCCTGCCATTGTCAACAGGAAGTTCCCAGATTTTCCATGGGGATGTGGGCTGGGATAAGTGTCCTATTAAACAGTAGAAGGGGAGAGAGCAAAGCTGCTAGCCTACAGGAGGCCAGGTACAAGGGTGAATGACATCACTCTTTGCCCAGGATCTGTCACTTCGTCCTAAGGCCACACTATCCACAGAGAAGCTAAGAAATGCAGTTGTTGTCGGTCAGAGGCATGCTCCACAGCATGAAGTTTATCTATGCTAGCCACTTAAAGGAGGGCCTTCGCGATGTCTCAGAACGCGGATCTTGCTGATGTACTCCTGTTTGCCTCTCAAATGTAGGGAGTTCTTTCCCTACAGCTCCTTATGTGACTGAAGGGTATTCTTCCAGTTGAAATGCAATTGTCTTGGCCTTCCTCCTTAAATCTCTTGATTCAGAGAAGAACACAGAACCAAAGACTAGACTGGTCCCCGCATTTTACATTAGTGTCCCCTAGTGACACTTCTTCCGGCAGGGCTCCATCTCCTAAAGGTTCCATAACTTCCTCTAACGGTGCCACCAGTCCAGAGACCAAGAGTTCCAATATGTGAGCAGTTAGGAACATTTCTCATTCAAGCCACCACACTGCCCCCTAAAAGTGCCAACAGCTCCACTCCCCTCTCCTTTACACAGAGGACGTCTAAGCTTTTTAACGACCTGTCCCTTCAGGGTTTAGGAAACTCATTTTGGACTCCAGCATGGTTCCTATGTGCATATGGCTGCCAGTATTTGCACCCACCGCCTCCTGTTAATAGAGTGTCTATTTTTCATGCGTTTCCTCCTGTTAACTAAGTGCCTGTTTAGTTCAGCAGAATCAGAGCTTCAGAGGAGGCTAGGGGGGCATCTCCTTCACCCCTATGTAGGTTACATCTGTGTTCTAGGAAAAGACTATTTCTTGGCTCTTGATCAACCAATTCGGAGGTTCTTTTGAGGAACAGATAGCTTCATGAGCCACTGAAAGGTCTGAGGAGTCACTAATGGGTCTCTGGTCCACACCTGGGACCCTCCACCCTAGAGCATCAGTTGAGTTAGGGTCACTATATTCACAGGGATGAATATCCCTGCCCCAGGGATGGCTTAAGGAATATGCAAATATCTTAACACTTCAAATTTAGGGCTAAAATACCCATCTCCAATTCTCTAACGTCTTCAGACTGAACCTGAAATGTGGAGCGCCGCCTCACATAGCCGTTACAAGATGGCGCTGACATCCACTGCCGGGAGTGATACTATGTTGCGCATGCGTAAGCCAG
>NC_034593.1:90963357-90994383 GCF_900095145.1 Mus pahari | reverse complement strand
TCGTTCTTGCTGGCGAGACGGTTGGCGTGGGACACTGAAACTCTCAGAGATGTAGTGCATCACATCCTCTCCACCCAAGGGGTTCCTACCCCAGGGATATGCCAAGCACTAAGACAGGTAAAAGATAGGCAAGGCATTAAACTTTTTATTACGTTTTATTTAGCGTATGTGTGTATCCACCCCACAGCACACGCGGAGAGGTCAGAGTAAAATTTAAAAGAGGAACCTCTTCCTCTTTGTGGTTCCTGGGGAATCCTCTGACGTCACAGGTGTTCATGCTGTGCCTACTTCTGTCGATGAGGGAAGGCAGTGGTCATGCCTTATTGAGACTAAGAACAGTAGAGCCAAGCTCTTCTGAAAAGAGAAGGACCGGGGGCATCGATTTCTACCCATCTGCTACAAGGTGGGGCCATTGCACAGTCTGGACGGATGCTCTACTAAATATAGATTAAAGTATAAAACCTGGTTCCGTCAGCAGTATATTCTGTCCCAGTGATCTTAGGTCAGAAGACAATATGAGCCAAGCAGGCAGTGGCACGTAGGACAGAGCTGATATAGAAGGCAGGACGGCGGCAAAAGTGTTTCTCCTCTTGACTAGGGCAATGATAAGTATCACTTCCTGAGTGAGTATAGGGGAGGAGCAATTGCCCATCAAAAACATGACCCCCAAGCAAAGAGCAGAGCAAGGTAAGACAGCAGATATAATTAACCTTCTTCACATGGAACAAATCCCCACTGTTTAAAATTATGCTTAGGTAGAAACCTTGATGTTGAAATATTTAAGTATTGCACTGTCATGGTGAGTGTTCATTGTCAACTTGACAGAATCTAGAATCACCCAGGAGATAGGCCTCTGGGCATTCCTGTGAGGGAGTATTTTGATAGTGTTAACTGATGTGGAAAGACATCTCAACTTTGGGTAGTACTTTTTCCCTCAGCAGGGGATTTTAGACTTGTGTAAAGTTGAGAGGCTGAGCTGAGATTGAATTCATTGCACTGTGGTTTCTGATGTGGGTGTAATGAGAAAGTTTCTAGCCCCTGCCACGGTGGACAGCACCCTTAAACTGTGAGCCAGGAGAAACCCTTTCTCCCTTAAGTTGCTTTTGTCAAGAATGTTATCACACTAATAGGAAAAGAAACTAAAAATATATAGGAATGGTTATCATGGCTCCATACAAAGTGGCTCAATGCCTTCACAAAGTAGTCTATATTTGGGAATACTGGTTTTGCGTGGTTAAATAATTTATAATAAATATGTTAAATTTCTCAGCATTACAAAAACAAGCAAAATTAGACAAACGAACAACAACAAACACCTGGAACCAGAGGCTGAAAGATGGCTCCATCAATAAAGTACTTGCTGAACAAGCATGAAGATGCTAATTCAG
The DNA here is from genome assembly GCF_900095145.1 of Mus pahari. Taxonomy (NCBI): domain Eukaryota; kingdom Metazoa; phylum Chordata; class Mammalia; order Rodentia; family Muridae; genus Mus; species Mus pahari. The sequence continues at coordinate 90,992,995 of NC_034593.1, read as the reverse complement.
GATCCTGGTGCCCACATTCAAAGCGAGGCACGTGTTTGTAATTTCAGTACTGGGGAGGCAGAGACTTTATCTCAAAAAACAAGGTGGAGAGCAATTGAAGAAGACATTTGATATTGCTTCAGGAGTACACACACACACACACACACATACACACACACACACACACACACACACTTAAATTGTTTTTCTGAGAACTGGGAATAAATAAAGTGGAGCCCGGGGGTGTGGCTCAGTTGGTAGGGTACTTGCCTAGCATGCCCAATGCCTTGGGTTCTCATCCCAGCACTGCCCATAGGGCATGGCAGCACACACCTGGAATCCCAGAACTCAAGAGATGAAGCCAGGAGGGTCAGAAGTTCAAGGCTATCCTCAGCAACACAGGAAGTTTAAGACAACTTGGGCTTTAACCATGGGCTACACAAGACTGTCTCAGATCAACAAAACAAAGATGCTAATGTAATTCCCAATTATAATAATATGAACGATCTTTTCTTTTTTAATATACTCTATAATTTTGAATTTTTAAAAACAACAAAAAGGCATAAAAGAAATAAGAGAGGTTCAGCTGGTTGATGTCCCCAGAGTTTCTAATTGCAGTTATACTCAATCTTCCTGTTCTAGTTACGTTTCCGTTGCTGTGATAAACACCATGACCAAAAGCAACTTGGGGAGGAAAGGGTTCAGTTCATCTTTCAGGTTGTAGTCTACCATGGAGGGAAATCAGAGCAGGAACTCCAGCAGGGCAGAAACTTGAAGCAGAAACCACAGAGGAACACTGACTGGCTTACTTCCAATCCTTTGCTCAGCTAGCTCTCTTATACAAGCCAGGACAGTCTGCCTAAGGATGGTACCACCCACAGTGGACTGAACTCTCCTGCATCCATTGGCAAGCAAGAAACTGCTCCCACAGACATGCCCCTAGGCTACTCTGATAGAGGCAATCCAATTAGAGATTCCCCTAGATAACTCTGAGTTGTGTCAAGTTCATTGAAGACCTCCCACCATTTACATGGGACAGGATTTTTTTTTCCCATTCCCAGATAGAGCAAAGTGGGCTTATGTTGCTGAGTTCATTGATATCACAGAGTTGGGGTGTGAGTGTATTGAGACTTGAACTCAGGCTTTTGGATTCTGGAATCCAGGTTTCTCCTATCTCCTCTTCAAGAGCAGTATAATCTTCTGATGATAAAACAACAACATGCATTAGAAGGAAAGACACCAGCTCCCTTCTGCTAGCACCCTGATGAGTGACATAGCTACAGACTCTGGTGAGTGACCGTTTAGACAGTACTAGGAGATACCGGATGAGACAGGTGGTTCAGGAAACATGGTGCTTATCTAAAATGACCGTAGATTTAAGAAATCCCCAGATCAGAGCTTAGAAAAAAAATTAAATCTCTGCAGCATCCATCCAATCTTGCTTTATCACATCTGCAGGAAAACTTTCTAGGCCTTTAAAGCAGTTTTTATTTCTAATACAAACTAACCCCAAAGTTAACCCCTTAAAGCAACCATATTAGCAGTTTAATCTTTATTTTGTGGGTCAAATTTTTCAGTAAGGCTATATTTTAGATGCCTTCATGTTGAGTCTCTTGTGATTATAGTCAGATGTTAGCTGGAGCTCCCTTGAACTAAAGACTCAACTGTATTGGCTATGCCAGAATGCCCAGTGTTGGCTGAATGAGCTGTTTGCTAACAGCTCACACATAGCTACTTTAATACAGACAGTTCAAGATGTTTGAACTTTGTACTTCGAGATACAGCTTCCCTTGGGACAGACGCCCCGAAAGAGCCAGGCAAGACCCTCTGTGACCTGCCTTCGAATCATGTAGCATCCTTCTGCTGCATTGTCAGAGACACTCCTGAGCCAGCAGACAACATTCCAGGAGAAGAAATTAAACCAAACCTGCTAGTAGTAGAGAGGCAAGGTCACATTGTAGAACACGTAGGGGTGAAAAATACTGCTTGAGCTATTTATGAGTAAAATCAAATCTGCTTGTCATTTAATCAGTGCTTTCCAATCTCTGTCACCTTAGAGCACACGCTCCTTAACGTGTGTATGCCTCATGACACACCAATTATAAAACTCTTGACAGTTAACTCTCCATGACAAAGACTGCTCCTGTGCTCATAGCATAGCCAGGTCATGTTCAAGAACAAGATCTCCCCCCATTTATCAGAGCATCTCTTCAGCCAAGGGAAAAGAAACTGCCAAGCTCTTATCCTTCCCCACCACAGATACCCCTGCTGGAAGGATTTTGTGCACAAAGGCTTTGAGGTGGGTTTCCATCTTCTCTTCCTGAAATATTAAAGAAAACATACATTCTTCATGTATTGTATCAGTCTAATATATGTGCATGTGGTGCCAATCAATTGAATAATAACTGCAATGGCTGAACCATTAGATACACTCGAGTTTATGGCTGCACAATGATTACAAGACAACAATAACAACTGTAGCAACTCTGGAAACTTCTAGGCACTGACTTACTCACTAGAAAATAAAGCAGCCATCTTCCCTTTACAGTGATCTGTCACTGTACTAGTCATCAATATTCTGCCTCAGGCCCCCAGTCCACTCATCTTGGTGGCTCCGGTGCTGGACTCGGTGAACATTTCTCTCATATTGCATAGCAGTAAGCTTTTGTAAATAGAAGGTACTGGGGGCCATGATAGGACTTTCTCTTTCCTATTCTGATGTATTTTCCTCTTAGTTCTTGTGGTACCCAGGGACAAGAGTGTATAGCATGCCCTCAGTGATCTTCAGTGGCATGGCTGTGAGCAGCCTCCAGATAGGTTGTGTCAGTCTCCCAGGAGGTAGGTTTCCACTGATCATCCCTGGTCGGAGGTATATCAGTGAACTTTTCCAATGGCTTCTGGTCTATCTCACAATCCTTGGGAGCACAGAGGCCCTCTTTTAGTTCCATTTCCTTGAGCACTTTGACTTAGTGGTCTAAGTTAGTGGCTGTTCCCCATAACTGATCTCTTGCTCTGATGGTTTTTGTGTCCCATTTGGACACAACGACTGAGTTAGTCTGTTTTCTGTTTTTACTTTTGTTTGTGTTACTTTCTGTTGTTACTCTTTGACACTTTTAAATTGCTGTAAAGAGACACAATGACCAAGGCAACTCATTAAAAAAAATTAATTTGGGAGCTCAGGGTTCCAGAGGGTTGAAATCTATGCTGGCTTGCTTATGTCAACTGGATCCATGCTAGTCATTTGAGAGATGGGAACCTTGATTGAGAAAATATCTTCATAAGATTGGGCTGCAGACAAGGTTCTAAAGGAGTTTTCTTAAATAGTGATTGATGTGTGAACCACCAGCCCATTGTGAATGGAGTCACCCAGGCTGGTGGTTCTCTATTCTATAAGAAAGCATGTAGAAGAATTTTAATCCAGTAACATGGCTACTCTGGCAAGGGATTATATTCAAAGACCTCTAGGTCTGTGTGATACAGCTGGAATAACACACCTTTAATCTCTCTGGCTGGAAAGCAGACATGCCCTTAGTACACAGCTTTAATCCCAAACAATGAAGGTAAAGTTAGTTTGTAGAAGGAAACAGCCATGTTTGAAAGTGATATCCAATTGAGGGACAGACAAAGTGATGAATCAGAGAAAGATTTGACAGAATGAATCAGCAATAGGATGTGTCCAATTCTTGTGAGAACAGACATGAAAGAGAAGCTTCTTAAGAGCAGCACAGTCAGGAGGGAGAGCAATTCAGCCAGTGCAGTTCAGTTGAGTTCAAGTAATGCAGTGGATAGAGTTCAGTTGAGTTCAGTTTAGTGCAGTTCAATTGATTGCAGTTAAGTTAAGTTGAGTTTGTGCAGTTCTGTTCAGTTTGTGCAGTCAGTGCAGTTCAGTTTATAGAATTCAAAAACAGTTTTTTGTTTGTTTGTTTTTCGAGACAGGGTTTCTCTGTATAGCCCTGGCTGTACTGGAACTCACTCTGTAAACCAGGCTGGCCTTGAACTCAGAAATTCACCTGCCTCTGCCTCCCAAGTGCTGGGCTTAAAGGCGTGTGCCACCACTGCCCGGCAGCAGTTTTTTTTTTTTCTAAGCAGAGCAATTCAGTGAGAAGACAAGAGAAGTCAGAATGAATCAGTGAGCTTGGAGAGGACTTTTGAGCTGAATTGAACCAGCCACGCAGAGTTCAGAAAAAAACTGGGAAGGGTGAGCTTATTCAGCAGTAAATCTCTGAAATGACAATTGCATCTGGAAAATTAAAGTTACTTTTACAAAAGCAGGCTAAGCAAGCTAGGGAAAACAAGCCAGTAAGCAGCACTCCTCCATAGCATCAGCTTTTACCTCCAGGTTCCAGCCCTGCTTGAATTCCTATTCTGTCTTCCTCTAATGATGAACAATGATATATAGAATCATAAGTCAAATAAACACTTTCCTCCCCAAGTTGCTTTTGGTTATGATGATTCATCACAGCAACAGTAATCCTAACTAAAAGAGAGTCTATCACAATCATGGCCGGGAGCATGGCAATAGGCAGGCAGGATGCTGCATCAGTAGCTGAAAGTTTGAAACATGTTGAAACAACTATGATACAGAAAGAGTCAGAAAGACAAAGAGAGACAGAAACAGAGAAAATAAGCACATAGGAGTTAACTGAAATGGCATGGACTTTTGAAACCTCAAAGCCTACCCCCCAGTGACACACCTTCTCTAACAAGGCCATAACCTCTAATCCTTCCCAAGACGTTCTACCAACTGGGAACCAAGGATTCAAATATATGAGCCTCTGGGGGGGGGCAGTCTCATTCAAACCACCCCAGTTGCTATAGTATAATAATCCAGCCATCATATCTGGAGGATATCATCCTTAGTGAGGTAACCCAATCACAAAAGAAGTCACTAGATATGCACTCACTGATAAGCGGATATTAGCTCAGAAACTTAGAATACCNAAGATACATTNTGCAAAACANANGAAAACCAAGAAGGANGACCATNNTGTGGATACTTCATTCCTCCTTAGAATAAGGAACAAAATACCCATGAAAGGATATAGGTACAGAGACAAAATTTAGAGCTAAGATGAAAAGATGAGTCTAGAGACTACCCCATTCGGGAATCCATCCCATCATCAGCCACCAAACCTAGATACTAATGCTCATGCCAGCAAGATTCTGCTGAAGGGACCCTGATATTGCGGCCTCTTGTGAGGCTATGCCAGTGCCTGGCAAACACAGAAGTGGATGCTCACAGCCAGCTATTGGATGGAACACAGGGTCCCCAATGGAGGAGCTAGAGAAAGTACCCAAGGACCTGAAGGGGGCTGCAACCCTGTAGGTGGAACAACAATATGAACTAACCAGTACCCCCTGAGCTTGTGTCTCTAGCTGCATATGTAGCAGAAGATGGCCTAATCGACCATCATTGGGAATAGAGGCCCCTTGGTCTTGCAAACTTTATATGACCCAGCACAAGGGAAGGCCTGGGCCAAGTAGTGGGAGTGGATGGGTAGGGGAGCAGGGGCGGGGGGGGGTATAGGGAACCTTTGGGATAGCATTTGAAATGTAAATAAAGAAAATAATAATAATAAATAAAATTTAAAAAAAGAATACAAGAAAAAAAATGATCCAGCCATCATTTTGGCAACTGAATGTTCAGATTAGATGGTCCCAGTTGTTTGGTCTCCAGTAAGAACTCTTGCAGGCATATCCAGAATTTTGTCTTCTAAGCAATTCTAGAATCTGTCAATTTGACAATTTAAATCAACCATCTCCAGTGCATTCCTTGATCACTTGACACCAGATGTAACACTTTAAAACCATAACCTGCCACCCCTTGTCCCTAATAGTCTCAAAACCATCTCATAGTGCAAATGTATTCAGTATAACTTCAAAAGTCACCATAACCACAAACAGCACCAACAGTGTTTAAAAAGTAAGTGTACAGTCTCTTCTAAGACTCAGATACATCGAGAAGGAAATTCTGTACTTCTAATGCACAGACTGGCACAGAGCAAATACTTCCATTCCAAGATGGGTGGGAACACCTCAAGAAAAAAAATCAGAAGAAAGACTGAATCCCAGCAGGACAAACACCAACTCTTATGGCTCCATGTTTGGCATAAGGGACTCATCTGGACTCTGGAGGGCTTGGTAATCTCCACCCTCCATCCCTGATGCCTGAAACACACGTTGTCTCTCTCTTGGGCCAGACTCACTCTGTAGATGCAGTTTCCCTTAGCAGCTGTCCCAGAGTTCTGGCATAATCCTGGGGTCACTGTTCCAACTCAGGCTTCACCTCCTCAGTTTCCTACAACAGCCCCCCTTGACTTCCTGGACTCCTTGACTTCCATGGACTCTGACCCTGCCACTCATTGCCTCTCCTCGGTGATCTTCTAGAACCATGTAATAAGCCTCCATGATACCCTTACCCTTGTACCGTTCCTGCTTTGTGGACAATGCTGCCAACTTTCTGTTGCCAGCTCAAGGTATAGCCTGGTCCCCTGGACCACAGTTGCATCAGCTTCTGTATTTCCTTCATGTAAGTTCTCCTACTTAAAATGAGTTTCACAGGAGAGAGCCTTTTGTGGGTGGGGTTCTGCCCTTGGGGCATCTTTCCTATCACCCTGTTATTAATCTCTAACAACTCTAGTGACTGTCTCAGCAACAGACTTGCCTGCAACTTTAAAAAGACCTCTACTTACCCTTCAAAACCTTGAAGCTGCCCTCTCTCACCGTAGACCTAGATCAGAGCTGTGAGCCACAGCCATGACAAGGCCTGAATGCTGTCCTGTCTTAAGATTTTCTCCTCCAAACAGATTGATCCATTTCTTCGTAATTCAGCCTTGTTTGAGTCCTTGGGGCAGAATGAAGCTCCATTCCTTGCTAGAATATAACACAAATGGATGCCAGCCCATTCCCGATAGCGTCATTCCCTCTGAAGCTTTAGGACCTAGGCCTCCACTGTCCACATTTCTCCCTGCATCCTGGTCTTCCAAACTCCACCAGACTGACCAATTAAATTCTATTCACAGCGATCTAGGGTTTTCATAGTTGGAAATGTCTGTGTTCTTTCCCTACAAACCATTGCCAAAGAATTAAGGACACACAGTCAGGTTTATCAGAGTAAAGGACCACTCCTGAGTAAATGCGGTCTATATTGTTTATTTTTCTCATGGCTGTGACCACACACCTGCAAAGAAGCGACTTAACAGAGAAAGGGTTTCTTTCGGCTCACAGTGTGAGGCAATATCATCCATTGTGGCTGAGAAGGTGTGAAGGCAGGAGTGTGGGGCGGCTGGTCACACCTCGTCCATAGCAGAGAGATTAGTGCTGGTATTTATCTCTCTCTCCTTTATCCAGTCTAAGACCTTACTGCAGCCACAAACATCTAGGGTATGTCTTGGTTAGGGTTTTACTGCTGTGAACAGACACCATGACCAAAGCAACTCTTGTAAGGGCAACACTTAATTGGGGCTGGCTCACAGGATCAGAGGGCCAGTCAATTATCAAGTCAGAAGTGTGGAGGCATCCAGGAACACATGGTGCAGGAGGAGCTGAGAGTTCTACATCTTCATCTGAAGGCTACTAGGAGAAGACTGACTCCCAGGCAGCTAGGAAGAGGGTATTAAAGCCCACACTCACAAGGCCACACCTCCCAACAGTGTCATTCCCTGGGCCAAACACATACAAACCATCACAGGGTAGGTCTTTCCACCTAAACAAACCTACAATGAAACTCCTCCACAGGCATGCCCAGAAGTGTATCTCCTATGAGGGTCTAGATCCCATCAGGGTGACAGTCAGTATATAAGCTCCACCACGGTGAAGCTGAGCAGTAGGTACATGAGAGTTCACTGTATATACACTTTCTATACTCATATGCACTTCACCATATGCTTGAAAACACCAGAATAAAAAGACTAATGAAACCACGAATGCCACATCAGCATATTAACTGCATATTGATAATAATCAAATTATATAGTACACTGCAGTTTACAGAGCACTTTTCTTACATAATTTAATCCTAACCTCAGGCCTGCGGGGGATCTTACTATCTCCATTTTATAGGAGATAATTTCAGAACGAGTAAGACCATGGCTCAGAGGCCATGAGCTAGTGGGATATAAAATGAGACCCAAATCCGAGTCTTTGATTTCTAAATCCTTCGTTACGGCTGGGGAGGTAGAAGACAATCCAGGTAAGACTGATTTCTCACTTAACTTCTGAGCTTTAGAAGGGTGACACCGATGATACTTATCTTGTCTTGGCGACTGGGAAAACCTGGTCTGATCGTTCCTAGAAAGGGCATTGTAAGCTGTGAAGTGCCTTCTAAATTTAGCTCAGCCTGGATAACCTGGCTTGCCAGTGGGGGCTGCTACAAAAAGGAGGGCAGTATTTCAGCTCTCTTGAGCAGTACTTCTCAGCCTATGGGCTGCAATCCCTTTAGGGGTCGAATGACCCTGTCACAGGGGTCACATATCAGATATCCTGTGTATCGGATATTTACATTATTATTCATAACAGTAGCAACATTACAGTTATGAAGTAACAATGAAAATAATGCTATGGTTGGGAGCCACCACAACATGAGGAATTGTGTTAAAGAGTCGCGGCATTAGGAAAGCTGAGAACCACTGCTCTAGAGGCAGCTGTAGGGCAAAGCATGCCCTTAGAACCTCTGTATCCACTTCTGTGGACTTACTTCTTCACATCCCCCATCCCATCCCCTGTATCAGTATTAACTGATGATACTGAAGATGCTCTCCCTGTGGTGCATCTGAGTGCTGGCCAGTGTCGCTGGTGCACAGCACTGTTACAAAGCATATGGGAGCAAGGGCTCCGTGACAGCTGTTATTAATGGGAAGTTTTATGACTTTTTAAGCTGGTGAAATGAGTTTGAAACCTTGAGGTACTTTCTGCTGTTGTCTAGAATTCTCTATTAGATTATTACACGGAGTCACTAGTAGTCATGAATTTTCATTGAGTGAAGTGACACTGGAAAACAAAGAAGAGACTTCCGGTTCTCTAGGGTGGAGGGTTGAATGGTACAGCTGAAAGGGCTGATACTAAACCACAACTACTACCAAAAGACAGACTCTCTGGGGACTGGGCACAGCTAGCTAAACAGGCATGTCAGTATGGCCGCATGCAGACTCTCACATCAGACACCATCTCTGAAATGAACATTCAAGGGTGGCAACCTGTCAGTGTATATTTAAATACAAACAGGGACACTAAATATAGCTATGTGTTTTGATTTAAATATGCACATTAAGGGAGCTCATTTGTAATTATTTTACTTATGGTAATAGTCCTTGTCATAAGCAGCTGTGGCTTTACCTGTGCCCTACTTTTCTTAGCTACAAATTGGGGACAATGATGGTACCTACTTCACAGATTAAGAAATCAATAAACTGGGCAAGGTGGCTCACTCCTATTATCTTACACTTTGTGGATGCTGCGGGAAGATCATGAACTCAAGTCCCACATGGGTTATATAGAAAATTCCAGTTCAATCTAGCATAAAACAAACAAGCAAGCAAGCAAAAAATAGTTTAATACCACTATATCTGTAAAAGCCTTTTGTGCTCTGCTCAGGGCTCGGCCCAAAGTATATATTAAGTTCTAGTGTGTGTGTGTCTGTGTGTCTGTGTGTCTGTCTGTCTGTGTCTCTGTGTGCAATTGCCTTTTGGAATATATAGCAGATTGATTGATTATAGCACTTTTGCAGATACCCAGATCTGTAGATGCTCAACTCCCTTATAGGAAGATCTGATATGCAGCTCAGAGGTACAGGGCTTGTAAGCCCAGCCAGTGTGAGGCCCTAAGTTTGATCCCCAGCACTTCAAAAGAAAACCAAAAGGTGACAAAGTGTTTACATTTAGCATATATAATTGTCATGTATACCTATTTTATCTCTAACTTATACTACCGAATACGATCCAAATATTATATAAATGGTTGTTAGCCATATTGCAAAGGGAACAATGACAAGAAAAGGGTCTGCACATACTCAGAACAGATGTGAACTTTGTTGATGTTGTTGTTGAAATACTTTTAGATCTGCACTTTGTTGATTCCATGGATGCAGAGGGCCAGATAGCAATCTGCTTATTAAGCTGAGCATATTATTGAGTATGTAATTGCCGTAGGTACTTAGAGAGGAAATGATTAATGTTGGCCAAAGAAAGAAGAAAAGTCATGTGCAGGCTGCAGGACCAAGTGGGATCCAAGTACCTACAGACCCAAAAAGAAGAAACTGAAACTCTAGCATCTCAATGTGTAATTAAACAGAGCAGGGGGTCGAGGGGAGACTGTGCGTGGGATATGGCAATGGGTATTCACTACACGCTTTCTGATTGTTCATATTTGTTAGAATAAAATGTCCTGAAATATAAGGTGAAACAGACATCAGAAAGATACCTCAGTTGGTAAAGTGCTTGCTGCCCAAGCATGTTTAATCTCCAGCATCAACCTTAAAAACAGTACAGTGGCGTGTGCTTGCACCAGGAAGATTGATACAGGATTACAGGGGCTGGCACAACAGTCTAGCTTAGTTCATGAGTCATGGATCCCAGTGAGGAACTCTGTCTCAAAAATAAGGATGGCTTCTGCAAATGACATGCAAGCGTAACCTGTAGCTTTTACTTGCATGTGTACAGACATGCGTATATAACAGCACACACATGCACATGTAACATACATGTAAAAAATAAGCAAATAAATACTCTAAGGAATCTGGTAACTCTGTTGAGCTTCTCTGGACATGGTTAGCATCAGCAAAATAATGAAACCAGCAGACCAGATCTATAAACCCATTCAAGGGACACTGGGGAGACAGAAGTGAGAAGGAGGAAGCTCCTTTCTGATACAGAAGATGCAGGCTAGAACATTCCTTCTAGAGAGCTGGAGGTTTTTGTCACTCTAACCCTGTAATGGCTCCTCCGTGGCAGGAGGCCCTGCCTATTTCCAGCTCTGTCTCCAGACTGCCTGGGGAACAACTTGAGGGACAGTGGCTCTGCTCATAAGCTGGGAAAATCTGATCCTGGATTCTAGTAGGAGCGTGTGGAGTGTGAGAAATGCATCTCACACCTCCTGAGTAGAATGGACTAGTAAAAATTCAGAATTACTGTAATTGTTGGTTTCAACTTTGCTGAAGTGTGTGTGTGTGTGTGTGTGTGTGTGTGTGTGTGTGTGTGTGTGTGTGTGCTGAGGGTCATGGAAGTGACTCACCCTCCGCTTTAGTGTTTTGTTTTGTCAGATCACACAAGACATGGGGTAGGTGAGAGTAGCGCTTATGTCCAGGGGTTAGAGAGCATGGTACTTATATCAAGTACTGTAATTCTTTAGTTAATTGGCATTATTATTTTTTTATTTAGTTAACTTTTATTCCAAAGGTGGTTGCTGTTGTTATTGTTGTTGCTGCTGCTGTTGTTGGCTATTGTAAATGGTGTTATTTTCCCAATTTCTTTCTCAGTGTTGCCATTAGCAAAATTGACTTTTGCATAATTTTTATCCTGCCATTTTTGTAAATAAAAGTTTTCTTCTGGAGACTTTAAGGTCTTTTATGTAGTGAGTCACATGTACAAAAGCACACATACACATAGACAGACATACAGACATACACAGACACAGACACACACACACACACATATGTATTCCAGAGATATATGAATGTATGTATGTATGTATGATACATACATTCATATATCTCTGGAATACATCCAATTAAACCGTAGTGACTGACCTTTTAGATATGCTTTTGAATTTGTTTGGTAAGTATCTTGTTGAGAATTATTTGTGTCTGTGTTCATCAGGAGGATTGGCCTATGAGAGCTTCGTGGCTGTATCTTCAGGTCAGGGTAAAACTATCTTCATGAGAGTTTGGTGATGTCCTTTCCGCCTTGATTTTGTGTAACGATTTGAAGCACTGATGTTAGTTCTTCTCTAAAGGTTTGCTGAGATTCACCAAGGAGTCCATCTGGAGCTGTTCTTTTTTTAGTCGGAGGATTTTTAATCACTGCTTCAACTTCACCGCTTGCCACAGATCTGTTTAAATAGTATATCTTGTTCTGGTTTAATTTTGGTAGGCCATATGCATCTAGAAATTCATTTATTTCTTTTAGATTTTTTTCCAACTTAGTGCAATATATGTTCTTAAAGTATGATACAATGATTTTTCTGGATTTTATTGTTTGGGTTCTTTTTTTGGTAGCTTCATTTTCACCTATAATTTTATTAATTTAAGTTTTCTCTCTTATTCTTTTGTTTAATCTGGCTAAAGATTTGTCAATCTATTTATCTTCTTAAAATCCAATCCATCTCTGTCATTTATTCTTTGTATTATTATATTTACCTTGTTCCCACTTCATTAATTTTTGATATGAATTTTCTCTTTCCATATTCTCATTAGAGGGTTTAGCCTGTTCTTTTCTCGGGGCCTTGGGGTATATATATAGTTAAGTTAGAGAGAAATCAGATCTCTCTGATTTCTATGTAGGCATTTAGAGCCATAAACTCCCCTCTTTGAACTGCTTTAATTGTCTCTTATAGGTTTTCATGGTGTGTTTTCATTTGATTCTAGATTTTTTCTTTATTTCTTTCTGGATTTCTCTGAGGGCCCATTCATTGTTCAACAGGTTATTATTTGATCTCTAAGAGGTTGTATACATTTGGAGGGTCCTCTTGGTATTGACTTGTAGACATACTCCATTGTAATCAGCTAGAAATAGAAGGCATTGTTTCAATTGCCCGATATTTCTTCAGACTTGTGCTGTGTCCTATTATATAATCTACTTTACAGAGAGCTCCGTAGGTTGCTGAGAAAAATGTGTATTCTGCAGGATTTGGATGGAATATATTCTATGATGTCTGTTAAGTTCATTTGTCTATGATGTCATTTAACCTCTATATTTCTCTATTATTTTATTTTTTGCAGAATGACATGTCAGTTGGTGAGAGTTAGATGTTTAGTCACTGTTTGAATGAGAATGATCCCACAGCCTCATATTGGGATAGCTGGTCTGCCACTGGTGGACCTGGTTACAAAGGATTAGGAGGTGTGACCTTGTGAAACTGTGACACTGAGGATGGGCTTTGAGGTTTCAAAAGCCCACGACCTTCCTGACATGGTGGTGCATACCTTTAAACCCAGCACACAGAGACAGAGGCAGGCAGATCTCCCTGAGTTTGAGACCAGCCTGGCCTACAGAACAAGTTCCAGGACATCCAAGACTATGTAGAGAGACCCTGTCTCAAAAACAAAACAAAACAAAACAAACAAACAACAAAAACCAAATGGAACATCATTCTCAGTTAGCTCTCTGCCTTCTGCCTCCAATTTGTAGATGTAAGCTCTCAGCTACCGTTCCAACACCATGTGTGCTTGCCTGATGTCAGGCTTCCTGCTATGATGATCAGGGACCCGCCCTTCTGAAATTGCAAGGAAGTCCCTTATAAATGCTTTCTTTTGTAAGTTGTCTTGGTCATGGTGTCTCTTCAAAGCAATAGAAAAGTAACTAAGCCACCAACTACTATTGTGATCAGATCAATCTGTATTGTTTATGAATCTGGATATACCTGTGTTTGGTTCGTATCTGTCTAGCATTGTAACATTCTCTGGATGGACTGCTTCCTGAATCATGGGGAAGTATTCTTCTTTATCTTTTATCACCAGTTTTGTTTAAGCTTAGTTTATCAGATACTAGAATTTGCTAGTCTCCTAGGTCCACCAGCTTGGAGAACTGTTTTCTACCCTTTCCCCTAGGGCAGCAAACATCTTTTGTCTTGAGGTAGGTCCCTGAAGACAGAAAATAGGTAGATATTTTGATGGGTTTTTTGTTTTTGTTTTTTGGTTTTGGTTTTGTTTTGCTTTGTTTTTTAATCCAATCTACCAGTCAGTTGGCTGGAGACTGAAGCCACTGAGATTCACGATATTATGGAAAGGCTTGCACTGCTACCTGGCTTCTGGTGGATTGTGTCATTTGTTGTTTTCCTCTGGCTCTGGTTGGTTTGTTTAGCATGGTTTGTTTTTTTAGCTTGTGACCTCATGGATGGATTAGTTTTTCTCTTCAGCCTGAAGGATTCCTTCAAGCATCATCTACAGAGCTGCCTTAGTCATTAGAAAATCCTTCATTCTTATCATAGAAGGCTTTCATTTTTCCCTTCAATTACGATAGATAGCTTTGCTGGGTATAGGAGGCTGCGCTGACAGCTGCTGCTGCCCATCAGAAACTGAAGTACATCATTCCAAGACCTTCTGGCTTTTAGAGTCTCATTTGAGGAACCTGCTGTCACTCTGACAACCTGCCTTCAGATGCAAGCCTGTGTTTCTCTTTTCCCCCCTTTTAATATACTTTCTTTGATTTGTGTGTTTATTACTTTAATTATAATACAAGGGAGGTTCTTTTCCAGGTTTTTCTAGTTGCAGTCCTAAAAGCCTCCTGGACCTGCATTACCATCTTTTTTTCTTTTCCTAATTCTGAGAACTTTCCCCTTATGAGTCTTTTAAAAATGCTTTCTGCAACCCATATACTTGGTGTCTTCAGAGGAGAATATATACTTGGCGATTCACACAGCGCCGTCCGTGTAACTTTGCATCTATTTGCTCACTGCAGTCTCCCACCTCGGCCTCGGGCTCAGACGCTCTCATCTCCTCATCCCTGTCTATGGGAGAGACTTCTCACAGATCTTATTTATGTCTCTCATCTCCAGCATTTCTCCAGGATTCCTTTCTCTTTGCTGAATTCTCCTTACATATGTTACATCGTCTTCTTATTTTATTCGGTTGTTTGGACTCTCAATCACGATCTCATCTTCTTCTTTCATTTCTTGGGACACACTACGAGCATCCCTCTGACTTTTCTGCCCAGGAATCTGTCTCCCTCATTCTCAGTAGATGACATTACTGCAGGGGTCTCTTGGTTTTTGTTTTTTCACATTTCTTTATGTTACTGAATTGGGATTTATGCATCTGGGGTTATTTCCCTGCTTGAGGTTTTTAGATCAGCCATGTGCTTTCAGTTGAAGTATTTGCATGTTCAAGTGGAACTTGGATATGGCAGAGTTGAAATATATAATTCAGAAGACAGCTTCTCCGTCCTGGAGCTCAGGGTATTGCTGATGCTTTA
Source organism: Mus pahari (assembly GCF_900095145.1). Lineage (NCBI taxonomy): Eukaryota > Metazoa > Chordata > Mammalia > Rodentia > Muridae > Mus > Mus pahari. The sequence continues at coordinate 90,977,894 of NC_034593.1, read as the reverse complement.
TTATCCCCCAGTAGAATATTAACTTTCCCCCTGAAACCTTTTGCAGCCTCTGTCTTGTCTTCATACCTGTTTTTCAGAATCATGGTGGGTTCTCACAGTGATGCAAATATCAAATCTGGGGCAAAGCTGAGATGCTATTTTCAACTTGGCGAGGAGTCCTCACAGTTTCCTAGTGCATCATCTGAATGGTGAAATTTTTTAAAAGTAATTTTAGAAGTAAATATATGTGCGAGTGTGTGGGCATGGGCCTGTCACCCAGCACGAGGGAGGCAGAAGCAGGAGGATTGCCCTTCCTGAGCTACACAGCAAGACCCCCGTCTCAATAAATAAATAAATAATAAAATAAAACAGAATTAGAAGTAAAAATGCCAATAGAGTATGGACTGAAAAGCCCAAACTCACCTCTGGACCATACGCCCTTCTCTCACTCTCTAGAGGTTACCCTGGTAACAGAGCTTTGCATACAGATCGAGGAAATGTTTCTGTATACATAAGCATCTGCGACCCAGATGTTGGTCATCCATCTCATCTGTTTGACTGAGTCTTTAGCTCCATGCCACACTTGACACAGAACTCGGCCCTTCGACCAGCATTTACAGGAAATCCAATCACACCAAATATATCCTGATGTTTAAAGAATTATTAAGGATTGATGGGGCCAAGGAGCAGGGTCATGTTAGGCAGCATCAGCTTCTCTCCCTGTCCAACCAAAACAAAGCTGTGTTGAACTGTCTCTGCGTGTTGTCAGCCCGCGCTACAGCCAGGGACTGCTCACCCCCAACTGACACATGCACTGGTATTCCAAGGCACTTGTATTTTCCACCACTATCCGCCTCCTCCCAGTCCCTGCCACCCCAGTTGTAAGGGCAGACTACACTTCACTTCAACAACTGTTGTCTGGCCAGCACTTAGCTTGCTTCTGGTTTTTCTTTTGTTTGTTAGCCCTCCTCGTAATTAGAATGGCAGAAGTGACATCTCTGTACACTTGTGAGGTTGCTACGGGGCAGATTCTTAGAAGTGTAAAATTTGACTCAAGGATACAGGCATTCGTAGTTGGACACATTGTAATAACTGGTTATGTCAAGGAAAAATAAAAGCGGCATAAATGTTCCAACTCATAGAACATGGCAGTGGCCCAGGTGTCTGCCATCTTTATTGATGTATTTATTGAAGATATGTATTCCTGTAGAGGTGATGAGTGATGTTAAAGCAACTTCCATCTACTTGTATGCCATTTAGTGTGTGTGTGTGTGTGTGTGTGTGTGTGTAGGAGTGTGGGGACTGGCACACTCACAGTATGAGAAATGAACCCAGGCCTCACAAGCATGAGACAAGCTCTTCCTCTGAGCTCCACTCCCTCAAGAGCACTCACATTTCTTTTTTACCATCCCCCCCATAAAAGCTCTCAGTATCCACCGCAAACCCGAGTTCCTGCTGGTTCAGCCTCCCCAGGCGCTGGAATCTAAGCCTTGCACTGCTGCGCTCAGCTGTTGCATTCTTTTACTCTGAACGTTCATTTTCTCTACTCCTTCTCTTCCTCCCCTTCTTCTTTCTCCTTCTCCCCTCCTCCTCCCTCCCTCTCCTCCTCCTCTCTCCTCTTCCCCTCCTCCCTCTTCCTTTCCCCTTCCTCTTCTGCTCCTCCTCCTCTTCCCCTTCCTCTTTCTCCTCCTCTTCCTCTTCCTCTTCCGCCCCCCCTCCTTCTGGCCAAATCTTTATGTAGGCACCAAGTGCACCAGGAAAAGCCCTCTCTCCTCCTTAGAGGGATCACCCCCCTTTGCTTCCAGGCCACGTCTGTCTTGTGTTTCTCACGTGCTTCTCTTGGTCTCTGTGCTGGCTTTTTGCTTATCTGTCTCAAGAAGTCACCGTCTCAAGTTCCCCAGTGTTCCAGCTACTTTCTGCCTCTCCTCTGCTATGCAGTGACCTCAGCTCCTGGAATAAGAGGCACCTTTCATCTACTACTTCTATGTCCTAGCTTGTACCAGGCATTCTGAGTTCTTTCTGTTGTATGAAATTCTATGAGGTCAGTGTACCAGCTCCAGTCTCCACATAAGAACATGGGGCTTACACACTAACCTGCATGCTGGCCCCAACAGCGACGGAATTTGATACCAGCTGTGACTGTCCAGTGTCCTCTCCTGTTAATTACCTCACTGTGTCTCCTTTACCTGCAGGGACTGACTCTGAGCTGCTGTCCCTCAAGACCTCCCTTATTCTCCAACCCGAGTATCCAACTCCTCCAGAGAAACCTCTACTTGGAATCTGCATGAAATCCCTGTAGCATGCTCCTCAAACCTGCCTGAAACTTCCCTGGCAGGGAGGTCCCCTGTGTCACCGCTTTAGCACAGATGCCACATGCTTCTGAAAGACCAGGAAAAATTCAGACTCCCTAGCACCAAGAATGTAGGTTCAGTGACCCTGTTCCAGGAACTGGCCGACCACAAAAGTTAGATTAAAATCTTGAGAACAATCTTGAGAAGCAGGGAGTTTCCCCTTGTGATTTTTGTACCCCCTTGTGATTTTTCACTGGTATTTTTGGTATTTTCCAATAATGCCCTCCCTACCCTCTTGGGTTGTGGGTTTTTTCTTTTAAATATCCCCTTTCCCAGCTACTTGGGGTCGAACTCCTCTACCCCTGCATGGGATAGAGTCGACCCCAGTGCGCTGGTTCTTGTCAATAAACCTCGTGCGATTGCAGCAAGGACAGTCTCTCGTGAGTTCTTGGGGGGTCAAGTCTCCCCTCTTCGGGGATCTTTCACTTCCCACCCTGTCTCTGCAGCACCACACTCTGCACACCGTACTCCTCCATCCCAGCTATACACCCAAGGGGAGCGTCTCCTTTAGTTATAACAATCGCAAATCGATCTGACTTTATCAGAACAGCACTTGGGAAACCAGGAATGTTAAACACTCACTCGAAGGTGAGATAAAACATTGTACCCACCACCGTCCCCCAGAAGGCTAAGAGTGGACTTTTTTAACAGTCTGGTGGTTTTTCGACCATCTGTGGAGGCAGACCTCAGCCAAATCCCCCAGAACAATAATCCCAGACTCTTCTCACCCTAGACTTACCATCCTTAGGGGAGATGCCGTGTGTGTCTTACAGCCTGCAGACCCTCCTCTATGTTATTGGACAGAGGCCACTTCAGATTCTAGGCCTTTTACCTCTGGAACGCACCCTCATGGCCACAGGTACATTGTAAAGGACTTTCTATGCGTTCACACGTTAAGCTTTATTGTGCACCTGGAATCAGAGTGATTACCACCTGGAAACCTCTTCCCAAACTGTAATGTGTTTTAAATACGCTGACAGTGACCCACCCATCCCTAGACTCCCCCAAGCCTGTCCAGGTTGACAAGGTCACTCTGAATTGTGTTTTCATTCTCATCTCTTGGCGGATTCCTGCCTGCATGGACACCTGCAGGGCCCCCTTCAAGCTCTTAAAGGAATACGTGAGTTAATCTGTTTAAAATAGATGCATTATGCTAAGCATTATGCTAACTCCATAATCAGCTAGGCTTACCTCAGCACTCAGGAGGCAGAGGCAGGAGGATGGCCACAAATCCTAAGCCAGGCTGTTTTACCTAATGAGTGCCAGGGCAGCCTGACCGAATCTGATCTCTTAATCAATATTAGTCTCTGTCTTGCCTTCTGGAAAGTCGGTTCCTAGTGTCTGCAGAGACACTCAGCGAGCCTCAGTTCCCAAGGCTCTGGTGGGCATCCCTACTTTTGCTGTACATCTGGTCAACCCTGGTTTTACTGTACATTTGGTCAACCAAAATCCTCTGTGGCTGTGCACACACTCTTCCCTGGCTGGGAGCTCCCTTCCCTTGGCAGTGGCTGGGACTAAGGCCACGTTTGCTGGGCAAATGCTCTGTTGTTGAGCTTCGTCCCTTATTTTCATTATTTATACTATGAAACAGTCTCACTAAATTGCCCAGGCAAGCCTTAGTTTTCCTTGGTCGTTTGTTTTAAGAGATGTTATCTCACACATCTCAAGCTGCCTCTCCCTTGCTCTATCACAGAGGCTAACCTTGAACTACCGACCTTCCTTTATCNACCTCCAAATGTTATAGCCTTAGGCGTATGCCACCACACCCAGTAAGCTCTTGATCCTCCTGCCTCAGCCATCAACTATCTGAGATTACAGGGATTATAGACCTGGGCCACCCAGCCCAGCTCAGGGCTTAAGCATTCCTAAACCCTTCAGCTCAAACTTAAGTGGCGCTTTCTTCCTGGGGCTGGCCTGGAGCCCTCCTTTCCGGTTCCCAGGCATCTGCCTCTGACCTCCTTTTCTGTTCATCTGACATTGTCCTGGTTTTCTGTGTCCACCCATCTCCAAGGCAAGGCTGCCAACAAAGCCTTTATGATCCATTCTCATCTCTGTGTGTGACACTCACAAGGTGACTTGGAAATGTGTATAGAATTAACATGTTTTGTGTGTAAGTGTTCATCAGCCCCTCCCCCATCAGAACTAGAGCTGTGAAGAAAAGAAACAACAGGACCCTGGTACAGCGCCAGGAAAATGGGAAGGGGGGCATCAACGTTTCTAGCCTGAAGTGGGTCCTTAGCCCCGTCATCTTGCCAAGTTGTTCCCCCAAATCGGCTAGATATCCATGAAGATCCATACATATTTGATAGGGTACGTGGCAGGTAAAACTGAGAGGTTAATTAGCTTCGGGCTAGTATGGGCTACAATGAGTCTCTACCTTGCAACAAACAAACAAAAATCCAAGGAACACATACCAGGGCAGCCAAAATAATTCAATCAAGACCTAGGTTGATATGAAGTTGATAGCCTTTCCTCCTCTCCTACATGGTGAGGGGCATGACTGATCCCTCTACAACAATGAACAGGTTAACAAGGAAGCCATGATCAGTGAATCTAGTCAAAGTTTATAACATGGAGGAACCTGTACTAATGAAGACCTAAACCCCCAGGAAAAGTCTTTCTGCTTCCTTAATGAAGAGACAGCCATGAGCAAATGGATCACCCAAAAAGTGTGACCCGATGTAAAAGACAGAGGGACACCCAGTGAAGCCTCCCTGGACAGCCTGCCTTTCTCCCTAAGATCAGACCGGACCCACTGGTGTGAGGCCTTCAGAGGAGCAGGGGGAGACAGTGGCCTTGTCGGGTGGCTTTGGGAGAGAGACGTTGGAGTCTCGATGGCACACCCTGGGTAAGGGGAATTCTGGGATCTATGAGGGAGATGACAGGAGGGTGGGAGAAGGTGAGAGGACAGAGAGAGAGAGAGAGAGAGAGAGAGAGAGAGAGAGAGAGAGAGAGAGAGCTTGCTTCTCAGGCTACATCTGAGGCTTCCAGTCTCTCGTGCGTCTAGGTATTCAGCAGGTACAAGCACTATACTTGGAGATGCTTTGTTTTGTTTTGCTTTGTGCCCTAACATAGCCAAGGACAGAAGACAAATAATACTTTCCAGGCAATAGATTGATACTTAGAATGTGTGTTTGAGACAAGTTTAAATTTACAGTGCCTGACAAATGAACCCTGAAACAGTCTTGACCTGACAAAACAGGGGTCAGTTTCCCTCAGAGGACATGTCTACCACAGGTGATGTGGACCCTGCTCTACACAGTGTTGAGGGACCCACACTAATGGAGTGTGGCAGATTGAGATTCCCTCAAGGGCAGATTCTGTAAGGCTCCCACCTAGGAACTTGTCAGAACACACATACACACACACACACACACACACACACACCGAACACATGGCACATTAGTTATGTAGGTTCCCTGGGGTACCCTTGGGATCAGCATCCCTGAGGAAACCGATTGTACAGAGGGAGACTCTCTCCGCAGTGCAGACCCAGCAACAGCCTCCGCCTTGCCTCTGGGTCTCAGGAGCTTGGAGATTCCTTCAGAGCCGCCCTGAGTGAGGCCAAGATGATTAGGCCCCACCCTCTACAGCTGAGGCCGACTTTCAGAGACTGACAGCTGTAGACCTCAGTGGACAACTCTCTCAGACCCTGGGGCCATGTGTCGTGAGGGAAGAACCTGAATGGAGGGAGAACTCTATTTTGCAACAGCTGCGTTCATTTGTGGCCTCTACTTTAGCATCTACATCCTGCTTGAGTCCCTGCCCTGGTGTCCCTCCATGATGAGCTGTAACCTAAGAAACCCTTTCCTCCCCAGAGTTGGTCAGGTCACTTTTTTTTTTTATCACAGCTGAAAGATGGCTAGGACAGAAGGGAGGGAAGCAAGCAGAGAGGGAGCGGACAGGGTGGGCTGGAGGATACTGAACGGAGGAGTATGCTTTCCCACCCACAGGACAAAGAAATGGTGGAATGTATCCGCAAAGCCACTCCTAGAGATAGCCACTCCCTGACATTGCTTGCCTACCTTGGTCACTCGAGCCAAAAGTTGGAGGTCACTGTAGAAGAAAGCCACTGCTGTCAGCATGTGAGGCGAGCACCAGCAGTCTGCCAGGCCAGGGGAGTCATAGCAACCTCCAGGAATATTTGACTCCTCTGCCCGGGAGTGACACTTTCAGATGTCCACAGGGAGAGTCACATGGCCCACCATGGTAATAGATTTGGGACTAGGTGCCAGCTTTGCTTCCATCGAGACAAGAGAAAGGGTATGGTTGAGAGCTGTTAAGGAGCACTCACTACATCTGTGTGAGACTGATGTTTTAATGTGCCTCAGTTTACCAATCTGTATAGTGGGAAGGACAGCACCTATCCAGAGTGTGAGAAATGATGTGAACGCGCATACAGCATTCTGGCCATCGAGTGAGCCAGCACTGGTGACATCCTGGCTCCAATCTGAATCGAATAAATATACGGGACCTGACATAGCTCCTTTGATTCTATTATTTTACTTTATAACACAAATACATATGTATGCTTTTATAATACGTTTTGTGTGTTTTTACGTCTCAAACATAACATTAAATGATAAGGTATGCACAGTTGACGTTAGGCGTGGTTGACATTCTCAGACTGATTTCAAATACGTAAATATACCAAAATACTAAAAATGTGGTCACTCTGGTGGATGATGACTCTGGTGACAAGCTGGTGCAAGCATCGGGACCTCAGTCTGGATCCCTAGCACCCATGTAAAAGCCTTCCCCTGGCGGTGGCTTTGCATCCCTAACCCCAGTACAGAAGGGATGGGGACCGGAGCAGGATGGAGACAAATGGATCCCTAAAGCTCATTGGCCAGCCAGACTACTACTGCTGAACTGCTGAGCCTCAGGCTCAGAGAGAAGTCCTAACCCTACCCCCACCCACACCAAAAGGACCAATAGTGTTTACATCTCAAAAGCTCTGCCTGGCTTGGGACAGGTGAGGCATTCCTTGTCTCATTCAGATGACACTGTAGCCTCAGAGCCCATAGCAGCTCCAAGCCAGAATTGTTACTTTTGGCCTCCACACGTAGCCATACTGTGTACATATTCCACCCACACACAAATAGATACATTTTTAAAAGTTGTAATGGCCAACCACAATGATTTGTACTTACTTGGGAACTTTGGAGCATCAATCTAATTAGTTCAAACCAGATGTGGACTGTAAGTCACCCAGATAAATCAACTCTCAGGTCTACATGGGGAATAGTGGGGGGGATGGCCTGTGCCTGGACTCACCACCAGGTAAACAAAAGTCACCCTCATTTACTAACAGAGAAGATCTATTTCCTGCTGAGCACTCCTAGTAGGGGCTTTGGGGCAAAGGGTCAAATACACTCTGACGGAATCTGCTTCCTTTCCCATCAGGTATAGCGCTGCAACAGGCTCCCCGGCAACAGGCTCCCAGGCTACAATGTCATCTGAATGAGACTCTGAAATGCCTCGCCTGCAGGAAGCCTGACAGAGCTTTTGAGATGCAAACCCTAGCCCTCCTCAGAGATGAGAGGATGAGAGAGAGAAGTCACTTCCAAAGCACTGCCTGCCCCCTACTATACACTGGCTAAGCATACACTGCTTGCTCAATCTGCTATGAAAACAGAATTCTAAAATAAGCTGTAGCCTGCTCTCTCAAATTGGAACTTAGAAGATGGATTGGTGTATTTGAGTTAGCTTCATCCTCTTGCACATACACCCTCCGCCCCACCCCGTACCCACAAGGGCAGCACTGGTTAACAGAGCCAGTTAAGGACGGGAAAGACAGACACCTATAATTACGAGGGCAGGCTAGAAGCCACATGAAAATAAAATACACAGAAGCCAGCAGATGGCAGTTAATCATAATTTTTCCTGCAATTTCTATTAATTGTCGAAGATTCTTCATTCTGTCTACCCATAAGATGAATGATACGCTGATGTGGCATAATAAGTAATGTTTCCCCTTTGAGATATTAAATAAGCATGCTACATAAAGGTTCCCCTCCCACATAACTAGCCTCAGACCCGATTTTCTCATGCATGTATTTATCATACCATAGCACGCCATGCATATGCATGCCCATATATCCGTACACTCCCCGGCACGCTGCATGCTTGATCAATGTATAAAGTTAAAGCCAACGCCCGGGTTCATCTCCAGAAGCAAGACTGAATCAAGGAACTGTTGTTCCTAAAACAGTGCCGAGAAACAATTTAAACCACATTGTCTGACAGAAATAGCAATGCAGAAATACCTTAGGGGGCCTCTGGGGCAGTTTCCTCTAAGGCTCTTATTACAAGCATTAACAAGGTGCAGGACCCCTTCCTGGCTGCTGTCCCTCACCTGCCAACCCTTCTAGCCTTTCCCCTCCCCTTCCCTCCCTCCCTCTCCCTGAATTTCCATACTGCCTTTCCTTTCCAGATGTCTAGTTCCCTTCACCCTGCTTCTCCTGTTTTCTGACACACACACACACACACACACACACACACACACACACACACACGCAGGCACACGCATGTCTTTCAGGGACAGATGTTGTACCAGGCAGGGTTCTTGATTTCCAGCATTACAAATCGACTCTTAGGTAGAAAAAAAAAGAAAGAAAGAAAAGAAAAAATTATTGGAGAGCACTCAAGTAGTTCACAGAATCGACGGGAAGCCTGGGAAATTTGGCTCGGTGAACAGGCATGATCCAAAGGATTTGGCACCAAAGTGCAGAGCCAAGGTCACACCATTGAAAACTACCCAGTGGGACTGTCACCAGCTTCCAGCCCACCAGTCGCTAATGACCACCGCTGACAGTTGACTCTGCGGAGGGGTGGTCTACACACCTGAGGCCTTTCCTTGGCTTCTCCGGTTCCCAGTCTGGGCTTCAGACCCAGTGCTTTAGGCCTACAGACCCAGTTCTTTAGGCCTAGAGGGCGGCAGGCCTTGCGCACAGCTTTCCAAGAGCAGAGCTGTGGCTCCGGCTCAGACCACAGCAGGGTCAGGGCACACAGCCCAGTGGCTGGGCAGCTTAGCAGAGTGCAGGACACTGTGGATCTGGAGGGACACTGGGTGTCACAAGCCAGGTTAAAGTCGGTAACCTCCCTCCACCCCATAGGTGTGGAGATCTGTGCTTCCTAGCCGAGCGGGAATAACTCCGGGGACCGGTATTTGGCTGGGCACATCAGGATTAGTGATCCCGGCTCTGGAAAGATAATGTCTAGTGAGATCCTGCTGCAGCTCAGGCCCCTCCCCGCCCACTCAGACTCAGTCCCAGGCTGAGCAAGGGGCTACAGCTGGGATGTGAACGCTCTTTGTTCTCTGGTTCACTTTGCCACCCTCCATTCCTGCTCCTGAGGACCGCTCTCTTGACCTCCCACATTTTAACCCTTAATGGAGACTGGTTTCTTTCTAGGGACCAGATTTGCAACCGGATTCCGGGTCTGGCCACAGGCTTTGCTCTCTTCTGCCAGCTGTTCCCAATTAGGAGCTGGTTTAAGCAATTTGAGTGTCTGAGGGTGTCAGTCAATAGAAGTATTTGTTAGTATTTTGTTTCCCTTAGGATCCCAACCCCAGAACTAATGGATTTTCTAATATCCTGAGTTACGAGGTGATTTTTGTAGGTTTTCCAAGGAAGGTGAATAAAATATGTGAATAAAATCTCTAGGCAGTGGGCCTGGCAGCCCCTCCCAGTACATGGTAAGTGATGGATGCAGTTCTCTGAGTCATTCTGACAGGACTCTGACTTTGCCTACCTTCTTGGGCAGTTACCTCAGTTCTCCTGCGTGTTTTAGTGAAGGAGCTCTGTATTATGAGAAGCTTCCTGATATATATATATATATATATATATATATATATATATATATATATATATATATATTTAAAGGTAGGGTTCTGGGGGGAGTTTTAGCATAGAGTATAAAAAGGACTACACACACCTATATTCACTTGGTTTCCGTTTAGTGTTTATTGAGCATCTATTACAGTCAAAAGACTTGATTATTCTAGAATTGCATAAAAGTCACAACTTGGTACTATGAATCTCTTCCAACCAATGGCATTTTTTAGAAGATCGAAGACCAGCCTTTGGCTACATTTGTTGCCAACTGTTCAGAGCCACCATGGCTGTGGCGATTATGATTATATAAACCAGATGGCTTTTAGTTGGTTTTGTTATTATTTTTAAACTCTACAGACTAATATCCCCTTCCTGCCTGCACCTGGCTGGCTTCTTTCCCAACTCCTTCCAGGAGTCACCACATTCACTCACCCCTTCAGCTGACAGCAGCAGAGAATTGGCCGGGGAATAAATGTCACTGGCAGGAAAGTGCCATAGATAAGTGGATCTGTGGTAGCCACTCTCTGTTGTTTCTACTCTGTGTTTGGGGGGCTATGGGAGGCCCCCTCCATCTACACAGGCTGTTCCGTTAAGTACAGATATATACTCTGGGGCCAGTAATCTCTTCTGAAGACACATGTCCTTGTGTCACATTGTGAGCATTTATTAGTCATCTCCTTCAGTCAAATTTGTGTTATATACTGTCTTGGGACCTCCAGTGGTCTCACTGCGGGAGTGTGGCTAAGAATTGTTCTTACTGAAAGCATTGTTCCTGGGAGTCAATCAATGAGTGAACACATGAGAGATTACTATACTGGCTGGTTTTGTATCAACTTGGCAATAGAGTCATCATCTGAAAGGAAATGCCTCCATGAGATCCAGCTGTAAGACATTTTATCAGTGATCAATAGGGGAGGGCCCAGCCCGTTGTGGGTGATGCCATCCCAGGGTTGGTGGTCCTGGGTTCTATAAGAAAGCAAGCCAAGGAAAGCAAGCCAGTAAACAGCACCCTCCATGGCCTCTGCATCACCTCCTGCTTCCAGGATCCTGCCCTGTTTGAGTTCCTGTCCTGACTTCCTTCAATGATGAACAGTGCTGAGAAAGTGTACGTTAAATAAACTCTTTCCTCCCTAACTTGCTTTTTGGTCATGGTGTTTCATCACAACAATAGAAACCCTGACTAAATCAATTACCAAGCATAGGCAGGGGCTCCATGAACAATAGCTGTTATTATATGGACATTCCATCAGAAGATGCTGTAGTGTTGGGCTTACAGTTAGGGAGCAGTTTAAGAAACCTGTAAAAATCAAGGTCAAAAATAACAGGGCCCGTGAGTGACAGAATCAGCCTGGGAGACAGGCAGGGCTGTGGACCAGGTCAGCTATACAGATGACAAAGGTACAGTTCTGAAAGATGGAGATAGAGTGAGGGAATTGGGGTCTCATGCCCTCCCATATGGCCTCAACCACATGACGCCACAGTCACTATCTTTTACCAATAATCCTTGCCTAAGGTACTGCAGTGATGTCTCTTGTGGAGTAGTTCTCTCCTACCGTTATCTGTCCTATATTTGTTAGTAAACTTTGTGGTGTGAGAAATAATCTTTGCAGGCTTTTGCTCATTTACGGCGTATAAATGTATAGATCTATATTTTATCAATGGATCTTTACTGTTATTTTGACCTGATTATTTCAGATTTTTCCAGGAGAAGTCCCTTCAGGTCCTTTTGATATTGTAATCATCATTCTGAGGAAAGTTCTTTACAGCATTTGACTGCACATTTTTTTTTAACTTGGGCTTCGAGTATAATGAAGGGGTAGTCTGTCTGTCTGTCTGTCTACCTCATTATTTACACTAGTAGCTCCAACTTTAATTCAATAGCAGGTGTCCTCCAACTGGCTTTTCTCTCTCCACTTTTGGGCCTCCCTTCTCCAGTGGTGTGAATCTCTTTGTTTGTAGCCAGTCTCCAGCACCACTGGGGATGCTCCCAGCCCTCCTTGGGGCAGCATCCTCCGACCTGGCTGTCTACTTCCTTCGGATTTGTTTTTTCTTTTTTTCCCATGAAGAAAGAGGCAAGGATTCTGGGGATGGGAAAGTCTAAGTGGGGATGTTGTCAGGGAGATGGGGAAAAGAAGAGGATGTGGGGAAATTGATCAAAACTAAGGATATAAGGAAAGCCTTATGGAAACCCACTTACTTTGTAAGCTAATTTTAGAAATATAACTTTTTTTTAAAAAGGATGAATAGTGGTGGAAGCCTGCATAAGTACATAACGCTGCTCCTACAAGACATAGTTCATTAGACAAAGAGCACGGTGCTAGGAATGGATATCTCCCTATGAGTTATTGGTTAGAAAGATCCCAGAGGCTCCCAAAATAATAGAGGCTACCGCTATTGTTTGTGCTTGGAACTAGATGGTAAGTCCCTCTTACCATGGCTGACCTGGAAAGTTAGCCTCCTTTTTAGCTAGCTTTCAAAGAACCAGAAGGTGCCATGCAGGCCACTGAGGAAGAAAAGTCATCAGTGGATTTACCCCAGGGGAGGACCACACATGCTATAATACTGACCTGCTAGGCAAAATGTACCTACTGGTGACATAGCAGCACAGCTGTTCTGAAGGTAACCAACCACGTTCTGGGTAGTTGGGAAGCCTGCATCACAGGAGGGAATTCATGCCTCATACCTTAACCTGGTCAAAAAGCCCATGGCTAGGAGGTTGGAGGCCCTAGTGTTGCTTTTTCAAATGGGCATGTTGTTAGCTGCCTTCTCCCTTCTCAATATTAATGTTTATGCTATGTTATAACACAGTATGTTAGTGATACCCTAACCCTGATTAGAGAAACTTCTTAGTGGTTGAAATGTTGCAAACAAATGCCTAATGAGCAGCTATTGAGTGCTCAGTCCTAATGGAGCATATACACCACCATCCCCTTCCCCAAGACTCAGGAAACATCCTGGAAGGTGGCAGAGGAAGATGTAAGAGGTGGCAGATGGTGAAGAGCACTACGACATGTCATCTTCTAGACATGACACAAGGTGGCACATGTGAATTCACTGCAACTGTGGATACGTGCACAGGTCCATCAATGGTCCAGCATGGGTACAGGAGGGACACATGAGGCCACACCCCTATATGAAAAGTCACTGTTAGTTAATAGCTTCCAGAAGGGGGGGGAGTCATTTTCCTTCAGAGGCATAGCCACTGGAAATTACCCATGAGCTGGTTAAACAAAGAAAGAAAAAATCCACACCTATGCACATGCCATTGACTTTAACTGGAAGTAGGAAGGAGTCCAGAGGGTTTCAAAATTCTCTCTCTCTTTCTCTCTCTCTCTCTCTCTCTCTCTCTCGTCATTAAAGAATAAATAAGAAATTACTGGGGGGGGGGAGCAAGGAAGCAGTAAATATTTTTTAAAGAGGAGCAGAGGGAAAGGTGTAAAGAGAATAGAAAGAAAAGAAAGGAACTCAAATGACCTGGGAAGGAGATGGAAGGAGTGAGGAAGGGAGGAGGGAGATTTAGGGCACATTTTCTTCACATTTTGGAAGGGCATCCTGGCAGCTTTGAAGAGAAAGAACTGAAGGGTGGGTTCCCTTCTTGCTTTTTTCTCACTTTGCAGCCAGTTTTTTTTTTTCAATATTTTATTAGATATTTTCTTCCTTTACATTTCAAATGCTATCCCAAAAGTCCCCTATACACTCCCCCAACCCTGCTCCCCTACCCACCCACTCCCACTTTTTGGCCCTGGCGTTCCCCTGTACTGGGGCATATAAAGTTTACAAGACCAAGGGGCCTCTCTTCCCAGTGATGGCCGACTAGGCCATCTTCTGCTACAGGTGCAGCTAGAGAAACGAGCTCTGGGGGTGCTGGTTAGTTCATATTGTTGTTCCACCAGGGTTTCAGACCCCTTCAGCAACTTGGGTACTTTCTCTAGCTCCTCCATTGGGGCCCCTGTGTTCCATCCAATAGATGACCGTGAGCATCCACTTCTGTATTTGCCAGGCACTGGCATAGCCTCACAAGAGACAGCTATTTCAGGGTCCTTTCAGCAAAATCTTGTTGGCATATGCAATAGTGTCTGGGTTTGGTGGCTGATTATGGGATGGATCCCCAGGTGGGGCAGACTCTGGATGGTCCATCCTTTCATCTCAGCTCCAAACTTTGATTCTGTAACTCCTTCCATGGGTATTTTGTTCCCCATTCAAAGGAGGGGTGAAGTATCCACACTTGGTCTTCCTTCTTCTTTAAAAAAAAAAAAAAAAAAAAAAATATTTATTTTATTTATGTGAGTACACTGTTGCTGTCTTCAGATACACCAGAAGAGGGCATCAGATCCCATTACAGATGGTTGTGAGCCACCATGTGGTTGCT
>NC_034593.1:90937299-90963267 GCF_900095145.1 Mus pahari | reverse complement strand
CTAAGTTTCTGGGCTAATATCCACTTATCAGTGAGTGCATATCATGTGAGTTCTTTTGTGATTGTCTTACTTCATTCAGGATGATATCCTCCAGATACATCCATTTGCCTAGGAATTTCATAAATTCATTGTTTTTAATAGCTGAGTAGTACTCCATTGTGTAAATGTACCACATTTTCTGTATCCATTCCTCAGTTGAGGGACTTCTGGGTTCTTTCCAGCATCTGGTTATTATAAATAAGGCTTTTTTAAAATATAGATTTTATTTATTTTGTATATGTGAGTTCCCTGCCACTGTCTTCAGACACACTAGAACAGACTAGAAGAGGGCATTGGATCCCATTACAGATGGTTGTGAGCTACCATGTGGTTGCTGGGAATTGAACTCAGGACCCCTGGCAGAGCAGTCAGTGCTCTTAACCCCTGAGCCATCTCTCCAGCTGCAGCCAGTTTTAAGGAGGGCACTGTCTAACATCTAAAATGGAAGGCAGACTGTGTCTCTATGGTGGAGAATGCACAAGACAAAACCCACATTCGGTGTGTCTTCTTTGTGCTGTAAGTGGCTTCCTGTGGTTTCTGATGTGAGATTAGACCCGTTGTCTGTGGAAGATTACGTCATTTTGGAGCAGATCATCTTTGCTCAGTAGCAGTGCACTCACAGACTGGTAGTTACATACATGTAGGTCAAGTATGAGCTGTGTCTGGGGAGACATTTGGCAGCACTTTTCCCCCCTTCTCTCAATCTATTTCTGCTCAAGTCTTTTTCTTGCCTACACAGACCTATACCTTGAAAATGGAGACCTATTTCCTTAAGATCCCGGTGACCCTGGGAGGGAAGGGATTAAAGTTCAGGGTCCTGCTCTCTGAGTTCAAAGTTAGGAGCACATGGTATGACTCAGACTAAGGCTAGAGTCCCTGTCTGGTGAGTAGATCCTCATTAAGTCATCATCTTCGTCATCATCATCTTCTTCTTCATTGTCATCATCATCATCATTGTCATCGTCAGAGGTCTCAACTGAACAACAGAGTCTGGCGCTGGGTGTGAGTCTACCATGCTGGGCAAGACTAAGATCGGGGAGGGGCTGTGTGCTGACAACGCTGGTGGCTAGGAATCTGTAAAGCTGTGGCATTTGGAAGTCGGCTAGTTGGCTCCAGTGAACTGGAATTCTCTGCGGAAGCTCTATCTCCACAGAAGAGCTTGCAGGATTTATCTTGTGTTGCTGACATTCCTTCCAGGAGAGAGATAGAAACAGCATCTATCCACCCCTCCTCCTCGGGTCCCAATGGCAAACCGAGGTACCAATAAATGTACTGACAGAGCAGTGGATGAGGGACCTTGGGAATGAGCACAGGTGAGCTAAGGTAGACACACTAGAAGGTCTACACCCTTCAGCCAAGATGGCATCCCTAAGGCTATATAGTTGGGACTCCCTTCCCTCATCTTTTCCCACTTATATTCTCTAGCCCCTCCCCCAACAGAGAATTTCATACAACTGGTTGGGAAGGGTGGCTGGATTCTCAGGTGATAATTCCACGACCTGAGCCCTCCTTCTATGGGAGACCCAGCAGACTCCTGACAATGTTAGCAATTTACTTAGAGGAGAGTCTTGTACAACACTCTGGCTGAGTTAAACAAGACTGTGGAGAGATGGAATGTTGTCGATCAAGAGCTAAACTTGTCTTGGGCTCTCTTATCTATTGCTATCAACCTCTGTTTCTGGCCTCACATCATCCTGAGCACTAGATAGAATTCCTGGAATGTGTCACTAAGTCTGCTAGACCTCTAGACTCCACCAGGCCTGAAAGTAAGAATGGAGCGAGGTAACATCTGACTTCTACAGAACAAACACCATGTCTGCCTTGTTGTAGCTGTAGGCCAGCTGGGATCCCCACCAGTGTAACTGATGAATGTGTTGCCTCCAGTCCTTCTTTTATTCTTTGACCACGATGATTACACATAACTTCTTCCACAATAGGAGATGTCATTCAGGATAAATTAAACCTGTGTTCATATGTCATGATCTTACTTCCTTTAACACAGGGTAGTCATTTCACATTGACACTTGTATGAACTGTTACATTTTCATAAATTTGGAAAGCTCCTTGTTAAATCTATCCTTTCAGAGTTGTTGAATCATGTAAACTTTCAACTAAATAACTAATTTCGAGTTGTGAATGGAATGAAGATTATGGTGGCTATAATACTCAGAAGCCAGTATTTAGGAGTTGAGAGCTGGTTAAAGGAATTGGGATTATTAAAGGGACAGTAATATTGAAAAGATAATCTCTTTAAAGTTCCATCTTGGGTATCTTTGGGGACAGGGTAAGAAGGGCTTTCTCAAGAAGGGAAAGGAAGAGAAGGAAGGACACACTTTAATTGGGTCTCCATCAACCAGGACACGTGTCTCTCTTGGTCTTCTCTGGAACATTGCAAGGGACTAACTTGCTCAGACAAGTTTCTGTATCCTTCCAGTCAGATACACGTATGGAAAAAGACTTAAGGAAGCGGGCTAGAGCAAGAACTTGGGTGGTAAAGTGCTTGCAGTGTGTGCTGGCTAGATTTATGTCAACTTGACACAAGGATAGGAAATCTGAAAGGAGGGAAACTCAGTTGAGAAAATGCCTCCATAAGATTCGGTTGTAGGGTATTTTCTTAATTGGTGGTTGATAGGGGAGGGTTCAGAGCAGTGTGGGTGGTACCATCCCTAGGCTGGTGATCCTAGATTCTATAAGAAAGCAGGCCAAGTAGGCCAGTAAGCAGCGCTCCTCCATGGCCTCTGTGTCAGCTCCTGCCTCCAGGTTCCTGCCCTCACTGCTTTTGATGATGAACTCACAGTTCTATATAACACCCACATACGTTGTGTTTCATCACAGCAATACTAACCCTAACTAAGACACCACACAAGCAGGAGGACCTTCCCTAGTTTGGTTTCTCTTGGCTGGGATAAGCACCATGACCCAAAGCAGCTTGGGAGGAAGGAGTTTATTTCACCTTACACTTTACAGTCCTCCATCAAGGGAAGCCAGTGGTGGAACTCAAGTCACAAGTCTGGAAGCATGAGCTAAAGCAGAGGCCACAGAGGGGTGCTGCTCACTGGCTGGCTCTCTGTAGCTTGTTCAGTTCTTTCTTATACACCCCAGAATCAGCAGCCCAGGAGTGGCACCATCCACAGTAGCCTGGGTCCTCCCGTAGCAAGAAAAGTCCACATCTGACGCAGGCATTTTCTCAACTGGGTCACCCCTTCCCAGATGAGGGTGGTGGAAAAAAAACAAAACAAAACACTAAGTGGAGAAGAAAGATGTGGAAATGTGCAGCTTGCTGAGGAAAGAAGTGAAAGACAGTTTAAGCTGCAGATAAGGGTGCAACGCAGCCATCCCTGGTAAGGATGCTACCAAGCTGGGAAAAATAGCAGTGCTGGTCTAAGGATACAACCCTACCCATGGAAGTGTCCAACGTGGGAAAGTAAAGAAGAATTTGAAAGGAAGAAAATCTATACTGCGAATGCCACCGTGGAGGTGGGAGGGTCTATGCTCAAAACACCTGCATCGAAGTGTTTCCCCAGGGTCAGCCTCAGAGGCATGCAGAGGTTACCACAAAGCCAGGCTGTAGCTCATCTGGCAGCAGAACTTGGCGGCATCAGCCACATTGTGCTTACAGATTTTTGCAGGCATGAGAGATACAGTAGTTTAGGGTGGGGGATGGGAGCTTGCACCAAGATTCCAGAAAGGGCCTGAGTCAGTGTCAGAGTTTCTGAAAGGAGGACCCAATAGACCACTGCATGAACCTGCAAAGGTGAGACCTAAGTTTCAACAAAGGTTCTGGGATGTTGGAGATGCCTGGGAATCTGGGATGTTTGTCATGTTAAAAAGACAGCCAGGAAGTACAGCTAGCCCAAGAGAGTCTGCTTATGTGTGAGGAGGAAGAACTGGAGGGACGGGTATGTCCAAGCCGTTGGTGTCCAGACGATTCTATCACAAGTACAGATGTAGAACTACCCAGTTTGGTGTGTACGTTGCTAGATATGTATCTTGGCTTTGAGTTCTTTTTTTTTTTTTTTTTTTTTTTTAAACAGGATTTCTTTGTGAATCTCTGGTTGTCCTGGAACATGCTCTGTAGACCAAGCTGGCTTCAAACTCACAAAGATTTGCCTGTCTCTGCCTCCTGAGTGCTGGGATTAAAGGTGTGTACCACCACTGCTCCATGAGTCAATATTTTCTTGATGTGCCCACATCCCTCCCTTTTTGAATAGGAATGTGGGCTGGTGAGATGGCTTAGTAGGTAAGAGCACACGACTGCTCTTCTGAAGGTCCAGAGTTCAAATCCCAGCAACCACATGGTGGCTCATAACCATCCGTAACAAGATCTGACGCCCTCTTCTGGAATGTCTGAAGACAGCTACAGTGTACTTACATATAATAAATAAATTTTTAAAAAAGAATAAGAATGTTTATTCTGTGCCATTGTAAACCAGAAGTATGTAAGCTAAGTTTTTTTGTAGGAGCTTATAGTTAAGAGGTTTGCTTTGAGTCTCAGAAGAGGCTGTACTTTTGAACAGTGATCGAAACCATTAAAGACTGAACTCTTAGAAAGGAACTGCTTTTTACATTATGAGATGAAACTGAGTCCTCTGGGGCTGAGGATGGAATGTAAGATTTAAAGTGCTGTGTCTGGGTGTCAAGTTGACGGTGGGTGGGGTTGTGATGGCCTTTCTTCATTGTCAAACTATCTGGATTTAGAACCCACTTCTGGGTGTGTCTTTATGAGGGTATTCCCAGAGAAGTCTGACTGAAGAAGGAAGACCCACCTGAACAACAGCCACCCCTTTCAATGGTCTGGCGTCCTGGATGAAATAAACAGGAGAAAGTTTGCTTAGGACCAGAGTCTCAGTCTCTCTCTCTCTCTCTCTCTCTCTCTCTCTCTCTCTCTCTCTCTCTCTCTCTCCACTTCTTGACCCTATAAGACCAGCTGTTTCGAATCTCTGCCATGTCATGACCAGCGCCCTCAAACTGTGAACCAAAGCACTTCCTTCCGTTAGCAGATGCTTCTCGGGCATTTGGCCCCAGCAGTGAGAAAAGCAACCACTACGCTGTTCCTTGACTACACAAGAGAAGCTGTCACCTGAGAGTCTATGTGCTCCATGTGTGTTCCCTAAGACAATCTTCCCCTAGACAGCCACACAACTGGCTCCCAACTTCTCTTTGTCCTTTACTCAAAACTCATGTTCTCAAGGGTTAGAGAGATGGCTCTAACAAACACTTGGTATTCTTGCAGAGGACCTTTATTCGATTCCCAGAACCCACATGGCAGCTTGCAACTATCTGTAACTCTAGTTCCTTGGGATCCAATGCCCTCTTCTGACCACTGAAAGCACCTGGCATATAAGTGGCACACAGATATGCATGCAAGCAAAACACTTACACATGAAAATAAAACCATCTCTTCGGGGAGACTTATCTGAGCCATTCACACTTTATGTGCAACTTTTGTTGTCTATTTTCTTTTACTATACTGTGTGTGTGTGTGTGTGTGTGTGTGTGTGTGTGTATACATTAATTGATTGCCTTTCTCTCTAGCGTGTGGGCTCACAGGCACATTTGCTTACTCTCTAGGTTCTAGAACATTGCCTAGCTCATGGTAAACACTCAGTTCAGCTGTGCACTGCTGCATCATGTTTATATCCTATCCTATAACATCCCAACTTAAGTGTAGTGAGAATTCTGGGACTTTGGTTTCTTTAAAGAACACAGAAATATTGTAAGGCCGAGCTTTCATTTTTATCCCAGGTGTGGGATATGGGGCTGCTTCAGACTGTTTGCAGCGGCTGACTATGATTTGCCTCATGCTCTAGCAGAGGCATGGTTTTGCCAACTGCAGATAGTTTCTGTGACTGTGTGACATTTAGACTTCTGGGAACTTCTTAGAGTGTGTACAAATGCTAGAGCCCCAAGAGTGGGGTTTGGTGGTTGGTAGACCTTTAGGAAGGTTGGTTTTGATTTGTGAGTAGCCACAGTCAAAGAAGAAACAAAAGGAAAGAAATCAGATTCAGGGTTCTCTCACCTGCTTCCTCTCCTCTCTCCTTTCTCTCCTATATAATGATAGAGAGTGAAACCTGGGGGATAAAGGGTGGGAAAAAGAAGAACCCACAAATTAGCAAAGGCCAGCTATGCTTGAGACCATAGATTACCATAATCTCATGAGCTCTGGGGTTGAGAAAGATCAACTGGGAAGTTCTACTTTAAGGATACTATGTAATTGGACTCAAATCACAGCAGGGACTGTAGTCACCTGAAACAGGTGGCTATCACAGGATACCAGCTGTTGACCAAATGTATGGTGGGGCCATTGTCTGCAGTACCTGCATGTATCATGGCCAACCAAGTCCATTGGAGGAACTATGCCTAAGAATTTGGCACAAAACACTCAGTGAACATATGTGGAAGGCAGGATGGAAGGGACGTGCAAAGAAGGGAGGAGTCTGAAAAAATTGGAGACAAAGAAATAAGGGCAGGAGTGGGAAGAGGACAAGGACCAGAGAGGGGTTTGTGAGTCAGTGGTAGCATGGTAGTCCTGCATACATGCCCTTCTTGCCTGGATCTATTTCTCATCTCCATCAAGTTGCACAACAAGCTGGCTTGGAGAAATTCATCTCATATGGCTGATCAGAACTGGAGTGTTCTTGGCAGAATCACTTACAATTTATGCCCCACGTTGAAAATGGAGCCAAGGCATAACTCCAGGGGAAGAACAACAGAGCACTTCATCTTGATGTTGCTCTTTTCCCTTGACAAATTCAAATCGGTTTTATAAACAAGTGTTTTCATTGTATGAAGGAGGAAACGGAAAGGAACTAGTAATGTTTAGGTAACGAATAACAAAATGCTTGATTCAATATGCTGACGTGATTCAGCAATTATGTGGAGTCAGAGGCAGGCTACCAACTGCACCAAATTAATAAAATATAATTTGGAGAAAAGAAGACGTTAAAATTAAACAGCACACACACACACACACACACACACACACACACACACACACACACCAAATTGGTGGGAGACGAAAGGAGCTAGACAGCAAAAATAGACTTACGCGCAGCCAGGTAGAACAAGCTTTGAACTTGATGGAATGTTTAAAATGGACTAACTTTTAAAACTGTTTGGAAGGATTCTGTCCTTTTTCCAGAGCTTTAGAGGGTCTCTGCCAGCTGGACTACCCTTCCTAAGCCACGCTGGCATGAGGAGATCTAATGAGAGGCTTTGCAGACAAGCTTCTGGCTAAAACTCAGAGAATGTGAGTCTGGAGATCTCAAGTCTCATAGTCTTCATGCAGAATGAACTAGGCTCTCACGACGATGGGGTCTGAGCTTCCTGCCCTCCCCTATCCAATGCACCTAGAATACGGTGCTGATATCCTTACTCCAGTCTTTGTTCTTAGGGACCAAATAGGCTCGCTTTGGGGAAACTGGGACAATCCAAAAGGAACAACTTCCCCTGTATTAAAATTGGGTTTTTGGGTATGAGGTAGAATTCTTTCTGCCTCTAACTCTGTAGGTCAATCACCCAATCCATTCCCCACCCCACCCCCACCCACCAAAAAAAGCAAATAAATGAAACAGTATAGTAAACAAGTTACAGATTCTTCTCTTCCACCCAAGCCTGGAGCTTAGAGATTGTGGTATTGTCTTCAGTGTCAGTGGCGCAGACTTTTTTCTTACTTTTTAAAACCTTATCTGCATCATCTACATTTTCTTTCTTTCTTTTTTCTTTTCTTTTCTTTTCTTTTTTTTTTTTTTTTTTTTTTTTTTTTTTTTCTTCTTCCTTCCTTCCTTCCTTCCTTCCTTCCTTCCTTCTTTCCTCTCTTTCTTTCTTTTTTTTTTTTTTAGTATACAGTAGAGTTTATTCAGGGCATGTGGAGGGGAGGTAAGAGGATAGTAGATGCAGNCAGGCTGGCCTTGAACTCAGAAATTCACCTGCCTCTGCCTCCCAAGTGCTGGGATTAAAGGCGTGCGCCACCATGCCCGGCTTCCTCTACATTTTCTAATCATCTTATGGCCCAGCAGGACTGTGTCAGCCCCAACTCTCATGCCCTCATTCCAGCCAGCAGAAAGAAGACATAGGTAAGAAGAAGGGACTATTCCCTTCTCTTAAAAAGTAGTTTCTATGAGCTACTCACATTACTACTGCTACAAGCATCCCAGTGGCCATGTCTCCATGACATCACCTTACCTGACTGACAGAAAGAAGCCCAGCAAGTGGGGTCTTTGTAGTATCACGTACCAGGCAAAGTGTGACAGATTCTCATAGAATTGAGGAAAGTGGAATAAATATTTGTTTGAGAAATGGAGATAGGGAGAACAAGAGCTCAAGGCCAGTCTCAACTATGTAGCAAGTTTTAGGGACAGCCTACCCCTTATAAGAATCTGTCTTAAAAAACTGAGAAAAACTGGGAGTGTAGTGTGCAGATCAAACAGTCTCTGCTACACTTTTACCCCTTTGTCATCTTAAAAATGTATGTGCGTCTCCTTCTCCCTCACAGGACATACCCACCCCGCCCCCAAGAGAAGAAAATACAGTCTTACCAAGAGACAAGCTGATGATGGTGATCGTAACCGTCGTGTGGTTTCCCTCTTGGAGTCCAGCCACAATGTTATACTATCTGTTTTTGTCTTGTCTTGACTTGTCTTGTCTTTTCTTGTCTTGTCTTGTCTTGTCTTGTCTTGTCCTGTCCTGTCCTGTCCTGTCCTGTCCTGTCCTGTCCTTCCTTCCTTCCTTCTTTCCTTCCTTTCTTCCTTTCTTCCTTTCTTCTCCTCCCTCTCCCCTCTCCTCCTCTCCCTCCCCTCCTCCTTCCTCTCTCCTCCCCTTTTCCTTCACCCTCCCCTCACCCCTCCTTCTCCTCCTCCTCCTCCTCTTTTTCTCCTTTTTTCTTTATCTTCTTCTTGTTTCAAGATATAGTTTCTCTGTGTAGCCCGACTGTCCTGGAATTCACTTTGTAGACCAGGCTGGCCTCAAACTCAGAAATCCACTTTACTCTGTCTCCCTAGTGCTAGGATTAAAGGCACATACCACCACTTACGGCTTAGTCTTTTCAATCTACTATAATAAAATGCTTTAGATTAATGACTTTTTATAAATACTAGAAATTTATTTCTCATAGTTCTGAAGACTAACAAGTCCAAAATGAAAATGGCAGGAAATTTGGAGTTTGATGAGATCTTGCTTCTTCAAAACCTTTAGTCAATATCTGGCATCCAGGGACAACCATGCTCTTCAAATGATTCCAGTCCTAGCTGCCATTTGACCCCTAATTACTTAGAGATTCCTAAGGAAGAACTGTTCAGCTGATCCAACTCAACCCATGGGATTATAAAATTATATAAACTATCACCTTGTCATTCTAGGACAAGATAGCTATGGTATAGCAATAGATTGTTGAAAAGTAGCCAAACAGACTTCCTTATGCCTTCTATAGGAAGTGTTCCTATTTACAAAGGTTAAACTCTCACAGATGTGCTCAACCTTTTGACACTGCAACATGCAACCAAAGGGAAAAAAATCACTCCCCCCAAAAGCTTATGAAGTTTAAGATTACAATTTTGTGTTAGGCCATATCTTAGACACATATGGCTCCAGGACTGCAGGCTATACACATCTGAGAGGCTTCACTTCTAATACTGTTGAATTGAGAATTATGTTCAACATGGACTTTGGAGAGAAAAACATATACACTATAGCTCATGAACCAAAAGTCTATTTATTTGCCCTCTCACCCACTCCTTAACTGTGATGAAGTAAGATAGGAAAGCCATGGTTAAAATCACTCTTCAGAAAATGCAAAACCCCAGAAGGATCAGATTTCTGGGGAATTTTATAATAATGATCAGATTCTGCTGATAAAGCACAAAGGGGGGCCTTCTAACAGAAGAGATGGCTGACTATCCTAGGGGAGGTGTTTGGGGTCTAGTGTCCTCTACTGCCATGTCTGAAGCAGGAAGTAGAAAGTTTGCTGTCTTGGAACATCATAGCTTTCAGAGCCTACGTCATGCTGATAGAGATTTCCAGGCACTGGGGCTGCCTGAGGTGCTGAATCTGCTCCGGCTTCAGCAGGTTGGACTTATAGATTTGGGTTCCTTCAGTTCTCCCAAAATGCAACACCTCTTCCATTTGCCTCTCATTATTTCCATGCACAATTCACAACAGCTAAAGAGCTTGCTAAAAATAATTTTTTTAACTCAAAGACTCAAGTCTTTTACCTATAGTTTTGTGTTCTCTAATCACTTTCTCCCAAATCTGATGGCAGTAAGCTGAGACTATCTTTAACAATAAGGTTTGGAAGGAAAGCAACAGTTTTAATTGGGTAGATGCCATGAAGCTGTCACCCAGCACCTCACAGACTGCTTTTCATGTCACTTGGATAGAATTTAGCTTTGAAACTACTACCTAGGAATGTATTGATCAGGGTCAGCACATTTGTCTTTCTTACTTTGAAGTTTTCAGATCACTGACTTGCTAGTCAATTTAGGTGACAGACCAGACAGAGAGCATAACCTGTGTCACTCCCCTAATATAAAAACTAGTAGGTTTAGCTTTTGTTTCTTGCTGTCCTGCTGCCCACAGATTTTATGACTTTATAATGATATTTCTCCATTTATTTTAGGATTTTGTAATGATACTTTCCCACCCCACTCCTGGTACTAATTTATGTTTTAGAGTAAATTGCTTGCATAATAGATATAAGAGTTGAATTACTCTTCTACAAAATAAAAGTATTCCTCTTTCATGTAACTGTCCACGATAGGTACTCCAGAGATTCAGCAACTCTGGCTGCCACAAGCAAATCACCCATTAGAATGGACAGTCAGAGGAATCTGTCAGATGTATGACTGTTAAGAAATCTAGATCTTTGATCTACACAGCAGGAAAATTTCACTAAGTTGTCAGTTAATGGTTTCATGTATTGACAATGGGGTGTCTGTATTTAAAAAACTCACTTAATACTTCTCTCTGTCTCCTAACCTGAACTACTAGCACCATTGTGCTACTATAAGGTTTGATCAGATCTGCATTCCATTATTCACCCTATTATGTACTAGCTATGCTAGCTATGTCTTTGGGCAAATTAACGCTTAAGAACTTCCATTCTTAAATGTGGAATGCTATTTAAGAGACCTACTCTGTATGCAAATTTGATATACTATATCTCAAATATGCACATACTGCTTAATAGTTCATAAATGTTTAATAAATGATTCTTAACCATCTGAGGAGCACAAGATTAGGATTGTATAACTGGAGTTTGAATTTTTACAGACATGTGATGGATTCTCATTGCTGCCTCCCCTAACACACACATACAACACACACACACACACACACACACACACACACTATATTAAGGCTCTGAGAAGATTCTCCTCTTGTTACCTTTTTCTCATCTATAAAATAGTAAGCATAATATCCATTTTGGGATCCATTCTTGTTTTTATCTTTTATTTTCTAATTAATAGGGCAATGTTTAGAAAACATAAATATTATAAAAAAATAAAATCCTATGGATTTTATTTCTTTTACACTATTTGTGTAAAATAGTGCTTTACAAAGCACTATTACAGCTTTGAGGTTTCATTTCCATCTTTCTTGGCTTCAAGTCTATTATTTTTTAAAGCCAAGAACCATGGGAAATCCTTTTGGTTATATCCACTGGGAGTTCCTTACTCTATGTTATGAAAGAGAAACCAGAAGTCTCTGACTGTGGAAAGAACTACCCAAAGGCTCCAGTTAATACACATGGGGCTCCCAGTGAAGAGAGCCCTAATTAGTCTAGACTGTCGCCATCTTGGAGAGAGAAACCGGCCCTTGTGGGAATAGGAGATGAGGGTAAGTGTGAGCCTGGGACTCCTAAGAACAGACACTTGCCCAATTCACAGCCTCGCCTTGGGCTAGTTCTGCTAAGGGAACAGCTAGTGCTTATTACAGTCAATGGGGGTATTCTCATCACAGAGGGATTGTGAGATTTGGCAAAGATCACAAAGGGGGGAAAAATCTCAGACGGAAACAGTCAAGAATTGCAATTCAGGATGGGACAGAAATAAAAAGCCCAATTCTGATTCACATATTCTGTCATACCCGGTTGATCTGGGACAAAGATCAAAAATTCAAATTGGACAGTTCCCAGCCAGGACTTCTTTCCCAATGGGCTGTGTAGTATTAACAACCAAGGAGTATCTTTTGTAATCACCAGTGATAAGCTGACGATGGAGGAGCAGACACATTTGTCATTTGTAATTTCTATACCTCCCCCTCTTTATCATCAGAACCTCGACATCTTGCACCCATCTTTAAAATGTAAATTTACCTACAGCTATTCATTCCTCCTGTCCTAATGCCTGTCAAACTGAGATGAAAGAAAGCTGTACCCAGGCAAGTCTGAGATCCTCCCCTCTATCAGAAAAATCTTCCATGGAACCTTGCATTCCTCGAGCAAGACAGATCTGAGCTCTTGATACAGTCAGAAGGGGTGACCTACTTAAAAAGCCAGCAGTGTGCGTGCGTGTGTGTGTGTGTGTGTGTGTGTGTGTGTGTGTGTGTGTGTGAGATGAAACGAAAGTGAATTGTTTTGCTGAAATCTGACACTAAAAATAGGGCACTGGATCCTTCCCCTGCTTGGGAAAAAAAAAAAAAAAAAGGCATTAAAATGAGTGTGTCTGTATGTCTGGGAATATGTCTCCATAGCAACCATTGTCCCACCTCCCCTATCAGCAGCATTACCCTTCTCGACGAAAAGAGGGCATATGCACGCCTTTCCCAGCACCCTCCCAATCCCTTACTCCATGAAATCTAATTAAAGAGTGAAATGAATTTTAGTGATGGTCCTAGAGGCTGGGAGAAGTCCAAGGCTGGGGAGGGAAGCACTTGGGAGGAGGCACAGGGAGACCTGCCCTTCCACACTGGAGGAGCGGCATGCAACTCCTCTCTCATTTTTAAAAAGAGCCGCAGCTTCCAGGCTGAAGGGCTGCTAGGGAGTGATAAACCCGCCATTCGATGATGTTATTACTTTAATGGATGCAGGACTGGTTGAGCACTTCATTTCCACCAGGGCTTCTTAGTTTGCAGCTTCTTCTCTTTATGCAGCATCTAGTTTTCCTCAGACCCTCTTTCGGTTATTAATGAACGCTGTCCCCATTTCCTATGACACTTGGGTGAGGGAAGAGGAAGCATCATTTGAGAAAATACACCTGTGTCTAGAGTGAGGTGAGTCCATCACATTAGGAAGCCCCCTGCCACCTCCAACCTTAAACATTTTGTATTTATATTAAGTATAAGGGAGCACATGGGGCGGATACCCTGGGAAGTGGGAGCTGATTTAGGCGAAAGAATTGCAAAGAAGCATCTGCTGGGGTTCTTTCTTTAGGTCTCCAGGAAGTGCCTTACCTCACTCTCCCTTTCTCCATCACCTTCCTCAGCATCTAGCCAGCAGCAGCTCAGCACAGCCCCACCCCTCACCCCAGCACCCTCTACTCTGAACAGCCCTGGCCTTGTCTCTGTGGTCCCCTGGTCCTGATCCTTGCATTCCAATCTTTTCTACAAGTTGGCTGCAGGTCTGGCTTCTGAGTCTAATATGAGTCCCCTCGGGAGCAAACTTGCCCTCACACAGTGTACAGACAGGTCTGGACTTGTCCCCTGGACAAGCAGAAGGCAGTGCAGGAAGCCTGTGGGGTCTCCTGGGGGTAGAGGGGAGAATTAGTCACACATAGCACACAAGCTGCCATGTTTCAGAGCGGAGAGGAGCCACGGCAAGAAGAGCGGCTAGGTCTTGTCCTCTGTCCTTGTGGAACGAGCCCAGCCAGCTGTGTGTACAGGAAAAGTCAAAAGATGTGATCTCATGCGGGATGGAGTGGTTGGCACAGGGCAGCTGGCATGTGACTCTGAGCGCTGGGCAGAGCCAGCTGTGGCATCTGCAGTCTAGTCCACCTCAGCTGCCAGCCTTACAGCTGCAGCAGCAGCAGGCCTCTCCACATCCTTGGATGGGATAACCAGCTTCCCCACTGGGGCCAATGGGGGCCTCCCTTCTTGCCAGCCATCTGAGGCAGCAAGAGGCCCTTGCTTGCCAGATAGCTGTGGAAGCCTTATAGGAAAGGAAAATCATGAAAGATCCAGAAGAGCACGTCCCTGTCAGATCATGGAGGGTCCAGTGGCCTCTGGTTTTAACCAGGCTGATGTGGCTTGGAGCACAGTGTTTACTTGCAATAAAATTATGAGAACTGATATTTGCTGGGCACTCACTCTGGGCCAGGAGTTTCTCTGCATGTGTCCAAAGGTGGCTTACAAAGAGGGAAGCAGATAGCATTCTTATCTGTGTTGGACAGGTAAGGTAAGAGGAAGGCTAAGGTTTCAACTCAGACAGTTTGAACCCAGAACATGCATGCAGTATGAGAAAGCGGGTGAGGGAGGGAGACAGCAAGAGAGAGCTGTCCATCCACTGGCAATAAATCTCTAGTCTTCAGAGCATCTTCACACCCCACCCCACTCCACCCCTGAAGTGCTGAGGAATCTTATAAGACCAAAAAAGAAAATCATGATATAATCATTATGTAAATAACATCATTAAACATTAGTGTTTAAATGAGAAAAAGAAGTCACTGTTAGGCCAACCATCCCAAAGCACCCACTGACCCACCCCACTTGCCTGACTTGCCTGTGCGATCATGTTTCACACAGTGAAATAAAATCCTCTACTCTGTTTTCCACTGGTTTTATAACAGGGTACTTTAAGCACAATTTCACAAGGTTATTTTTTAATTGCTGTACCACATTCGTTCCTTCGAGTTCATGGTACTGAATCTGACTCAGCCAAGGCTCTTATTTTGGGCTCTCGGATGATTTCTGGCTTGTCACCATGTAAAAAACAATGAAAGCAAATCCTTTGCTCCGTTTTTATTCTTTTTGATGGATTCTTTACGGACTGGGGAGGGCCATTCAACCTGTGACTTTGATAACCTTTGGCCTAGAGTCAAGGTTAGCTGGGAGGTTAGAAGAACAGGAGCTGGAAGGATCTCACTAGGTGCTGCTCATTTATGAAGGACTGGGAAGGAACAAAGGCATGAATGGAATAATACTCACAGCACCACCACCAATAGGCTAGAAATGGCGGACACACCAGTCCCAGGTGGAGCTTCTACCCTGCAGGGGTCACACTGAACATGACAATAGGTGGCCTGAGCTCACAAGGCCAGGGCTTCTTACACAGAATGCAGGTATATGATCCAAATGTTCTCTGTAACCAGAGGGACTGATGCTGTCCACTTGCCAAGGGCTGTGTCAGCAAGGGACGATGCCAGGGATGGGAAGTGAGTGGACAATGCGAGGAGAAGGGTGGTGCTTTGGGTGGTCAGTGGGGACTTCTCTTTCTACAGCACTTTCCTAGCCTTGGATTGGGGCCCTTCAAACTGAAGGACCATGAACCTGGTCCTAGTCCCAGCTGGGCTCAGTCCTATGGGAAACCACAAGATCCAGTATATGTCTGGATGAGATGGGACCTTGATGAAGACAGTCCATCTCCTTCATTCTCAGACTTAGTTCTGGGCAGTAAGTCAGTCTAGACAGGCAAAGTGGATCAAAGTGAGTCAAAAGGAGGTACGTACATGTGTGATTAGTGCTCCAGTCTTACTTTTAATTTGCTTGTTTTTATTTTATGTTGTATGAATTTTACTGCGTGTATGTCTGTGTACCCGGTGCATACAGTGCCTGTAGAGACCAGTTGTTAGCCGCCACGTGGGTGCTAAGTATTGAATCCTCTGCAAGAGCAGCAGGTGCTCTTAACCTCTGAGCCATCTCTCCAGTCCAACAGTGTTCAATTTTTAGACGCCTCCTTTGCAGCTACTGACCCTACACCTGTATGACCCTGAGTGCGAAAGACACTTAAACTTCTATGTCATAGGCACCTCACTTGCCACAGCCCTGTCCTGGCCTAGCCCTAAGGTCACAGCAAGGCTCTGGCTTGTGCACTGTTGCCCTTACCAAGTCCCTGCTGTGTTGGGTTCTGAATAGCTCATTAAACCTGGCTTCCTGACTTCAGCAGGTTATAAATAAACAAACAAACAAACGAATAGTGGCCATGTCTACAGCAATAAGACAAAGGACTAAGCTGACCTCCTTCTCATAACCAGCAGGGAAATGAAAGCCCGTGGGCTTCAAGTCACAGCCCAGGTCTCTTGATAAAAGGACCAAGCAGCCTAAATTGTGAGTTCAGTATGGCCTGGCTCTTGTGCTCTTAATCCCATGGAGGGAATTAGCATTGAGCAGCTGTGCGTATTCACACCGCTGAGTGCGTATTGCACAATATTATCAGATGTCCTCCTACGCCGAGTGGCAGTATTGGCCTGTTGGGTGATTCACCAGGATCTGACACAAGCTGCCAGGAAAAGGGAGTCATCCAGACTCGGGTAAGGAGAGAAACCAGAACACATGGTAGGAGGGAAAAAAGCAGGCCAGACAGCCTCTCAGGCTGGAGCGCAAAAAAGCTCTGACAGAGCAAGGCTTGACTCGCCTTTGCCTGAAGTACTTCAGGACCTAAAGTTCAGTGTGTAGACCAATGTAAGCAGTTACTCAACTCTCAACAGCTGAGAGAGGAGACCTGTGAGAAACAAGAAGGGAGTTGGTGAACTCATGTTTGAATAATAGATATCCTGCTAATATAAGCACAGAGAAAGCCAGGGCTGGCCCAGGCTTCATCTCCCTTAGCTGAGATTCCTCAGACTGCACAGAGTGTGGCTACTTTAGGGCAAGACCCTAATCTCCCCATTGTCTTAGCCAGTAGTGCCTAGTGTGCTCCTGAATCCTCTGGGGGTGCGGAAGACATTAGGATTATCTTTAACTCATCTACCTTGATTCCTAATTTTGAATATATTTTACACTCGGATGTTTTATTCATACAGGAGAAACGAGACTTCATTTTGACAATGGGTACTCCAAAAACTTCACGCTAATGGATTTCAGGATTAAAAATGTTTGGAAGTCCCTCCTCTAGTAAGAAGATGAAAACTCTTAGCTTGGTGTTCAAAATCATCTGGGTTTTACCCATTCAAACACCTCTCTGGCTGGGTCACAGGCCACCTAGTGCTTGGACCACCTAGTGCTGTAAAGGGATCTGTTCTATATCTATCTTCTGCAACAACAACAAACCATTTTCTTGTTCTTTTTCTTTAAGATTTATCTATTCTTTTTTTTATAAGTATGAATGTTTGCCTGTGTGTATGTATGTGTGTCGTGTGTGTGCCTACAGAGTCAGAAGAGGGTATCAGATCCCCTGGAACAAGAGTTATGGATGGTTGTGAGTTACCACATGGATGCTGTGAGTCAACCTGGGTCTTCTGCAAGTCTTAGATCACCTTGTTCTAACTCTTGGCCAATGCAACACCAACAGATGAGGTCACACTGACAGATCTAGAGCGCTCCCATCCGCTTCACTTATAGGAGTACCACTCCTGTCATAGGACACTCCTTCATCGATGAGCTGCCCAGGGATAACTACCATTGATGTTCAATGAACCACTGCTTACTACTGTCTGCTCAGGTGGCCCAGGTGTAAGAAATTGCATACATAAAGGTTAACAACTCCTGCCTTTTCCATTGGCAGCTACACCAATTCTGATCGACTAGAGCCAACCAAAATCATTAAGTTAACACCACTAATTATGTGCCACCACTACCGCTCATCAACACTGCTACTAGGACGTTGGCCATGCCAGGAAAGAGTGGTTCTTGCTGGTATAGTATGGGGAAATCCAGAAAACAGTCTCTGCATCTACGCCTTACTATTGGTTGCAAATCAAAATTGCCTGGGATGGAGGTGCCCCTTGGTCTGCAGGTCTTACATTGCATAATGGTTTCAGGCAGAGAGCAGATTAATTCCTCCCCTTACTACTATTTCCCTCAAGGAACCCGGCAACAAGTTGCATTTTCCAAAGATGGGAGCCTCGATAGTCTTATCCCTTAAAGTCTCTGACAGTGTGACACTGACACTCTTCTTATGGAGTGTTGAGTTCACATGTCACCTCTCTTTCAGCTCCAGGATCTTTGTGATGTCTTCCATCGACAGACAGTGTTTGCCAGAGATGAGGATGTGACTTCTGAGGCTGGCTATAAAATGCCATAACTTCTACAAAGCCCTCTCCCAATACCGACTGTCTGCATGCAGCATCTAGTGCTGACTGTACCAGAGGAGCTGTGTGGGTCCACCATCTGCATTAGCAGACTTTCAGATTCCTCTCCATAAACTGGGGGTAATATTGATCTCTATCTCCTGAGGATTGAACAGTTAACCCACGCAAACCTGTAGTATAATGTCTAGCGTATAGTAGTGACACGCTTTTAGCAACTGTTATCAGTACTTGACATTTGGGAGGGGACCAGTTCATATTTGTTCATTGTTTAGTCGAAATTCACAGTGTATAAATGAAAAGAACATGATTATCCAGTGTGTAGGCAGTGGCATAGGAGACTGCTCGTTTCCAGTTCAGTGTCTCTAGTCTCAAACGGCCCTTGAGACTTGCCCGTTAGCTGCCTTATACAAACCACCAGAGGACCTTGCCCCCCCCCCAACCCATTCTAATCTCCTCTGCATTTCCCTCCAAACTCTATTTTGCCTAAGTGTTTGCTTTGCGGTTCTTTCCTATTGGAAGGTTCCCTTCCACCCCTGATGGTCTACTTTCTACTGATGCTCACTGGTCCTTTGGCCCACGCACCCCTTTGGAAGCCTCTCCAAACCTCAGGAGTAAATGAAGTGTCTGTTCGTTACTTTTCTCGTGCTTTGATCTGAGAAGAAACTTAAGGGGGGGAGGACTTATTTTGGCTCGCAGGATACAGGCCATGTGGGGTGGGGGTGGAGGACTGGCGGGCATGATAAGAGTGTGGAGTGGGTGGCCACCCTACCTCTGTATTCTGGGAGCAAGGAGCAAGTTGGACATGGGGCCACACTATTAAGACCAGCCCCACCCCCCCAGCAACTCACTTCTTCCAGCCATATACCACTTCTTAGGTTCCATAGCGTCCCCCAGCTGAATGCTGGGGGACCATGTATTCAAGTGCATGAGACTCAGGGAGACCCTTCCTATCCGAACCACGGTGGTGTCTCAGTCTCCCCTACAGTAGCAGGAGTTCATCATAGAAAAGCTGTAGCTCATGTCATCACTGTCCCTGTTTTCTGGGCACACCTGGAAGACAGGGTGTACAGATTGTTTCTAGCATTGCTTTCCCAGTACTTAGGAGTGTACAGTCAATTGTAGCCACTCAACAAACGCTTGACTAAGTGAACAATTGTATTATGTTTAAAGACAACAAACAATTCCATTATCATCACCATGGTAGTTCTGTTTTGTTTGTTTGTTTGTTTTTTGAGAAATCCCCAAACTGAGTTCCACAATGGCTACACTAATTTGTAACCTCACCAATCTCACCAATAGTGAATAAAGGTTCCTTTCTTCCCCCACCCTGCCCTTTGTCAGCATTTGTGGATGATAGTCATTCTGTGTGGGGTGAGGTATTATATCAAAGTAGTTCTAATTTGCATTTTCCTAATGGCTTGAGGGGTTGAACACTTTTAAAAATAGTTATTGGTCATTTGTATTTCTTTGTTTGAAAACTGTCTATTCGGTTATTCGGTTCATTTGTCCATTTGTCAACTGGCAGCTTTATTCCTTTGGTAGTTCATTTCAGGTGTTCTTTGTGAATTCTGGATATAAGCCCCTTGTCTGAAGTGTAGCTGGAGTGGGGTTTCTCCCATCCTGTGCACTGTCTGTTAACTCTGCTGACTGTTTTCCTTTGCTGAACAGAACGTTTTTGTTTTCATGTCGTGTCATCTGTTGATACTGGCGATAGTTACTATGCTGTTGATCTTCTATTTAACAAGCACATGTCTACCCTGATATCTTGATATCTCCTGTGTTTTCTTCTAAGGGCTTCAGTGTTTCAGGATTTCAATTGTACACAATGAAATATATGAATCGAATTTCACTCTTCTACAGGTGGAAATCCAATATTGTTAGCAACATTTGTTGGATAAGCTATCTTTTTCCCAAAGTAGTTTTTGCTTCCTCTGTCAAAAATTAAGTTAACATAGCTGTGTCATTTTATGTATGGTTTCTCTATTCTATGCCATCGGTCTATTTGTCTATTTCAATGCCATGACCAGCCTGTCTTTGTCACTATACTCTGTGATGTAATATGAGCTCAGGTACCATAATGCTGGCCATGACCAGCGTGTCTTTGTCTTTGTCTTTGTCACTCTAGCTCTATGATGTAATTTGAGCTCAGGTACTGTAATGCCTCCTTGGGATTGCTTTCACTAATGTGATCCTTTGTGGACACATATGAATTCTTGAATTGCATTTTCTAACCCCATTAAATATGACATGGGAATTTTGATAAGCATTGCATTAATTCTGTAAATTAATTTTGGTAGTATAGACATTTTCACAATATTAATTGTGCCTATCCAGGAGCATGGAATAGTTTCCCATCACCTTGTTTCTTCTGGGATCTTCTTTTTCTTTTCTTTTCTTTTCTTTTCTTTTTTTTTTTTTTTTAAAGATTTTTTATTATATGTAAGTACACTGTAGCTGTCTTCAGACACTCCAAAAGAGGGCGTCAGATCTTGTTACGGATGGTTATGAGCCACCATGTGGTTGCTGGGATTTGAACTCCGGACCTTTGGAAGAGCAGTTGGGTGCTCTTACCCACCGAGCCATCTCACCAACCCTTGGGATCTTCTTTTCAATATCTTGACATTTCGTTGTAGAGGTCTTTCTTAAGTTTTATATATATATACATATACATATACATATATATATACATATATATATGTATATATATTATTGTTTACTTAATTTAGGAGGAGTTATTCTGAATGGAATGTTTTTTTAACTTCTTTCTCAGAGAGTAGAATGTTACTATTAAAAGCCACTAAGTTATTATTATTACTATTATTGTCATTATTATTGATTTTTGTATCCTGCATAATTTACCACCATCACTTTTAGGGTGGTAGGTAATATGTTGTTAAAAGATTTGCATCAAAACAGAAGCAACTACAGTCTTGGCACATGGTAGCATGAGCTTTGGCTGTCTTGGAGAAGTCCTTCACCTGGAGTGCTTCAGCAGAAAAAGAGGTGAAAGAGAATACTGTTCTCTTGGTTTCTCACTGACCCATCAGGTAAGGGAGCACAGGGATGGAAGAAGGCCATGCTGGCTGGGTGGTACCCAAGTTCATGTCTGGAACTCTTACTTGCCATGTGAATATTTGATGTCTGAAACCTAAAGGTTTGAAACAGAATTGAACCTTGATGGTTGGCTCTGAATATTGATTGAAAACAGAACCATTAAAACCCTGGGGGGTGGACCCCAAAGCTGACCCTGGCCCAGATGGGCAAGGAACACTTCCCTCTACTCCAATGATCTGACCCCAGGTGTCTGCACTGAGTGACTTTCCAGGAACCCAGCCAGCTCTGCCAAGCCTGTGTTTTCTGGTCTGATGCTAAGGTTGTCTGTGTGGAACAAGGGGACTGTCTGCAGTGTTTTTGCTGAAACGTGTTTAGCACAGCATTCTGTGACCTTTCTTTCCAAGGAAAGCACGTGGCACTTCATCTGTGAGAATACCCGGAGTCTCCATCATGGGAGATCCACCAGCTCAAAGCAAGCAGCACTTGCTGACACCCCACCGAAGGCTCTGCCTGCATCTGTGTGGTCAGAACCCACTGGAGCGCTGCAGGTCAGGACCTGTACATTCCAGTCCGCTGCTTGTTCAATTATCAAAATCCCAAGACGCTGACATAGAGGCAATGACCATGAACAGCGGGTTTCCTCACAGACTGGGAAAGTCCTCTTCTAGACAGGCCAGCACATGCCTGGCAGGGAACGCTTAGGTTACGTTTTGTCTGCCTCTGCCCATGGGTACTATGGAGGCAGGTGTGTCCACTTACAATGCCACCTATCAGTTCTAAACCCTCCTTCCATCCTTTTCTAACAGTGTGTACCTCCACCGACAAATTCACCCAGCACAGTCTCTGGCAGATGATTCAAACGCAAAGTCAAGTTCCAGTACAATAGGGAGAGATACCGGATGTTCTAAAGGACCAGAGCACAGGGTCACACTTCACACCGGCTGTCTCACCAGTGACCTGGGTTTGGGTGTTTCCCATTGTTGTTCAGCTCTCCTGGCACAAATGTAAAGTCTCAAATGTTAGATTCCTGGCTGCTTCTCATCTTAGCCTACACTCGCTTCTTCAAGGATCAGAACTTGGGAACTGGCATTTCTGCTGCTAAAACGTCAGGACCTGACTTTCTCTTGTGGTTAACAACATGCTTTCATACATTTTATAAACATTCATCCCAGCAGTCTCCTGAAAAGTGAGCCCCTAACATTACCCTGGGTTTTAACTTCATATTTTATTTTTTAAGTGTGTGTGTGTGTGTGTGTGTGTGTGTGTGTGTACATTTGAGCCCAGTACCCAACAGAGGTCAGAAAAGGGTGTCAGATTTTCTAGAGCTGCAGTTCCAGACACTTGTGAGCTGCCCAGTGTGGGTCCTGAGAATGGATGAGATTATAAGTTGGTGCAGGAAATCACTGAGTTGTCTGCAAGAACAGTGGAGACTCTTAACCTCTGAGCCATTCTCCCTGTCCCAACATTATCCTGTTTTACAAGTGAAAGAGACCAGGGTTAGAGAGGTCACTAACTGCCAGTGGCCTCTCAATGCAGCATGAGCACATGTCCTATGATTTATTCAATTTGGGCTATAGAATTATCCCAATGGTGCTGTGGTTGGGTTTCCAGTTGCCCTGTCTCTCCTTATTTTTAAGATCCCAGGGAGATCAATGCATACATGTGAACCAGAGCCGTTGGTGGCCGTGTGACATCTACCATTTTGATTATTCCTCTGCTCCCCAGTCACTGATACCCATTGGTGATTCCTACAGCCAGGAAGATGCGAAAGTCACCCCTGGGTCAGCTGTTCCCCATGGGAACAGGAGAAGGGAGGGTACCAGGAAGTGTCTTCAAGCCCTTCCTACTGTTCTAGGGCAGAAATGCTACTAGAGAATGCGAGGTACCACAAGCCTGTGTGACTCGTCCAAAAGTCTCTCCTTCCAGATCTTTCCTCTACCCTCTTGTCAAAAGCCTACTGGTGGCCACCTCCATCTGGATTTTCAATCAGAGCTGGAAGAAGAAGTCAAGCTGTGGAGTACCCAGGGTACCAGAACAACACCAGTGTGAACCAGAAACAACAGCCACTTGATTCAGGTCTCCTCTCGGTTGTGTGAATGGTTCTCCCCTAGTAGCACACAGCACCCTCGACAAGTAACACACGAGGCGAAGCCATGTTCCTCTACCTCTGTGGAAGTCGCACTACTTACTGCGTGTGAAAACAGCTTGACGCAACAGTACGGAAGTCATACCTCACACTAGGTACACTGGGAGCCAGAATCAGGGCGGTGGTGCAGCGCTCGCTGGAACTGGATGATCCCAGTCTTCCTCTGCACATTTGAGCCCTTTCATAGTCACATCATGAAAGTGTCCTGCTCGGGAAATTATGGAAGCTGCATTGAGAGCAACTTTTAAAAAGAGGGTTGGATCCTGCCGAGTGTCATCAGTACCCGGACTCTGTTTGGGCCGGTGGGAATAATTCAATAGGAAAATCTCCTATAGAGAGGTTTTACTAGTAGAAATGCAATTTATTCGTGGAGTCACAAGATAAATGATGAGTAAATATTTCAAATAAATAAATAAATAAGATCAGGCTGGGCATGGTGCCACACACCTTGGGTCCCAGCACTGAGGAGGCAGAGGCAGGTGCATCTTTGTGAGTTCAAGGCCAGCCTCTTCTACATAGCAAGTTCTAGCCAGCCAGAGATGCGTAGGTGAGACTTCTTTTAAAACAAACAAACAAACAAAACCTTTCCCGTTTGTTTGATGTAGCCCTGGACAAGGGGTGAACCAGAGCCTATGCCTCAGACTTACCCAGCCCATCACTTGCTATTAGACGACAAAAGGACTTAAGATGGAGGCTTAGCTGGTGTTTGTTAATGTTTAGAATCACAGAAAACCCGGAATTTCCTTCAGAAAAAAGACATCATCTGAAATCCAGGAATCTCCTGCATGAGGGATTTTCCACGATAGTGTGGCTGTGGTAATAAGATCTGATCAAAAGGAGCAGCCGCTGTCCCGTGGCCCCACCCAGGCGGGTTGAAATCCTCACCTTATGCCAGAGAGCTTTCCTCATTTCTTACTTATATAAGCCCAGTTCAGCCACCTTTCTGGTGGAAACCAGGGCGACAGCCAGAGTGAAGAAGGAACAGAGGATGATGTTTCGAAGGTGCTGCTCCAGGCCTCCTCTTGGGGTGGCCAGATTCCGTCAAACACGAGAGAGCAAACACGGGCACCCACATACCCACCAGCCACCTAAAGAGCGGCATCCAGGCCTTCACATGTTGGTGTGTGGATGCTGATTGGTTGGCTACTCAATGGAATAGGGCTAGAGTGAGACTGAGAGTCTGCATTGCTAGTGAGTGTCCATGTGAACACACAGGGTCTCCCAGCTTTGTGTGTGCCTGTCATTCATCAGAAGGAGCACAGTGTCTACCAGCTAGGACCAGAGAGAGGAGGAGTCAGGGAGGCCAGGGAGGCCAACATTTATAAGATGTGATAAACATGCAAGAAGGTGCTATCTCTATGTGTTCATAGGGTACACAATAAGTAGATGAAAGGAACTGAGTATAGGAGAGAGAGAGAGAGAGAGAGAGAGAGAGAGAGAGAGAGAGAGAGAGCCAGGCACCACGATGATCACATACCTGTGATCCTACTACTGAGAAGACAGAGGTATGAAGACTGAGAATTTGAGGCCAGCCTGAGTTACAGAGTGAGACTCTGTCACACGAGAAAACAACAACAACAACAACAAAAACCCCCAAACAACCACAAAAACAGGGTCAGGAGACAGCTCAGTGGTGGTAGCACAAGCACAAGCTGCTGGTTGGCATGTTCGATTCCCAGCATTGAAAGAAAAAGGTCTGAAAATCAGGTTCCATTTGGGCCTTTACGGCTTCTCTTGACAAGGAAGAAGGTGAGGGTGGTTAGATGCTGTGATTTGAATGTGGAATGTGCCCCACAAACTCATATGTTTAAGTTCTTGGTCCCTGGCTGGTGGCACTGTTTTGCGAGGGTGAGGGGCCTTGGGCATGCGGAGCCCAGATGGGCGAATGGTAGCAGGCCTTGCGGTTTAGAGTCTGGCTCTGTTTCTTGTTCTGGATCTGTCCAGATGTGAGCCAGCAGCCTCATGTTTGTACAGCAGCAGGCCTCTGCCTCACCATGTCTTTCCCATTGTGATAGATGGCTCTTTCCAACCTTGGGCCACAGTTAACCCTTCCTCCATTACCAAGTGTGGTGGTACACTCCTATAAACCCAGCACTGCGGAGGTAGAAGCAGGAGGATCTAAGTGCAGAGTCATCTTTGACTACAGCTTGGGCCACATAAGACCCTGCCTCAAAACAACAACAACAAAGCACTTGACCGTGAGGAAGATTCACAGTCTCACAACCCCCTTCAGGGACACGATCCTAATGACCTATACACCCCTTATAAAGTACCACCTCTTGAAGGTTCTCCTGCTTCCCAAAACTGCCATTCCAGAGGTCAAAACTTTGGGTCCACATTTGGGTCTTTGGGGACATTGAAGATCCACATTACAGCAAGTGGCAGCTCCCTGGGACACACAAGTGTCCTTTGGTTACCTTTTCCTTCTCTGCCTAGTTCAGTGTTGGCATTTAAGGCCTCCAAAGGAGCTTGTTGACAAAATGAACCAAACAATTATGACATTCCATTATCATTATTTCTTCTTCTTCTTCTTCTTCTTCTTCTTCTTCTTCTTCTTCTTCTTCTTCTTCTTCTTCTTCTTCTTCTTCTTCTTCTTCTTCTTCTTCTTCTTCT
>NC_034593.1:90927877-90936674 GCF_900095145.1 Mus pahari | reverse complement strand
CTCCTCCTCCTCCTCCTCCTCCTCCTCCTCCTCCTCCCCCTCTTCTTCTCCTACTCCTCCTTCTTCTCCTCCCCCTCCTCCTACACTACTGCTTCCACCTCCTCCTCCTCCTTCTCCTCCTCTCCCCATTGTCCTCCTCGTCTCTGCAGTAGAACAAACAGCATAGATTCTCCATCTAAAACACTTCGAATAGATAATTCAGTGGTGGTAAGTACATCTACCCATCACTGTATTTGTCTCCAGGATTCTTTTTTGTTTCATTGTCCCAACTGGAATTATTCCTGTCAAACAATAACATCCTGTTCCCCGCTGCCCTGCCCCTGGTGATCAGCATTCCTTTTGTGTCTCTAAGAATCTCGCTCTTCTAATCATCGGACAAGTGGACAAGCCGAATTATACACTCCCCGCCCTTTCAGCACCGACACTGTTCGCTTAGCTTGTCTTCAGGTCCATCCAGAGCAGCATGGCGGAGGTTATGCTGGAAACTGTGGGCCGGATGCTGGCTTGGGTTACACAGTGGGGTCCGGGTCAGCCAGACCCACATAACCAGACCCTGTCTTAAGATACTTTCCCATTCTCTTTCAGGCTGGGTACTCCTCCACTGTATGCACGTGGTGGTACTGCTTGTTTGCCATTCATCTGCTGAGGCTGGGGCATGATTCAGTCGCTTGCTCCTTTGACCTATTGTGGGGGGTGCT
The DNA here is from genome assembly GCF_900095145.1 of Mus pahari. Lineage (NCBI taxonomy): Eukaryota > Metazoa > Chordata > Mammalia > Rodentia > Muridae > Mus > Mus pahari. Next base: position 90,935,976 of record NC_034593.1, on the reverse strand, counting down.
GAGTCCCTGCTTTCATACCGTTCCACTGCAGTCCTGGGAGAGGGCTCTAGGAACTTCCTCATTATTTCAGTTTTATTTTGGCGATGTTCTGAGACAGGGTCTCCCTACATAGTCCTCTGTGGGCAATCCTCCTGTCTCTCTCTCTGGAGTGTTAGGATTATAAGCATGGTCCTTTCTACCTGCCTCTCAATTTTGTGGTTTTTAGACCAGGTTTCATTCTATAGCCCAAGCTGGCCTGGAACTCACTGTGCAGTCCAGACTGGCCTGGAATCCACAATTCTCCTGGCTCAGCCACTCCAGTGCTGGAAGGACAGATGTGAGCTACCATTCCCGGCTCTCAATTTTAAATTTTAAAAATATCTGTATCTGCATCGTCTGTGAGTTGGGAATTTAGTAGATTCTCCTTGCCGGGCACACAGGGAGAGCTGTTTAGATGTGCTGGTCTGTGGGACGGTCCCCTTCCTCTTTTGTACCTTCCTGGAGATACAAAGGAGACACCGGTGAGGGAAAGGGTGGAGTGGGGATGGGTGAAGCTGTGGGTCACAAGGTTTAAGTCGCAGAAGTTACCGGCCTAGGGTAGGGGTAGGGGCCAGGTGCTGAGCTCCCCATCCCCGGGGTAAGTACAGGTTGCATTTCTCTCACAGAACACCTGAACACAGAGCCAGCCTGGATCTTGGTGTCAAAGGTTCCCAGGATGGTTTCTGTAAGTGGCCACACTGGGCGGTCACATTTTCCAGGGACCAAGGCATAGTACTAACCCACAGCCAAGATGCAGGCACACAGCTGCCCAGAAGCTCGGGGAGGGAGGGCGTGGCTGAGGCTCCTGCTGGCCGCTGGCCGGAAGGGCTGATCCGCAGCTGGAGACCGTTAAAATGTGGCGAGGGCTCTCGTCTTTGTTCTCAGGAGAAGTTTAAAGTGCTACCAGCCTGTAGGGCAGGGAGTGAGATTCCAGGAACAAATGGGGGGAGACTGAGGAATATCCTGACAAAATCCAGAATTTGATACACAGGATGTCATTCTTTTAAAAGCTGTTTATTGAAATAACAGACGTTAAAAAAAAGCATCCACAATACCAACTTCTGCCCCCAGAAAATAACTGTTTCATTTTGTGTTCTCAACCATAGGTTTGTGTGTGTGTGTTCTTTTCTTTTTCTCTTTTTTCTTTCATTCTTTCTTTTTCATTTTCTTTCTTTCTTTTAAATTTTTTTTTTTTGGACAAGGTTTCATGTACCCTGCCTCATAGGTGAGGATGAACTTGAGCCCTCCTATCCAGTGCTAGGTCTTCTACAAGCTGCACGCCTGACTTCCCCTTCTGTCTGAAGGTGGTTTTGTTTAAATGATCTCTATCTTTGGCTTTCTGGGATTGAAGGGTAAGAATGTAAGGCCCTTGGCTGGTGATCTGTTTCCAGTTGCTCTGCTGCTTCTGCACAATTTCTGTGGGAAAAGCAGCAGGTGGGAAGGAAATGTGTCTCCAGAGCTTCAGGCCTGCTCTGGTCTCCAATCTGCCTAGACTGATCGTTACAAAAGCCATGAAGGGTTAGGGAAAAGACTCGGTGTGCCCCCCTCAAAACCAGGAGGATCTGAATTCAGACCCCTGACACCAACTGGAAAAAGCTGGCCAAGGTGAGAGTTCTGTAACCCTAGTCCTGTGGGAGTGGAGACAGGCAGATCCCTGAAGTGTGCTAGCCAAACGGGGTGACCTTGAGTTCCATCCCTGGATCCCTCATGTTGAAAGGAGCAAACCAGCTCCCACAAGCTGACCTCTGACCCCTACCACAGCATGCATGCATCCACACACATTAAATAAATGTAATTTAAAACTTTTTAATATGGTAAAGAGCAATAGAGGAAAGGCCTAATGTCAACCTCTGCACGCGCGCGCGCACACACACACACACACACAGAGAGAGAGAGAGAGAGAGAGAGAGAGCATAGTGAATATTCCCAGCATCTCAGTGCCAAACATTTCCCACTGTCTCAGCAGAACCCTGTCTTTGTCTGGTCCTGGTTTCTTTGAGTGAATGCTTAGGAAAGAACATAAGGAAAACAAAGATGGAGGCACTCCTGACATTTGAACAGGCTGACCGCAGAAGTGAGCAGTAGGTGTTTCCGGCCAAGCCTTTGCCAATCAGAAGCAGGGACCAAAAAAAAATCTGCAAAGATGAGATAAATCTCTGCCTGGCCCTAAAACCCAGGCCCCAGGCAGTTCACCACACGGGTTTCCAACATTCCTCAACACACAGGAGCCACTTACCATAGCAGGAGGGGACCCTTCCAGGATCTCCTGCCTCCTCCGGCTTGGCTCTGGCTTCAGCACTGTGGTTGGCCTGGCTGAGTACAACTGAGTCTTTGCAAGCAACATGTGCTGCGGAGGCAACACCCATTCGCTGTCCTTCCCATCACTGGCTGTGAATGTGGCACTGGGTAACTGGACATGGGACCCCTTGCGTCACCTCTGCCCCTGTCCCTGAGTAATCTCTGTCTCTGGATATCAGTGGCGGCGTCACTTAGAGCTGGACTGTAAGGTTGTTAGATTCATTTGCTGTGCGTCGTTTCTCTTTCCCTAATGTGTGAACGGTAAAGTGTGGGTTTGAAAAAGACAACTGTCTGCCTCTGTGATGTGTAAGTCATGTCCAGGGAGGTTTTCTCCCTCTCTCCCTCTCTGCTGATAGCAGCTCTCAGAAACCTCACTTGCACTGAGTGGCTGAGCCCTTGCAAGAAGAATTATAGTGTTTGTACACTGCTATAACATAGTCCATTTTTCACACATCTCTCAAAGTCTTAAAACTGTGACTTTGGCGGCATTCCGAGCAGAGACTAGGGAAGATCTAAGGACCAAGGCTTTTCCTAGCACCTCCATGCTCGCATTGTTCAGGGCTTGTGCAGAGCAGAGTTAGCACACAGGGCCCGAGGCATCCCCCAGTGGCCTTTGCCTCCTGACCTAGAGCCTTTCTTCGGGTCAGTAGCATCCATACTCCATGGCTTTTATTTTATTTTATCCTCCATGCATCTAGATCATTTGTTGGGGGTAGTAGGTAGGGACTATCAATGCAGAAAACACAGTTCTCACCTTAAAGAAAATAGGAGATAGTTTACTCTTAAGGGAACCATGAGAGAGTGAGGCCCAGGAACACAGATTTGCATTGCCGGATCGATGCATTCCAATGCAGACACATTTTCACAAAGTTTTTATACCCACTGAACAAAACAAAGTCATAAATCGAGGTAGTTTTCAAATGCATTAGTGACCCACCGAGGAGGTGGGCTGTGGCAAAGGTTTTCCATAGTTTTTGGGTGCTATTTGATGATACTCTTAGGTCTGGGGTTGGTAGAAGGTAGTGAGTTGCTAAGAATACTGTCTAAAAGTTTTACCCAATAGACAAAGGATGTTGCCGGGCATGGTGGTGCATGCCTTTAATCCCAGCACTCGGGAGGCAGAGGCAGGTGGATTTCTGAGTTCGAGGCCAGCCTGGTCTACAAAGTGAGTTCCAGGACAGCCAGGGCTATACAGAGAAACCCTGTCTCGAAAAACAAAACAAACAAAAACAACAACAAAAACAAAGACAAAGGACGTTAAGTCTGATCCAGAGGTGGCCAGTGAATGGCCACTAAGGACACTAAAAGTAATTTGCCTCTGGATTTGTAACATTCCAACTCTCCACAATCATGTCATTCTATGAAATCATTCCTGTAGCACCTTCAACATGGCTTTAGCTTCTTTCCTTCTCTTTCTTTTTAAAGTTTATGGGATCTAATCCTAGCTCCTAGTTGCTTGGTTCTATTTTTCTGTTTCAGATATTCTTTCTGAATAGGCTAGAAAGTTTGCGAATCTCTTTCATCAGAAACGGGCAGGCAAGGTTAAGTTAGGATGGGTGGCCCAGGCTAGACCTTTCTCTATGCAGCTGTGATAACTTCATAGAGTTATGAGTGGAATAGCACTCATTTGTAATGTTGCTTTTTCTTGATCAGTTTTTCTTTGCCGTGAAAAGAACTATGGTTCTGAGAGTCAGTAAGAGTTACAGCCCATCTGTGGCGGGAGCCTGACTGTGCCTCGGATCAAACTCTGTAAGCTTGAAAATGTGCCTTGAATCAGACCTCTGCACACTCGGGTTAAGACGGCTGCCTATGCACCAGGCTTGCTGTGCACTGGGTAAGGAAAGGTCTGAGGCACTCAGTATGTTATCTATGTCGTGTCCTGTGATAGCATTCAGAACTACTGGCTAACCACTATTGAGTACAACTATTGCTACTGTGTTGATACACTCATTGATACTAAGTGGAGTATGTTTGTTTGCAAATAAAGCCCAACTCAATTGGCTGAAAACTTAAAAAAAAAATTTTTTTTTTTTCCTACACAGCCATGATTTTCCATGGTGGGTTGGCTCTGAGCTGGTGAGCTCAGTGCATACTTGACGTCTGTCTTAGTCGGAGTGTCGTTGCTGGGAACCGACACCATAACCACAGCCACTCTTATATAGAGGAAAAACATTTCACTGGAGCTGGCTTGTGGTTCAGAGGTTTAGTCCATTATCATCATGGTGGAAATCATGGTGTCATGCAGACAGACATCGTGCTGGAGAATGAGGGAGAGCTCTACATCTGGATCGGCAGACAGCAGGAAGAAAGAGTGACACTCGGCCTGGCTTGACAATCTGAAACCTCAAAGCCCGTCTCCATTGATGCCTATTCTCCAACAAGACCACACCTCTTAATAATGCCACTCACTATGGGCCTAGAGAGGTCATTGATATTTGCACCACTACCATATTTTTAAGAATGCAGGGACTATCAGGCGTGGCCGTATGTGCCTTTATCCATCCTGATCCTTGGAGCCTAGGGCAAGAGACTTGTTAGGGCAAGAGCTCAAGGTCAGTCTGGACTTTGTAACAATATCCTATCTCAAAAACAAACACACAAACGCCAGCAATTTCCATCTCTGCTTCCAGCCAGTCCTGCACTCACTTCGGGTGTTGACCAGCTCCTGTGGTGTCTGTACCTTGGCTCACAACCAGGGTCACAGCCAGGCACAGTGAGTTTTCAAGGGAGGAAAGACTGTGTGTGTAAGCACCTCTTTAAGAACAGGACACTCTTCCATCTTTGAGCATGAAGAGTTGCCAGGGTCATACATGCCCTCCTGACAAAGCAACTGGGAAATCAGACAGAGCAGGCACCCCGCTGGGCAGGGCCGCACAGAGCAACCCCAACTGAAGGGCAACATACTAGTGGGCCTTCTATCACCTGGCTTTCTTCATGAAGGCATATCCTGATCTATAGAGAGGTGCAAAGTCCCCAGGGGATCACTGTAGCTGAGTTCTGAGAGGTTTTATACCCAGTTCTGTCGTTTGCAGTCTGCTAGAGTTGGAGGGGGAGGGTAAGCCCCTTCTTGCTCACTTTGCAATGTGTTTTTGTCTGTTCTGCTATGGAGAAGGGAGATGGAAAAATGTTTCCCAGAAAGAGAAATCTAAGGACTATGCATAAAGGGAAGGCTGGAGTGTTTGACTGAAGAGGAAGTTGTACCAACTCCAGCTGAAACTACATAGGATAGGAAATCAAAATGTCTCATAGAGAACAGTGCCCTGAACCATCTCTCTGTTCATGAAGGAAAGAGAATTATTTGTATTTCATGCAGGTAAAAAGGAAAGCCGAGCCTTCTCTAAGGGCTGGGAAGGGTCACACCTTCAGAGAAAGTGTCAGTTAACCCTACAGAGAAGTCTATCATTCTCAACAACACTCAGCACACAGTCCTAGAGAGGATCTGGAAGCTGACCTGCAGGCAACTCAGCCATCTACCCAACAGCCCTGACCCTCTAAAGGCAGACAGCAAAGTTCAGATAATCTGCAGCAACAGTTGTAATGCTTAGCAACCAAGAGCTATCACATATGCCAAGTAGCAGGGAGATGCCACCCATACCAGAAGAGTCGGCTCTAGAAACAAACTTCGTCTTGAGAATTCCTTCCCTAGGGAGATTTAAACACTGTTTACCCGCTCCTCATAAATTCCCAATGACAAACCAATATAACTCTCCACTAAAGTTCACTTTGGGAAATCAATGGGTTTATTGGGTTTACTTACAGGGTGTGGGTGAGGGGTTGCCTGCTGGAGTAGGAGCATGGGTGACCCCTAAATGATACAAGGGAATTCATCATCCAGTGTGAGTGATGGCTTTCCCTATGTGTGCATGCATGTGCGCGTGCGCACGCGCACACACAGACTCACACATACACATATGCACACAGATGCAAGTGTGCACACACACATGTACTCATACACTCTTCCCTAGTCTGTGTACTCTTATCACCTCCTGAGACTCTGAAGTTACCTGGAATTAGGACAGAATTGCATCACACATGCCTGAAATGAAAGGCTGGAATCTAGGGAAGGGTTCAGTTGAAGTCAAACAAGATATTCTATGAGGGAATGTCAGCAACCAACAGAATGGCTCTTGAAGGACTCTTGAAAGTAGCCCAACTGACTTGATGAAGATGGTGAGTGCTTTCAGAGGATGCTGTTCTACAGCAGACTTAAAGTGACCCATGGGAGAATTCTCCAAAGAGCAAGGAGACAGGACAGAGACAAGAATGATGACAAGATTCTTTGTCATAAGTCCCCAAAGCTAGAAAATATGAAACTATGCCCTCAAAAAGATGAAAGGAGAGAAGCCATCTACATATGTGTACACATACATGTGTATATAAAATCCTACAGACTATAATTCTGTGTTCAGGGGAAATAGATTAAAAGGGAAGACAAAGACATCGTCAGGCAGACAGAAGCTAAAGGAAATTCTCCAACCAGAAGGAGAATGAGCAGATGGAATTTGGGGATTACACAGAGAAACAGCTCTGGAAATGAAAACATTTTAATGATTACAAAAGACTTCTTTTGTGTTAAGGTTTCTGATTTTTTTTTTGGACTAGTCAAAACAAAAATACCATTCATATAGTCTGAGATCTATGTAGAAAATTGAAATGAAGCAGCACAGGAGGGGCCAGATACAAGGCAGAGGTGTGCAGCCTCGGCCGCCTCACGTCCTGAGCGGGAGGAGACTATAGGACAAGAGGCTGCTGCTCTGAAACACAGAAAATGGGTTAGAATAGAGGGGAAAGGTAAAAGCCAGTGGCAACTCAGCGAACTAGAAAACAGGGCAAACAGGAGGGACAGCAGAGGAGCAGACAGGGTAAATGAAAACAGTCCTAGAACCAGAAATATAAATATCCACACCAACCACGTCAAAGGTGAGTGCTTTAAGTACTCCAGTTACAACAGAAAGCAAAACTCAACTGCAGAGTATCTACTAGCCTTGCATTGCGATATCTATTTGTGTTCGTGCCCTGCCTAATACTCAGCCCTGTGTGTGTGTGTGTGTGTGTGTGTGTGTGTTTAGTATATGTGTGTGCATGCATGCATGCATGTGTGTATGTGCACGTGTGTGCGCGCATGTGTCTGTATGCCCTTGACATGTAGATGTGAATGCTGTGCATGTGAAAGTCTCCTCCCAGGAATCAGCTCTCTTGCTCCATCATGCGTACCTGGGGATTGAACTTAGGTTGCCAGGGCTTGGCAGCAAGCTCCTTTACTTGCTGAACCATCTTGGTGGCCTTCAACTTTTGCTTTAAATGTAAAGTCACAGGTAGGCAAAGGTAAAGAAACACGATAACCACACAAGCACGAGTCTAGAAAGCACCTGCACAATGTATCTCATCTTTTTTTTTCCAGTACAAAGGATTGAACGTGTGTTAGGTACACGCTCTATCACTGGGCTACACTCCAACTCCCTGACAAATGGTTTATATTCAAAATATATAATGAACTCATAACTTATTAATAATAGACCAATTAAAAGTGGGAAATATTTTAACAGACATTTCCCCAAGGAAAATATCTAGATAGCAAAAGTTGCTACATATAATTAGTCACAGGGGGGATGCAAATCAAAGCCACAGTGAGCTACCACCCTCTACCACAGAGTCCTTTAAACCTACCTGACAATACCAAGTGTTGACAAGGGCAGAAGAGCTAAAATGTTCATATATTTCCACTGACAATCCTATAATTCCATTCTCAAGGATTTTTCCAGAGAGAGAGAGAGAGAGAGAGA
>NC_034593.1:90924858-90927862 GCF_900095145.1 Mus pahari | reverse complement strand
AGAGAGAGAGAGAGAGAGGAGAATGTGTTCCCACACAAACTTGCTCATGAGCGTTCATAATATCCTGGTTCATAATAAGCTGAAAGTAGAAGGGCTCTAAATCTATACCAGCCAGTGAATGGATGAACCCGTGTGTTATGGCTACAGGCTGGAATAATTCGCAGCACTAATAAGGAACAGCCTGCTGTACACAGAACAACATTTGTGAACCTCCAGAGAGGTGTGGAAGAAGATCACCAGGTTCTAGGTCAGTGAGAGCTACGTAGTAAGTTCAAGGTAGCCTGGGAGACCACATGAGACCCTAATGCAAATAAAAATGAGTGTATCTACATAAGTCGATTTATATGAAATGTTATAAAAGCCAAAGAGCCATGGTGATAGAAAGCAAGCACTCAGGGACTGGTGAGGAGAGAGGATATTGACTTATAAGCAGGAGACTTCAGGGAAGGTTGGGGACTCTTCCTTTTAGTAGGGTGGTAAGACTACATTTGTCAAAACTCATCAAACTGTACATTTACACAGACATATTTTGTTTTGTATTATACTTAACAATGAAAAAGAAGAACCTCCCCTCGTTAAAAAAAAAAATGAAAACAAAACTCCAGCGGACATAGGAAAACCAAAGAGACACACAACAGAAAGCAAAAGACCTTTCTAAGAATTCTTCCATGGAGACCTCTCAAATCCCAGTGCCCAGCATTCTCTCCAACGTTCATGCTTGAGCCAGTCACTGGCAAAGAATGAGGATTGAAATCTGCATTGAGAGTACTTAGGTATATAAAAGTTCGAGACCATAGCCTGGGCTGGGAATGGAGCCAATGTCCCTTGAACAGAGATGAGTAAGCCTGTTCAGAAAACTGAGGGGGGTTTGTTACTCAGGGTGACTCTTGTGGTTGTAACAAGTGAGCCTATGCATTACTTGCTTACCACCTGGGCTGCCTGGCTTTGTGTGACAACTTGACACAGGCTGGAGTTATCACAGAGAAAGGAGCAGTGTGGAAGTGTAAGCTGAATAAACCCTTTTCCTCCCCAACTTGCTTCTTGGTCATGATGTTTGTACAGGAATAGAAACCCTGACTAAGACACCACCAAGACTTGTGAGCCCTCATGTGACAGTCTCAGCATTCTTGACTAGGACCATCTTTCTTCTCTGTGGACTCTCAGGGGGGCTCTGAGGAGTTGTCATCTTGGGCCTCTGGTTTCCCCTAGTAGGAAAGGGTTTGTGGAGGTCAGAGAACTGTTTCTTAGTTTGACGATCTTAAAGCTAATGCGTACAACTGCTGCTGAACTCTGTGCCAAGAAGAACCGCATCCAGCCACTACTAGGGGGTGGGAACTATGTTCCTGGCAGGAAAGCTGGCCCCAGTGGGAACTGTACATGCTTCATGTCCCAAGTACTCGCAAAGCGAAAGCTCCTATTATACACATTATCCTTCCTTAGTTGTCCCCCTAAATCTTTGCCTCATATATTACTGTGTGCCTACTTTACATGTATGTTGCCTGAAGCCCAGAGCAGCGAAGTAAGGTATTCAAGGTTGGATGGATGACTTATCCAACTAGTGGAGCTGGAGGATGGTCTCCTAGGCCCTAAGACTCAACATTTTGTTCTCTTAGCCGTTTTTGTGTGGCTTTGGGCATGGGGTAGAGCTTTACCGTTTCTCTTCATCATTTGGCATCATGGTTCCATTCTGATCAATGTCAGCAGGGAACCTTTGGGGGATGGGCCACACAGATCAAGCCAGGCATCCGCCTCCCACCCTGAGTGCTTTTGCATCATGGTATTATAGACTGCACCAGTCACTCTTTTCTAGAGTCATGTTGAGCCTTGTCTGTGCAAGAAAAACAAACTTAGTATGAGTGTGTCTGTTCAAATAAATCCTACCTCTCTCATTTGGCAGGAACAACTATTTCCCAGAACACCATTACTTTATTTCCCTGGGCTTTTAATGCTAGTGTGCAGGGAGAAGTGGTAAGCATTTTATCTTGATGTGTGTGCATGTGTATATGTGTTTCTGAATGTGAGTTTGTGTATGAGCATACATATAGATGCCAGAAATTGACATTGCATTTTCTACAGTTATTCTTCTAAAATAACAAATATTACTTTATTTTTAATTATGTGCATGTGTGTATCTATGTGTAAATATGTGCATGTGTGAGTGTAGGTGCCCTCAGAGTCCAGAAGAGGGCACCAGGGTCCCTACAGTTGGAGTTACAGGCAGATATGAGCTGCCTAATGTGGGCTCTGGGAACCAAGCATGGGGCCTCCATAATGAAGCATAGCATGCACTCTAAATTACTAATTCATCTCTCCAGCACCCACCTTAGTTTCTGAAACAGGACCTTCACTGAACCTGGAGCCCACGAATTTGGCCAGGCCAGCTAGCCACTTAGCTTCACAGGTCCACCTGTCCCTGTCACCCCTGCAGTGGGATTTTGGGTACATGTTGCACACAGCCCTCTAAACTTCTACGTTTTTGGTTTTCACAGTAAGCATAGAAAGTTCCTGAGATTATGTGTCTTATACATGTGTTGAAGACACAGTGGAAGGGTGTGCAGAGGAAGGAAGGAAGGAATGGGCCAGGAAGCTGAGCAGGTGGGAGACTCTAGAGGGCTCATAATTTATTATAATTTATTAACATAGCAAAACGTTATAGAACCTATCCGTTGCAACAAACAAATTCACCACTGTCTGTATGCTGCCAGTGTTGGCTAAACAGGTTGGAGGAAGAGAATACTCAGAGAGTTTGTACTCATTCAAAATCCATGCTACCTTACCTTTGTGTGCTTATTGTCTTAGTCACTGTTTCATTGCTGTGAAGGCACACCATGGCCAGGACAACTCTTAGAAAAGAAAGCATTTCATTGAGGCATCTTACAACTTCCAAGTTTGTCTTACTATCATCACAGAGGGAAGCATGGCAGCACCCAGGCAGAGGCAGAGGTGGTACACATTTACAGGATCTGTCAGCAGGGAGAGGGAGAGGGAGAGGGAGAGGGAGAGG
>NC_034593.1:90872011-90924759 GCF_900095145.1 Mus pahari | reverse complement strand
GAGAGAGAGAGAGAGAGAGAGAGAGACAGAGAGAGAGAGAGAGAGAGTGAGTGTGTGTGAGACACTGTGACAGGCTTAGGCCTTTGAAACCTGAAGGCCCACCCCAGTGACATGCTTCCTCCAACAATGCCATACCTACTCCAAGCCACACCTACTCCAACAAGACCACACCTTATAATCCTTCTCAAGAAGTTCTACTCCATAGTGACTAAACATTCAAATGAGAGCTTATGGGGTCCATTCTCATTGAAACCACTATATTTATGGAGGGTGACTATCTTCCCATAGGAGGGAAAACCTCTCTCATACTGCTCACTTCCTTAATTAGAGCTCAGAAACCTTCCAAGTTCATTATTTCAGGCAGTTTCCTCTTGGAAACTAGCATAGAGTTGGTCAAACTTTCCATCTGAAGTGTTAATAATTCTCACTGCCGCTGCAGCCGACTCCCCAGTCTGTCTTTGGCTTACTTCGTGGACTTGTTTAACTATTCCACAATTACTGTAAAGTGCTGTGTAATCTCGGATAAGTTGCTACGGTTTTCTGAGCCTCATATGCCTCATCTGTAAAACGAGGGACTTGAGCAATATTCGTGGTTTCAGATGAGTTTTTTTTTTTTTCTCCCAAATGAACATCCATGTAACACTTGGGTCTGTAAAAAAAATGATAAAAGCAGATCTCATAGCTGGACCCGAAGCAGTTATTGCCCCGTCGTGTATGGTGGGCATGGTGCCAGGGGCCTAGGACACAGCCTCTTCCACCATCGTAGTGGAGGAGGTCAGACAACTTGTGGATGCTGGGATCAGGGGAATGCTGAGGAGAGAGGGGAGTGGAGGGGGCCGCCAGCAGGGGAGTGGGAGGGGAGAGAGAGAAGGAGAATTCGTGTCACTGTGAGCCAACCTTGGGTGCAAAGAGTGGGGACCAGGGAGTCAAAGCCTACAAAGAACACCTCTGGGGCCGTTTGCATGGTGGGGCCAAGGCGGCACACCTCATTGGCTCTCGGGTTCCCTGCCCTGCTTTCCATGTTACGTCACTACTGATTTCTGAGATCATTTTCTAAGGGAAGGACTCAACCACATCCGGGTCTGGAGCTTCATGTGGCCACGTGAAGAGGGTGAGAGGCACTGCCCGAAGCAGAGGACAAAGAGAGTAGGCATGGCGTCGAAGGGAGTTCTGGCAGCTCCACACTGGCCTGACCGGCCGGATTCTGCGCAGTTAGGAGTGGGGATTGGATTAGCTTGGCACCCATTGGGCTGGACACTCAAGCCACTCCAGTTCCTCAATCACTGTGTGCTTAGAGAAAGCAAACCACTCCTAATATTTACTCATCCCTTGCAGATGGATGACTGGTCCGCTCCTAGGTGAGGAGAGGCACAAGTGCTGTGGGCTGCGCCTGGAAACAAGGCTCTTTGTCTAGAGCTTGGTGGCCTTCTGAGGGTCCTGGTCCCCTCACCACACAGGCCCCGACTCACTGCAGCCCTTCCCAGGCAAACAGAGCTCAGCGAGATGATTACCTCATTGCGTGTCATCTGCAAATGAGGAGTCGGGATTTAAAATGTCTTTTGAAGGGCAGGAGCTGCAGACTGGATTTTACAATAAGGAGGGAAGCAAAACAGCCAGTGCCTACTCAAGGAAACAGGAGTAAAGCGAGGGGGAGGGGAATCGAGGGCGGGGAGGTGAGGAGGAGCTGGGAGGGAGGACCTGTGCGGTTCCTGTCTGTGTGCTAGAGGGGAGTCACAGCTTCCACCATAAGTGTTCTAACCACTGTGTTCTGTGGAGAGGAAAACACCAACAGTTACAGTATTTACAGAGACGGAGAGGTGAACAGAAGGCAGACTCTAACAAAGAGCATCTGAGAAGCTGAGACCAGAATACAATTTCTGCATCGTTGTAGGCAAGAGAGGCTGCTGCCAGGCATGATAGAGAACATCTGTAAACCGCTCCTGTGCACAGCACAATGACAAAGTGCTCAGGGCTCGTTCGTAGGACATCCCTCAATAAGGGCTGATGGCACCATGACAAAGAGCAATCAGTAAAAGCAACTTTATGGGGGTGTCGATGTGATGTATCCGAGCAGTGAGCTGGCTGACAGGCTCTTTCATTCATAACTCAGGGGAGGATCTTAGGGATTCTAGAATGTACAGGCTACATTTTCTTCAAGTAGTCTTCCATAAATATTGTTTTTTGTTTTTTATTTTGTTTTGTTTTGTTTTTTTTCCCTTGGCTGAGCTTTAAAAACATATTGTGAGACAGTAAGTTTGAAATTACTTTCTGGATGTTGGCTGTTCTCAGGGGTGGGGTTAAGCATAAAGTCATTTGTTCTGCAGATTAATCATGCCAGCCAGGGAAGACTTGACATCAGCTGGTGAAGGGCAGCTGCCTGTGACTCAGAAATAGACCTCAAACACTCCAATGGGCAGGGTACCCTGGAAAGTCATTGTGCATCCTACCTCAGACTTCACGAGCTCTGTGTAATAAATAAGGTGGGGCTCTAGCCACTGTTGGAATGAGAAGCCATTCCCTAAGTCCCCATGAAATCATTGACAGCAAAACAGTCACTCCAAGACAGACAACAACGTAGCAAAATGTACCCTGCAAGTAACCCTAACCTGCTAGCTGAGCTAAAGGGGATACTGAGTTGCAAAGAAGTCGAAAAATGTGGAGATGTGGAGATAACTCTGTGGGCAAAGGCTCTTGACCTCAAAACTGACAAGTGGAGTTCCACCCAGGGGACCCTATGACATAGAGGACCAGATCCCTCCAACAGGTTGTCCTCTGGCTTCCATATGCACTGCATTGCACATATACATGCTAATAATAAATTATACTTTTAAAAAGAGAACTAGGGAGATGGGTTCAGAGCTTAAGAGTTAATACTGCTCTCACATAGGACCAGAGTTTGATTGGCAGTTCACAACTGTCTGTAACCCTAGCTCAGGAAGATTCAACACCTCTGGGCTCCATGGGCACATACGCTCACAGGGTCATACACCTGCAACTCCATACACAACTGACACATACATGTACCCTGCGACTCCATACACAACTGCCACATACATGTACCCTGAGACTCCATACACAACTGCCACATACATGTACCCTGCAACTCCATACATATAACTTAAAAAATAATTATTATTTTTCTTTTCGGAGATGTGTACTGAAAATGTGTTTTGGGTTTAGCACGCAAGGGATGGGTTCTCTTTGGTAGACAGCAGGTAGGTGGCAAGGAAAGTAGGCTGACATTTTCCCAGTAAACAGTGGCATCTGCAGATGAGCTTCTCTGGTCTGCAGGAGACAGCAGCCCAGCCCTTCCTGGCTTTTGTTAGGTGAAAGAGTGAACAGTTAGACAAAGGCCAAGCAAGAGTAAGCTGCGTTTGGAAGAACTGCCCGTCTTAGAGAAAGGGCACCCTCCCAGTGGTGGCTCCTCCAAATGCAGCAAACTGCTTAACAGATCCCTTCTCAGGAAGGCTTTAGGATGAATGTGTTTTAGACATGAGGGGATGTTGCCATGCAGGGTAGCTCTGTAGAGCTCTGAGCTAGCACTGCCCGTTACAGAGTAGGCAGGTTCCCTTGGCATTTTCTTTTATACCAGTGACTCCTTGGAACATTGCAAACAAATATGATTCCGTCTTTAAAACACAAAAACGTCTAAAACCATCTGAAGATAGCTTTCTCTGAGTTCTGTATTGTCTTCCCCAATCGTTCCGTGGGCCTGTTTCCATATAAGAGAGCATATAAGGGAAGAGGGCCCACAGGCTCAAGCAAATAAAACCCTGGGCTGCTGAGCTGAATAGGAATTTCAGGCAAATGAAGAATGACTTTTCAATATAAGTGTGCTTCATATAATGTTTAGGACATATTATTAGGACATATTAAAAAGGGTTGGTTTGATTACTTGAAAATCAGATTTTAGCGGAGACCCTGTCTCTTAGCCTGTGACTCTACAGTCATGGTCTGGTTTATAAATATCACTGGAAAGCCTTAGTGCTTGGGACTGAGGTGCCACATCCACTCCCGATGACAGAATCAGAGAGTTAGTAGGAATAAATGAAGGAAAGGGAAGAAAGAGCACCCTTTCCGTGCCTCTACGTGCCCCTTACATTTACATGCACAACCAGGGGAAAGGCTGTCCTGAGAGATGAGATAGCTCTCTGTCTGACTTCGGCTGGATATGAGGGCAAGAGGTGGGCCAGAAGAGGGTAGCCTTGGGTACAAACTAGCTATCCCTTCCTCTCTTCCTCCATCTTTCCTCTGTCTTTCCTTCCTTTCCTCCCTCCCTCCCTCCTTTCTTTTCTCTCTTCTCCATTGCTGTGTGAGGATCCCCTCCAGGGCCAGGGCCAGGGCTCCAGGGACTTCACACTAGGGCTAGCATTTTCAGATTGCTTTTATGGCAGGACTCCCTCCTCTGTTCTCACTTCACCCTATAGTTGTGGACCCATGAGGGCGGTGCTTGAGGGATACTTTTGGTTCCACTGAGGCGGCCTTGGGACAGCTTGAGTCCCTAGGAACATCATGTTTAACATTTCCCACTTTGATCTTTTAGGGCAGCAGAAAGGATAAGAATTGGTAGTGTGTGTGTGGGGGGGACTCACAAAGCAGGAGCAGGTCTTGAGCCAACTGCTTCACCCCCTTCTTCTGTCAGAAGGGCAGCCACAGCTTACCAGAGCTTACAGAGCCACCAACTCTCAGTCTTCATGATGTGAGCTTCCCTTTTCCATCATTTGCTGTTTTAAAAACTCTAATTCCATTTTCTAATTCTACCATTTATGCTTCCTCCCTTTCTCTTTCCCTCCTTCCCTCCCACCATCTTTCTGTTGCTGGAGGAATGAGCCCATAGGCAAGTGTCTTACCTCTGAGCAATGTCCCCGATCTTTATATTTCTTTTAGATTAGTAATCCCTTAATTTCCATGGGGATGCTACTCCCAGATACAGGAGAAAGTTTTGAATGAAAGTGATTACTGGGATAAAATGTTTTGATAGAATACACTATTTTTCCAAATACCTACTACCATGGATGTCAAAGTCATTTGGAGGCCATGTATATAGGCTGTTGGCAGAGTAAACCTACCACATCTGGATGAGTCTTAAGAAAAATTAGTAAACTCATTTATTTGGAAACCTTTTAAGATTTTCATTCTCAAAGTTAAACCACAGTGTTTTTGTTTTGTTTTGTTTTGTTTTGTTTTGCTGAATTTCAGTAGGAAAACCTGTTTCAGATGAGGACCTTTGTAGGCTATTCAAAGGCTATGGCTGCAAACAGATGTTTATTATCAGGTGCTAATAAAGGGTGGTTGGGACTCGTGCCCTTGATGGTCACTGAGTGAAACCCAAGCTGGGATTCATCCACCTTGAGGGTGGGGGAGGGTTAATTAGGATTACTAGAAAGTGAGTCTTGTTGCCTCCGGCAAACCTGTACAGGAACCAAACTGAACCACAGGTTGGGGCAAGAGGCTTACTTGTGTAGAAAGTTACTCACTGGCCAATAAATGCCTGTCCCACGGAGATGAATGGAGCTACTGTGGGCCTCTGCCACAGGTGCGGTGCTTCCTAGTCGGAAACATTGTATCTATTGGTAGTAAGCACAAGGGATGGTAATAGGACCAAGTGCCTGCAGTCGTTAATTTGTGCTTATTTTCTGCTATGGATTCTCATGATAACAGTTGACTGGTTGCCAATCAGTCAGCTGACAGCCTGGATCCACTTAAGTGTTCTTTGCACTTGCCTTGCCTGGATAGTCTCATTTATTCTTACCAGTTCAGTTGTTCACCACAGTTGTTACCATGATTATAAATTGTACCATTAGTTTAATAATACTTGGGTGCTGGGATGGGAGGAGGGAATGATTCCCCTCCCCCTCCCATCATGTTATGTGTGCACTTATCGTAAGCCCCTCCATGTAGGTCCCATCCAGCGAGTTCCTGGACTGCCTGACTTACTATACAGTTAAGCTTTGGGGAAGTCAGTGAAACTGTCTCCAGCACTGACCTCTTCCTGGGTGGGTCGGTGACTGGACTTTACACCTGCTGCCACACCCACTAAATCACCGTGCAGGCTATAAGCACTGGCAGCAACTGACTCACTGCTGCAGTTCCAGGGTCTAGCTCAGAGTCTCTTCTCTGACTGCATGTGGAAGGCTTTCCAAGGTCCAGATTTTTGTTTGTTAAGCAAAGGGCACAGAACTTCTCTCCAGCGATGAGGGGATGCAAGTTGACAATGTGTCGTCAGCCTCTTAGATCCTCGAGTTATTAGGCAGAGGTGGAAGCAGTATACATAGTGTGCTGAGCTGACTGTGATCAAGTGCCAAAATGTGCAGGCCAGACGTTAAGCATTCTGGGTGGTAAGAAACCGGAAAGATTGATGAGCTGAAATCTGAGCTTGTGGAAGAGCCAGGCCTTACGTTTTCCCGTAGTTCCAGCATATTTCAAAACTTAACATGAGCCTCCTATTCAGGCTTGATAGAATGGAAAGAAACAAAAGAAAATTGACCTTCCTATAGAAATTCTGGGAAAAAGAACAACAGGAACATGGATGGGGGTGGGAAGAACTCTGGGAAAGGCGTGGTGGCAAGACAGAAATTAAAAGAAAAAAAATAATGAGGCGAAATATACTCAACACCAAAGTTACCATACCATTTTAACTCTGTATAACTGTTGCCACTTTGTGACAGTAAGTAAATCTCCATTGTTGAACCACCAGGAATTTGTTTATTTTGGTCTTTTGAAACAGGGTCTCAAGTAGCCCAAGCTGGCCTTGATCTCTATTTGAAGCCAGAGATGGATGACCTTGAGCCAGCCCATCCTGCCTCTACCTACAGAGTGCAGTGGAGGTCACCACGCCTGGCTGGGAATAAATTTTTAAGAGTCTCTTTCCGAAGGTTTCACACCTGGCCAGTCAGTCACATGTCAGTTAGCAGAAATGAGAAACGCTTGTGGAAATCAGAACAAGCTTAATGTTCTGCACCAAAGAGGGCAGTTTCCCCAGGAACATCTGTGATTTGTTTTACATATATTAATGAAAGGCCGGGGCGATGGAGGGGGTCACTGGATACCAGTGAGCCTTTCTGAGTGTCTGATTCATGCTTGGGAGCTTTAAACAAGGAACGCTGATTTCCCCCAGAGCGGTGGAGTCTTTTGTATTCAAATCCAAAGCACAAAACTCTATTGTGGGAGGAAAAAAGAGTCTTTAATGGAAACCCAGTTGTGTCCACTTAAAGCAATGAATATAGTCTCAGGCGGCAGACATACCATTTGAAGCACTACGGCTAATAATAGATGGTGTGGGTTTTCTTTTCTTTTTTTTATGGGTACCTTCGTTGGAAGTTGTTCTAATTAGTACCACAGGGACCCTGGAGAGGAGGGAGGTGGGCCAGGAAGGAGGCAGGCCCACCCAACTACAGAGTGGTGGGTTAGAGCCTTATTGGATCTGATGCTTGGCTGAGAGTCCCTGGCCAACTCTCCCAAGCACATCAGGCCTCTGGACCATGAGGGGGTGGGAATTCACTGCCTTTGAAGCTTCTTTCAATCCTATCTGTGTAATTATTTTTAGCAAGGGCTAAGCAGGTGGCTGGTGGCATGCTTAGCTGGAGACCAGAGGGTGTACGTGTGGGTTGCTGGCTGCGAGACACTCGTGGGGATTCCACGGCGCAGGAATGCCGGGCGTCCCGGGATAGGGCCCAAAAGATGAGGTTTCCAGACAAGTCTTCCAGGCCAACTTTTAAAGGTCGGAGGAAAGTTTCTCGAGGGGTGGGGGCCCGAGGGGAAGGCTGGGTGGGCTCGGGCGTCTCCTCCCCTTTAAGCGGGTGGCCCCAGCGCCTCCTCCGTTACCTGGAGCGGGGAGGGGCTTGGGAAAGTTTGTGTTTGTTGCTGGCAAAGCGCCGGGTGGGAGGCGCGGGCGGGCGGACGCCACGGCTCTTCCCTTTTGCTTTCGGGAGGCGGTCCGGGCTGCTGCGCCCTGGGATCGGCGAGGCCGGCTCCGGGGCCCGGCGGCTGGCGGAGGGCGGGAGAGGAGGAGGAGGCGGAGGAGGGCCGCGACGAGCCAGGTGCGCACGTCCGCGCCGGCGCTGGGCTCGCTCGGCCGGCGGGGAGAGCGGAGCAGGCGCGCGGCCCGGCGGAGCAGCCGACTCTGGAGCAGCCGGAGCTGGAGGAGGAGGAGGAGGAGCGGCGGCGGGGAAGGAGGAGGAGGCGGAGAGTCGCTCCCGCCGGCCGAGCATGGGGCGCCCGGCGCCGAGGCCGCTGCTGCTGGCGCTCCTGTCGCTGGGTGAGTGCGCGTGGAACGCGGCGGGGCGCGGCGGGGCGCTGGGTCCCGGGGGGGCGCGGCTGCCGCTCCCGGCCTGGGGCACCGGAGGCGTCCGGGGCGGCTCCCGGGAGACCAGGATCCAGAGCGCCCGTTCGGCGGCCGGGCGGGGAGAGATGTGGGGCCGATCAGAGCCCGGTGCACATCCTCCTGGGCCCGCGCTCCGGGTATCCGGAGCCGCCCGGCCTGATCGAGCCGGGTCCTCACGTGTGCCGGGGGAGTGGCTCGTGGCTGGTTCTCCCACAGCGCTCTCTACCTGTTGGCCACCGGGAGCCGGGCTCACCTTGAACTCTCGGCCCCGGAAGGTGCGGGCGGCCCCGGCCCGCGTGCCCGGTTGGGCGGAAATGTGAGCCTTTGCTGTGTCCCGCCATAGCCGAGGCCGGTCGGGATCGCTCTTCACTCGCTAGCCCATGCTGAGTTGCTTTTCCAGGGAACCAAGGGAATCCAACTTCCTTCCACGAAGGTCACTGGGTAGCCCATCGTTACTGTGACAGTCTTGTACCATCCCTGCCATCTAGCCATATCTGCCTCAGCGTTGCCTTCCAGCGTCTCCTGAAGCTAGCTAGGCTCGGATTTATACACAAAGACCCGAGAGCCCAGCTTTTCCAACTTTTCTACCTGTTACTTCCCTCGTTACTGCCCCTTTCTTCTTTACCCTCTGGAAACCCTTGGTGCCTCTCAGTGGTTTGGCCCAGTACCCCCTCACCCACCCAAGGAATCTTTCCTGGGCTCCCCCCCCTCTCCATTTTCCATTCACTCCTTACACAGACACCATCTTCACGTAGATACACAGGGTGATCTTAACCAGCCACTTGATGTATTTATTTAATGCCTGCCTTGGTTCAGGAAGGCAGATCCCCAAGTGTGGTTATATGCGTGGTTCCCTGTGACCAGTGTCATCTACGACAAGCAGAATTCCAGACCCAACCCTGGGTTCCCTTCCAAGCCCCTGCAGATGTATCTCAAGCTTTTCTCAGAGCACATGGTGTGTGTTGTCTACCCCAGCCAGGCCTCAGCTGCACAGGGGCCAAATGACTGCACTTCTGATGGTTTGAGGATCCCCGTGGGGATCTCCCTCCACCACGCCCCTTCTGCTGGCATTAGGACTTTACTGTCCCAGCCCCCCATGAGTCCTGGCTGCTACTGTGATACTTCACCTCGGAGGGGTGTTCTGGAAATGGCTCCCTCCAAGAACTCCCCTGGACACAATTCTCCAGCCACAACCCATGTGCAGAAAACATCCAGTGGTCTTCTGTGGTTTCTGATCTTAGTCCCTTTAAACGTCCCCTGCCAGGCACCTGTCTTTGTAAGTTGTGTATTTGTTGCACATGGCTGGGGACGGTCTCCACCATTTAATTGGCTTATATGTCTGGGTCATGCAGGGTCGTGGCCTATGACTGCACAGATTGCTCGGGGGGCACCACTCCCATCTGCTACTCCCGTTGTGGTTTATGTGACTGACTCTCTCTAGAGTGGTCAGTGTGCAGTCTGTGGATGAACCAGTTAAGAGGGTAGCATGAGGTAGAAGTTTAAAAAGGATGCCCTTGGGGGCCTGGGGTTGTAGCTCTGTGCTTGTGGATCTTTGCCAGGTTCTGGATTCCATCCCTCATACCAAACGAATAAACAAACCACAACCAACAGCCCAGGGTTGGGAAAGCACAGCTTGGGGGACTCATGGTGGTATACCCGTGCGTCCAGGCTTGAGGAGACTGAAAGACTTTTGGATGGGACTGCCCAGATCCACCTTTCTGAACCATTGATGTGCCATCTACAAATGGATGATGCCCTGGTTACCTCACGAGGTGCAGTTTCAGCCTCACCTCTGAGGCAGCTTCCCAGTGTAGCATCATTTTCCACATCCATTGAGCCTGGAAGTGGAGTGTGTTGATAAGCAAGATGGTCTTCCCTCGGGTCTTGCTGCTGGAATGGAATCATGATGTCACTGCTGCTTGTATGGCAACCCCTTTGTGGGCTCTACCTGAACCCCAGCCCTTTGTTTTGTAGGTTTCCCCAAGCACAAGTTCAAACTGTGTCCATCCTTCTGAGTGAGCCCCACACCCCACTCCCCCACACTGTGTTTCCCCTGTTGTAGCCAAGGCCTTGGAGGCTCCTCACGAAGACAACTTTTGACCCCTCGCCTGACAGGTTTTCTCCAGCTCTCCTCTAAGGTTACCATTTTTCCAACGGATGATTTCGGGGCTCCCACCTGTGTGCATTGAGCTCTTGTGATTTTTCTTGAAGGAGATAGAGGTCTCTTGTGTTCGCTTTCTCCTCTTTCTGCTTTAGAGATTTCATTCTAAGCACCTGTTGGCTACTCTTCATGGACTCTCTTGAGCCTTCTAGCCCTCTTGCCCCCTCTTTTTCCTGTGTAAGCCCCTTTGCCTCTGAAGCTCACTTCCCCTTGAAGCTTTCTCACTAAGCCCACCGACCAGAGGGCAAGACCCACTCAGCCCCAGCCGGCAGTGACCAAGGTATAGCACTGCACTGGGTGCTTGACTGGGCTGTGTAGACAGTGGTAGAAAACAGTGTAAGCCCTGACCCCAGCTCAGCACTGGGGAGAAGCGGAAAGGAAGGGGTTCATTTTGACTTGGGGTTTGGCATTGCTTTTACTGAAGAGGTGACATATGAGCTGAGCCTTGAGAATAATTAGAATTTTGGAAGAAAGGATAGAAGAGCGTCCCAGGGCTCTGGGGAAAAGCATAAAGTGTGGGTGAGTGGAGTGCACCGCTCCTTCAGAAATGGCACCTGAGTTGTTCCATGAGATGGGAGGAGGAGGGGGGGAGGAGGAGGAGGAGGGGGAGGAGAGAAAGATGACTGGCAGGGTAGGGGGTATTAGGGAAGGTGTGGAGCAGTCTGAATTGTGAATTTTTGGCTCCTTGTGGCTGGCCAGGCTTCCTTTGTCTTATTTATGTCATGGCTCCTGTTCCCAAGTCTTACATCCCCACCTGATTATCCTCCAGAGGCAGGGCCCCATTGGTCTTGCTCTCTCTCTATTCTCTTAATATTAGGCTGTACAACTCATAGGATGTGTTTGACTAACTGAGCACATATAGATGGGTATGTCCTTTTCTTATTTTATTATTTGTGGGTAGCCATGAGAGTCATTAATAGATTCTCTACATTTCTTTTTAAAAATGCAAATCTGCTAAGATAGCTTTTAAATGATGAAAAGCACCACACCTATATTTTCAAATTCCATTGCTGTAAAAGGGTATTATGCTAATTAGGTAGGCTCTGCTGCCTTAATTGCACACTCCTGGTGGAGTGGTTCAAACAGCAGGATCATTCCCTCCTCTGTAACAGTGGCATGCTTCTGAGGGAGAGTTTGGGTAGGCCCTTGTTTCACACAGCCCTCTGGTCCCCAGGTTGGTGACCCCTCACCCTGGTTTTCAGGGTCACTTTATCTGTCATCCTTACTTTTCCAGCCCCACAAAGGAGGGAGACAGCTTGGATGTTATAATGGGTACTTCATGGGCAAAGCCTGGAAGTGACATCATTTCTGTGTGTATTCTGTTGGAGACAATTTAGTTCCATGTCACACTAGCTGCAAGGGAAGCTAAAGAACACAGTGGAACCTGGCAGCCATCTGCCAGCTACCGTGGAAAACAGAAGGATGGATTTGGGGTTTGGAGACACCAAGGAGTCTCATGGAGGATGCATGGCACTAGATAAACTTTGTCCTCTTTTTTTTTTTGGGGGGGGGGTGCTAAGGACTGAACTGGAAGCTTGTACACTTTACTACTGAGCCTCACCCTCAGCCTTATTCTTCTGTAAGGTCTCTGTGCACCTAGCAGGCACAGAGCACCAGTAGCTATCACTTGAGAGTCAGGATCTGTCAGTCATTCAGATCTTGGGAAAGGCTCAGTTATTGTCTCCTTTTAGATGAGGAACTAGGTGCCCAGAGTAGTGAAACAACATGTTCAGTCATAGCAGGACTCCATCCCGTCGGTGCTAAGGATCAGCTGACCGCTGTTCACCGTGCCCGCGTGCTGCCCATTGTTTGAGATTTAGATGAAGAAAAGATGATCATGGTCAGAATACAAAGCTGGAATTAAAAATAGGATCTGGGGGGTGTGGGGCCCGGGTGCAATGCAGAATGGAGTAATGGTGTCAGCATGCACCTCTCAGATGTGACAACCTGCAACCTTGCAGGTCCTCATTGCCCGCTCAGAGGAATGGGGCTCAGAGGAAGTCTGCTGCTGCTCCACAGGGCACTGCGTAAGGAGGAAGGCTCGCAGGAGAAACACGCGTGAATCCCTCTAGCTTAAACAGCCTTTGAAGTGCTGTGGTCTTCAGAGATTTCTTGGCACTTATTTCAGTCTTGTTAACAGAATTCCTGTATCTGCCAAGCTGATTAATGCCTGCCCTGGCTATAATTATTCTTATTAGCCTGCTGGATAGGAGCGGTGGTTGTCAGTGGTATCCTTTACAAGGCAGTCGGGCTAGGCGGCTTTTATATGGCTATTTGGTTTTAGTGATGAGCTGCTGAGCTGATTTTTCTCCTATAGATGATTCTATATGTATGGATTGGCGCTGTGTCTGGCAGTGAGTAAAGTGTGGGCTTGTCTGTCGGAGTGTGTCTGTGTCTCACTTTATCAAATGAAGTTGGTAGAAGCTGTCAGGACCAGTTCATAGCTGTTTGGTTTAATTGCATTGGTTTCTTTAAGGCAGGGCTGCTGGGCCATTTGACTCTGCTGTGGGAAAATCACTTGAACTGGCAAAAAAAAATCTAAATAATTTATCTTCTGGAAAAGGCGAACTGCTAGAGTTGGCAGAGTTGGTGGTGGTTACCCCCTCTGCCCCCCAACACACACACACACACACACACACACACACACACACACACACACATACCAACTGTAGACTTGGGGAAGGAGCAGACTCAGACCCAGTGGCAAATTCGTCACATACAGCAGTGTGATTCCCAGGAGACAAGACAATGGAAGTGTATGTTTATGTTCTTTGAGTGTTTATTTCACTCAGTGTTCCCTGAGTGTTTGTGCTGGGTGATGGAGTCGCTACGTGGCATGATTCAAGTTTAAGTATTCCAAGGCTCTACCTGCAGCCTGTTTTACACCTTCACAAGCAGCTGGAACGTGGACACGTCAGCATCACTTGGAACGTTGCAGGGGACCGAGGGACCATGTGTCGGATGCTGCTCTGTCTTGGGTGAATCTGACTGAGAACATTAAAGAGCAGAGTCGTGCTCACAGGTTCAAGGTTCATTGCAGAAGGCGTGCTGCCATGGAAGCTAAATGACATAGAGGCACTTTGCAGCCGGATAGGTTACTTCTCAGACCTTAAAAGCGACCATGAGCCAAGAATATGTTGGAAACGGCTCTTCCTTGTTCTCGTTTAAAGCTGGAGTAAGCCAGCACTTTGCAGCCTGTGGACCAGGGTAAGGAATCCCTGTCAGTTTTATGAGGCTTGCAGGTGCATCAGGATTTCTGGTGTGTGGACCCTGGAAGTCCACGATCAGAGGCCACTCTAGGATCTTGAGCCTGAGTGTGCAGTGGTAAAGGCTAGCAGCTACCACTTTCTCCTAGGGAACCTCAGCACTCCCATCCCTTCCTCGGAATGAGCGCTTTGAAGGTGGAAATGGAGTCAGATTTGCTGTTTTCTACTGGTAATCTCAGTCTTGGGAGGCACAAGCAGGAAGAGTGAGAGTGCAAGGCTACCTCAGGCTGTCTAGCAAGACTTTAGGGGGGAAAAGAAAAGAAAACAAAGAAAGGAAGGAAGGAGGAAGGGAGGAAGGCAAGCAGCTAGTGACACACTCATGGTGTGCAGCTCATTTGTCCTCTCAGCAGACCCTGAGCCAGTGTCATTTACACAGATTGGGCATCTTGAGTGCTGGGGAGTCTGAAGTGAGCGGAGCAGGGCAGATTCAGCCCTACCCTATTAGTTGTGGGATTAGGACCTTCACAGAAAGTGGGTGAATGAGTTGGGTTGGCAGCAGGTCGGCAGGGAAAGTTCTAGAAGTCATCATCAGAGGATTGGGCAAAGAGCCAGCCGAGCATCCTATTGTGAGAAGCAGAGCCGAGTGGGAGCTGGCTTGCTAAACAGGGAGTGGAGGCGGAAAGTGCTGCTGCAGACCAGAAGGATGGAGAGACAAGTGTAGGCCTGGCGTGGAGGTTCGTGGTGAGCGCAGCCCTCACGAGGTTGCCCTTGAGCTCGGGACACTAAAGTTTGCTGTGTTGTAAAGGTGGGTTTGAAAACAAGAGCTGAGAGTGAGCAGGTAAGGCCGTTCTTGACGCAGAGGCTGTCACTGGCCTCCCTAAGGGGTGCCAAGTAGAAGACCACTGCGAGGTGGTACCTGTTCAGTAGGATCCAGGAGACACCAGCATGTGGAAGAGCTGCCTGGGGAACAGGCTGGAGAGGGGCTAACCCTGACTGGGCCCTCGGCGGACTCCACAGCACAGGGACAATGAGGTTGGAGCTCAGGGAGAGCCCAAACAGAGATGAGGAGGTGCAGGCAGAGTTTGGCAGGAGTGGTGTAGTGTGGAGCACGGTCCCTGCATCCTCGTAGCCTTTGCTGCTCTAGAATGTCACCATAGTTCCCAGACATTGTAGGGAGAAGTTTTCTGTATGTCTCATTTCTTCTCTGCATGTTTAAAGTTTCTGGGTGTTATCTAATGTCTGGATCAGTAGAGTTAACTTATTCCCAGATGGCTATTTTTATGTGTTCTGAGTGTGTGTGTGTGTGTGTGTGTGTGTCTGTCTGTCTGTCTGTCTGTCTGTCTGTGACTCACTGGCCTGCAGGCCCCAGGGATCCATCTCTCTTTACCACCCTGGTGCTGGGGTTACAAATGTGCATCATGCCTGGCTTTTTACATGAGTGCTAGGAATCAGACTCAGGTCTTCTTGGTTGCATAGCAAGCACTTCGTTTACTGAGCCAGCTCATTAACTCCCTTGGGTGACTTTTTGAAAAATTTAAAAAAAGGAAAGAAAGGAAAAGTGTTTGTGGTGGTGGACCTCCCACCCAAGGCTTGGTGCACGCTAGGCAAGTGCTCCACCTCTGAGCACCAGGCTCGGCCCATCTCTTTTCTGTTTATAGTACCTAAGAAGCCTTCAGTAATCTGTTCCAGACACCCATTACATGTATGTTTTAAAAGCTATTTCTATACCTGGTACTCTACTCATCGCACCCCAACTCCGGGTTGAAAATGACCTCCATGGAGAACAAAGACTGGGTTTAGGCTTTGGAACCAGCCCTCCTTCGAACTCCGCCTCCGGCACTGTGGACCATAGACAAGTTTCTTTGCTACTTTGAAACCTCACTTTCCATCTCTGGGAAATGGGCAGAATTCCTCTCTTGTAGGGTTATCATCAGTGTAAAAATCATGTTTAAAATGCAGATGTTCCAGTCAGTGCACATACATTTCTAGTGTGACCTGGGAGCACAGCTGCACCTGGACTCTCCCGATCCAGTCTAGTGTGCTGAATCTGAGCCTGTGTTTGAGCAAGATTCCAAGGAGGCCTGGATGCACGAATGAGTGAGGTGTTCTAGTCTGCAAGGAGGCTTAGCACACACAATAGACGGCAGCATGGCTTTCCCAGTGAGTGCTGAGGTAAAGGTCATGGTCAGAGGCAGTGAGCATGGTGGGTTAGTGCTGGGCTTGCTGGATGTGGGAGGCATGAGTTAGCGCTGAAGGACGGGGTAGTGTGGGCATACGGCGGAAGCTGCCAGCTTGCTTTTGTGTTTAATCCACCAAATTTGGCACGTAGGAGGAATGACATCATGCCTTTCCATGAAATGAGGTTAGAAGGATGGGGCACCAAGGACTCGGAGCCTCGGAGAACATCTCAGGGAAGATTGGCCAAGGAGGTCAAGTAGGACAGACAGGTGACTGAGACTTCGAGGCTTGATGGCTCTGCAGAGGGCTTTGAGGGTCCACAGTCTAGAATTGCCAACAGAGAATCTGTGGGGTGATGGATGGGACAGCCACTCATCAAATAAGCATTTAACGAGAGCCTTTCTGCTGCTTTGGTCAGTTTAGTGCTAATACCAGACTAGGGTTGCCCTTGGATGCTTAGGCAAGAGCCGTGTGATTTCCTAGAAACCTCAGCCCTGGGAATGGAAGGGAAATGGTGACAACTGCTGATTGTGATACCCTGGGCACCAGGGAGCAAGCAAGAGTTCTCTAGGAAGCCCCTTGTCACCTTCTCTGTGGCAGTTGGCTCATAGCAGGCATTGCACTTCCCACATATTGACTTGTTGAGCAGGCTTTGTAACCACACCAGGTTGGTCAGTTCTTATCCCCACTGTTAAATGAAGGGACTGAGGCACTGTGAGGTAAATTGCTCAGGGTCATACTGTAAGTGACAGAACTGCAGGAACTCAAGCTCACACATCATTCGGATGGATCTCTGCACTTAGGAAGGGTTGATACAAGCAGCTAACATGCGCTAACAATCCTCTCACTGTCTTTTAAGACCAGAGGCTTGGATCCTGGCCTTATTCTGTCTCCTCACTTGTTTCTTGACCTTGAACAAATTGCTGAGTAGCTCTTAGCCCCTGTAATAAGGATTAGTTTAGCAGGTTCTGAAAGGTTCCCCTTCTATCTCCAGACTTCTTTGAGCATGCCGACTCCTGCTGTGGGCCATATGGGTCTCTTGGTTGACCCTGGCTTTGCTGGCCCGTTGCCATCTTCCCCAGCACTGCTTGGGTCGGCAGCCCATGCTTTGGTGGTGAGTCTCACTGGCCTGGGGCTGGTCATTGGTTGGTGCCACCAAGACTGGATATTGTCTGCTCGCCTTGCCATGTATCAGCAACTGCTCCTCATCCTGGCCCATTTCCTGTGCTGTGAGATGGTATCTCTTTCTAGGTTCTCTAGAGTTCTGGGGTGGTCATCGCCAGGCCAACTGGGCTTCCAAACTGATTGTTAGGTTAAAAAAAAAAAAAAAACCCAAAGGATAAAATCCATATAGCATTTCAAAGTGGCCCACCCTTAACTGTATTACTGTCTTCTATTTGTGGTTGGTGGAAGTTTAGATTGAGGATCTATGATGTTAGTAGGTTGGAATTGTGTGATTAAGTCTCAGCCTTCAGAAATGTAACTTGTATTGTTTTCTACCTTTATCTGTCGGGTCTCCTACGGAGCCTGATTGATGGCTCTGCCCTACAGGAGTGTGTTTGCACTTTTACACGTTCCCAGCCGGTGCCCTCTCTGTTTATCTCCCTTTCCCTCTCTTCCTTTACTGCTTCCCTCCTCCCTCCCACCCATGCTGGCTTCAAATTCATGGTCTTCCTGCTCCTTCCCAAGTTCTAGGATTGCAAGTCCGTGTCACCGTGTCCAATGCAGCAGGAAGGGATATGGATATTTAGATGTGTCTAAACATTGACACTGTTCTTTCTGGTTTTGACACCCTTCCTAAAGGGGTAGCGGAGTTCAAATTCTGACACACCTTCCTCCCGCATGACCTAGTAAGCTAAGTGTGCCCTGGTGTTTCCAGGGCATTTTCTTCCCCCTTGGCTGAAAGTCGGCATGTTGCTGGATACCATCCCACTGAGGGATGCAACCTAGAAAGCTTGTGAGATACTGGTCGGAAGCCGTGCTTCTGGACCATGGCTTGAAGGACTGGCTGTTGCCCAGTCCTCCCTGGATGCTTTGAGGTGCAGTTAAGTTCAGCAGTGCTATCCTACTTGTCTGTATGCTGATATTGACTATGAGACCCCTTTAGGGGTGAATTCTGTTAGCTAAGTAGCTTGCTACTTTGCTCTATTCTGGAGCTGATCGGGTGGGCCATGCTTTCTAAATACATTGTTTCCGCTATGCTAGAGCTCATGGGGTGGACTATGCTTTCTAAATACACTGTTCCCTGGATGACCAGGAACAGCATCAGATTTGGTGTGGATCCAGGGTGTTGCCTCTTAGCTTATATTGCAATGAAGAATTTCTTTTTTTTAAAAAAAGCACTTGGCACAGCTATTCGTTTTTCCATTTTCTGAAAGCTGGAACATCCAAATTTTTTTTATTTATTAGAAGACATTACAGTCTGTCATCCTTGATTGAGAAATCCATACAGTAAATCCAAGTTAAGACAACGATGCCTGACCCAGGGCCAGATACATGGCGGGTACTTTGTCATATTAGTCCGTGGGCATGGCCGTGGCTTTAGAAGGAACAGATAGATGATTTGTGCCTGACTGCTAGTCTCCTTTGCAGTACAAGGCATTCCTGCTTTCCTTCTGCAGCACCGGGGAATGTTTACCATGTTCCCAACACTGTGACACATGACAAAGGAATTAAGAAAGGCAGCCCCAAGAAGAAATGGAGCCAGTTGTAACTGAACAGAGGGGTGGATCCTTCATGGTTTTAAGGATCTGAGTGAATGAGTTATTAGATGGCTGTGCATATGGGACTGTCAGAATTAAAGGGGTATATCTGGGACCAGGAGCTATTATCCTGGGAAATGTTCACAGAGCAGGTGAGCCAGCAAGTGCCAAGGTGTTCAGGTAGGAAAATGACCATGGGAGGAGATGAACATGGCCTGCCCGGCATCCCATTTAGGGATTAGCTGACTTAAGCTGGGAAGGTAAGACTCCTCAGGGGCTGAGGATATTAAATTCTGGGCAGGGGAGTGGGTGGAGAGGAAGACTGTTGCAAAGTCACCCTGAAAGGTGTTGGCAGCAGCTTCAGTGCCCACAGAGCAGCCCTAGCCACATGCACACGGCACATGAAGCCTTCTGGGACTTCCAGGAAGCAAGGCTGTTAAATGAAGGTGATAAGTCAGGCCATACGCCTATTTTTGGTTGTTTCTTACAAGGAAAACAGCTCACCAAACAATTACTGATGTTCCCCTTAGGTCGTTTAACACAGTGTTTCTTCAAAGGACTCTCACCCGGAGAAGAGGCACAGATAAGTTTTAGAGGAAGGATGGGATGTTAGCAGGCTTTCTGCGGAAACAAGGTTTATGTAGTCATGTAGCTTATTCATTGGAGTCCCACTTTAATAACCATTTATTCCCACAAACAGGTTAATCTGAAATATCAGTATGAGTCCCAGAAAGTACTTGGTACATCAGTAATGGGGAAGTTCTTCTCTTCAGGCGTCCCTGGAGGGTCACAGAGGCAGGGAGGGTTTTTGTTCATCTCAGTGTGTAGCAGCATGAGTCTTTGTATGTTTGGATTTATTTACATGCTTAGAAAGTATCTGTGGGATATGTACGTATTATATAGTGTTTATATGGTATACAACACACATACAGATGCACATACAACACATTCATGCACATACACCACACATGCACACACCACACATGCATATATACCACACACATGCGCACACATCACACAATGCACACACATTTGCACACACATGCGCACACCACACAATGTACACACACCACACACATGCACACATTCCTTATATATGCACACACATGCACACACACCACACATATGTACACACATTCACACACACCACACATATGTACACTCACACACATGCACAAACACCACACACATGCATATACATACAGTAAGAAAGCCTCCATCCTTCCTGTGGAATGCCTCTGATCGTCTCGTTTTTTTTTTTGTTTTTTTTTTCTGATTATCTCTTGGCAGCTTGTATGTAAGACACACCACTTATAGATTCTCAGTATTGTCCCTTTACTGTTCCCACCCCTTCCTGTCTTTGTGGGGTTGGCATAGCCTCTCCCATCGTCCAACAGCATCTGCTCCCCCCACTCCCAAGACTCCTCCTAGTGCTCACAGAGAAGAGAACAGACTTCCTTCACACCAGTGCTTGTTTCCAGCACCTTGTGGCTGGGTTGGTCCCAACCACAGACCGTCTGCTTGTCATCACTGTTGTAGCAGGCAGCCAGCTCCGAGCCACGTCTCAGGGTAGGACAGTGAAGCTGCTGCCTGAAGCCCGTGCCACGTCTCACTGTCTGCCTCGCTCAAGCCATTATTTATTATCTACCCTGTGCCAGTCATTATTCTAGAACCTGGGGCACATAAGGGCATAGACACGGTCCCTTGATTCCATAGCTGACAGGTTTGACATCAGTGGAGAGAGAGAGTTGGCATTGGAGACATGCCCAGTGATTGTTAAAGGCTGAAAGTTTAGGAGAGTTTAAGGTGGAGAGCATTCTGCTACTTCAGACAGAGGAGCCTTGGCAGAAAGGCTAAGAAGGCAGGTGTGCTGCTTTGCTCATTGGTGTCACTGCCAGGGTCACCCCTGCCTCTGTGTATGCCTTTCTAAAGGCTTTAGTGGCGTGTCTAAGAGAGAGCCTTTCATTGAGGCTCTGGAGCACCTGGGTACCTGGTTGTTACTACCGCGAAGTGGAGTACTGTGACATCTTGGGAGCTGGGGTTGAGAATATGGAGACTGGCAGGGTGTCGCTTGCCGTGCTGCCTGCAGCTCATCTCGTTGACTTTGCCAGGTGCCACACTTGCTGCAGACAGGTGCCCTTCACTTTCGGTGAGGAGCTCGGCTAAGAGCTTGGTTGAAAATGGCTCAGCGAGGCACTGTTTCTAAAATTAATGAGATTAAGTACCCGTTAACCCACCAGGGTGAGGAGCCAAAGGTTCATGATGCCTTTGAGATGCCAGGGCCTCGTGGAGTGAGAAGTGGCCACAGGTACCACGTCATCAAGCTGGGCTGGGGATTTGGTGTGCAGGAAGCCATCTGTCCCTCTCATCTCACATCCAGCGAGGGAGACTGACAGCCCGGAATGCTCATGGGTGGGCTGGCCCTATGTAGGCACCATCGGAACCCTGTCTGGGTGGGCACTGAGGTTTCAGTAGTGTGGACTCGTTTAAGCTCATTAGATCCTGAAGTTCAGTAGGTTTTTGTCTGGTTGAGAGGGGGTGGGGTTTCCAAGCAGATGGAACAATGCAGGCAAAGAAATACACTGGTTTATAAGAGCTTGTTGGCTGTTTGTTTTATTTTCTGTTTTTGTTTTTTTTTTCTTGAGACAAGGTCTCCCTATGGAGACCAGGCTGGTGTTGAAAGCGCATGATAAATCCTAGTCTGGCCTCAAATTTAAGATCCTTTTTTTTATCCCAAGTGCTGGGATTACAGTTGTGTGCCACCCCACCCTCTCCTGGAAGTTGGCTTTGAATGAATAAAGAAAGCTTGCAGCTGGAGTGAAGGATGACTTGTAAGGGAGAGGGTGTGCTGCAAGCAGTCGAGAAGAGCCACACATGCCATACACGTTGTCCAACACAAAGCCATAAACTTAAAGCATACTATTTGTTTGTTTCTTTGTTTTAAGTAACTTGGATCACATGGCTCCCAGGTTGGACTTTGTTGAGGTCATTCTATATAAAAAGGTGGGGCATGCCTGGCTGTATGTAGAGTCTTTACGTGGAAAAGGCTGAGTCTTGGGAAAATGTCTTCTGATTAAGAGTCTCTCATGTCATGTGATAAGAGTTGAACGCAAGTGTTTTTGTTTGTTTTTCAGGCTGAGACTTCCCTGAAATGCTCTGGGTTCCTTTAATTACTTGATGTTTTTCCTGTTGCAGGATCACCCCCAACCCCATCTGTGCTGTACCAGTGTCCTGTTCATAGGCCAATAGGGGGTCTATCAATTCCTATGGTTCTACACACAGTGGGTCTACACAAAGAGTTTCTGGATGCAAGGCAGTTTCATTCCTGCCCTATTAATGGCCATCTTTCCTTTAAAAGTCACACAAACAAACCCAGAATCTTCCCATCTAATTCCCTACATGACAAAGGCTCACACTCAGCTCTTACGGAGCCTTATCTGGGAAGCTGGGATAGACTCTACTCCACCCCTAGTACCTTTGAACTTCAAGAACTGGTTCTAGGTCCTGCTGGAGGAGGGATGCATGAGTCAGAGGAAGAGGAAAGACTGGTTTAAGAAACAGTAATACAAAATCTAACCAAGTAGGGAGTTGGGGAGTGTTACCCCAGGTTCGGCTCAGGAATCTTTGTCCGTTTGCGAGTTTAAATTAAGCCTGATGCTATCCTCTCTTCTCTTTAGATGTGTGGCTCAGAGAGGACCAGGTGTCCACACAGAACTTGGCAGGCAGTGCTGGCCAGTTCATAGGTGGAGAGGACTAAGGATGGCTGAGTTGCAAGGGATGCTAGGCAGTGCCTAGGTCTCCAGCAGCTGTTAATTTATAGACTCTGCTGAAGTAATCCTTGTGGATGGGTAGCTGGTGCCTCAGCCTTGTCTGTGGTCCATGATCAGAGAGACATTTTAAATCATCTTGTGTTTATTGGGTTAGTCTAGTCAATGGTACAGATTGCCTCGAGGTGGTTTTTTTGCATCTCTTAAAAAAAATATCGTTTGGTCATATGTCAGTTTCCCTATTGAATCCTCTCCTGGGTGAGTATTGAATCATGTGATTATAGTTTACAGACTGTAACCATCCAGTGGTTCTGGTTGGTACTGAGTCCTTAAGGGCATAGGTTCAGCATTTGGTTTGCTCTGTTAGGTTAAGTTCCAGTAGGGAGGTGAAGCTACTATGAATATTATGGGATAGGAGTTAGGTTTCACACATCTACCAGAAGAGCCGAAGAAGTGAGGTTGCAAGGGGACTCAGTTGGTCAGGAGCCAGTCACTGATTGGCCCCCCTGTGCTTGGGTGGGTGGGCAAGATGAAGACGGGAGGAACCAGGACCCAAGCAGTTGGAGTCTCCTGAGACAGTTTTGGGGATCTGAAGGATATCTACCTCACTGTTTACTTCTGTGCTGGCATCCAAATACCCAGTAGTCCTGGCGGGGGTGGGGGGTGGGGTAGTGGTGGTGGTGGTGTCATGGAGTCCCTAAGAGCAACATCTGGTAAGAGACAGGAGACAAAGAGCAAGGACAAGCTGGGCTCAAGAGCACTTCTGCTCTGTCTCCCCCTGCCTTAAACTTGAGGACCACCAGAGCAGAAGGCCCTCGGCTTCCCTCCTACCTCCCAAATCTTAGGTGAAGTTCTGTCCTGTCTAACGCTAGCCCGGAGTTACAGGGAGAAGATGGCTCTGGAGAGTTATGCTTAGCTAAGTTGACACACTCTAAGCCCCACAGTTTCATAATGCAGCGTTAAAGATTTATGGCTTCAGCCTGCCACGGTCTCTCAGAGGCCCCAGAACTGGAAGCACACTGTCAGGTTGAGTTCAGTTAGCTAATGGTCCAGTCTGCGTGTTCGTGGTGACCTGAGAGTCTGTTCCTGGGTTGTAGAGGCTCTCCACCTCTGACAGTCTTGTGTACCATCATTGTCTGAGATGCAGGAGGTAATGGTTAGTCAAGGCAGAGGAAGCATTGGCTGGAAAGAACCCGTTAGTTCTCTCTCATTCAGGTGGATTCAAGCCTCCTTTCTCCCTTGTGACCCAGGGAATGTTGTGTGAAGGCTAAGGGATTTCTGGATATAAATGGCCACAGAGGCCTGCAGGCCTGGGAGCTATCACAAAAGAACTAACTATTGAGAGAGTCAGGTTTTACTCTCTGGACCACCCTTCTTCACCCTGTGACCTGTTAGTTACACCATCTCTTCAGCTACCTGGTGGACATTTCAACCTGTCTGAACCTCACCAGCTGTTCTCAACCTATGGGTCTCGACCCCTTTGGGGGTTTTTGTATTAGATATCCCACATATCAGATATTTACATTATGATTCAGAACAATAGCAAAATTATGATTATGAAATGACAACAAAATAATTTTATGG
Source organism: Mus pahari (assembly GCF_900095145.1). Lineage (NCBI taxonomy): Eukaryota > Metazoa > Chordata > Mammalia > Rodentia > Muridae > Mus > Mus pahari. The sequence goes on along the minus strand of NC_034593.1, from coordinate 90,900,838 downwards.
TTGGGGATCACCATCACATGAAGCACTGTGTTAAAGGGTCGCAGTGTTAAGAAGGTTGAAGACTACCGCCCTACTCTTTCCCTTGGAAAATGGTTCTCACTGGCTATTAGCTTCCCAAACCCTTCAGTGCAGCTGCCGCCTTTGGCTTTGACTCTCATTTCCCTTCACTGTTGTTCAGTAGAGGAGAGGACCCAGGGTAACCCATGGCTGCTACGTGTGCTCTGGGTACCCACTCTGCGTGGGGATCATGGTTGAAGCCATTCGCCCCTGTGTTCAGCTACCCTGTTACCTCACCGTTTCTCAAAGATGCAGTTAGAATAGTGACCCAGCATGAGGCCTCCTTCACCCCTGGAAAGGCGTGCTTGCTTCTTGTAGGCTCACAGCACTTGTTAGCATATCGTTATATTGTTTGTTACCCATCAAGATGCCAGGCGCACCTCATGTGCCTGTGGCCTAGCATGGTGTTTCTATTGAACTAATAATTCATATCTGAATACACTGGTCGTTTCCTTGTCATGAACAGATGCCCAACAAGAAGCAGTTGGAAGAGAGGACGGGATTATTTGCGCTCGTGGATTCGGTCTGTGTGGTCCTTGATAGAGGGTGGCAGGCAGGTCGTTCCATGGCAAGAATGTGCATCAGGTGTTCTTCTCCATCTTACTTCTTGGTAGAACAGGAAATAGAGAGCAGACAGGAGGTGAAGCCAGACTATTCTTCAGCTAGACCCTAACCTCTTAAAAGATTCCACAACCACCCAAAACCACCATATGGAGACTTAGGTGTTCAAACACATGAGTTTATAGGAGACACTGTATGTTCTAACCACAGTAGTGAGCTCTTAGCTGAACTGCTTTTTTGGAATCTTTGAGACAGGGTTTCCTCTGTGTAACCCTGGCTATCGTGGAACTCTGTAGACCAGGCTGGCCTCAAACTCACAGATCTGCCTGCCTCTGACTTCTGAGTGCTGAGACTAAAGGTGTGCGCAGTCACTGCCGCTGCCGCCACTCGGTGGCACTTAACTGAACTTTTTTTTTTTTAGAGCCCATTCTAGTAGAACCATCTTTGCTTTGGGATGGCATTTTTGAAGTACTGCCATGTGTGACTTTATTTCATATTCTCCGTTGGCTGTAACTTGTTTAATGTGTACACACAGCATTCCCATCACCGAGGGACTGTCTGGGTGAACATTGGCATGCTCCCCTGACGCCAGATCTCTCAGAGGCAGACTTAGGCAGACAAAGGGTTTTCATTTGTTGAGGCAAGAACTCCGGTAGAGGTATTCACTATTAAGATTTGCAAGTTTGCTTTTGTGTGTGGTCGTCTCCAGCTCACATGAGGACAGGGAGGTCTTTCTAGGACTCCGCGGGCACCTGGTCTCCTATACTGGCCGGGCCATTTCAGTGTCTTTGATAACCGAAGCACTACAAAGTCTTTATTTCAGGGCTCAGCTTTGCCTATACCGCTGTCATCATAGCAGCCGATACATATCTTACAAATGGTTCCAATCTGAAAGCCAGATGATAAAAATTTGGGCAATAACAGGAACAGATTGCAAGAATGCAATGTAGCTAGGCCACACTCTGCAGGTCTTGATTTAGAATAATGTTCATGATAACCTGAGAAATAAAATTATTTCCCGTGGCTATCAGGGGGAGGTGGAAAAGGATCAATAAATAAAGTTTGGTCTTTATTGTCTCGTTTCTCTTAATGACTCCAATGGTTGCCTTGCCGGTAGAACTTACTGCTGAGCTCATTGCATATGGAGTTGTTTACCTTGAAAGCCTCACCTGCCTGGCGTTTCCTGCCTTTCCTCAGCTACTCCAGATATAGGGATCCTGAAGGCATCTAATTACATTCTTGTATATTCTAAGGGGGGGGGGGAGATGGTAATCTGGAATCAGCTCTCCATTGTTAACCATTAGCTGATGACATTACCTTTTGCACTTGTGGGTGCGTGCGTGTGGTGTGTGTGTGTGTGTGTGTGTGTGTGTGTGTGTGTGTTTATGTGGGTGCCCTTGGAATCCGGAAGAGGGGCTCAGATGCCCTGGAGCTAGAGTTACAGGTGCTTGTGAGCTACCCACTGTGAGTATTGGGAACCACACTCCAGTCCTGAAAGACCAGTAGGTAACCAATGAGCCGAGTCTCTGACCCCTCTGGAATTATGTTAACAAGCCTCTTTTACCATCGCTTACCTGTCTACTTATTAGAACTCTTATTTCTTCACGACTCCCTTTTCCGTTGCTTTCTTGCCTGCCTTCTTCGCATTGCCATCGGGGAATATGAAATATTTCAGAAGAAATTTCCAGCCGTTTGTCTCCTCCTCTCAGAGCAGACAGAATCCACAGAGGCAGAATGGATTTATCGTGGGGTTCTATGATAGCTCAGCACATAAGGCACCAGGCTGGGGACTCCGTCTTTCACTCAAGCTGGCCTGACCCTCTTCAGGCTTCCTCTTCATTTGTGGTAGGCTAGGGACTCCTACCTGCCGGTGTGTTAGTCCTCTGACCAGTGCCCAGCTCAGAGCATGGCTTCAGAGACACAGAGTATGCTCTGAATAAAGCAGACAGGATGTATTACAAACTAAATCCCTGGGAGGTGCTCGGGTGACTTTAGGTGGGAGATACGTTTCTGTCTCTTCCCCAGCTGGTTACTCTTTCAACCCCGGTACTTTGTTTGGCTGTTGTTGGAGACAGAATCTCATGCAGACCAGGCTTTTCATCTTCCCACCTTCACTTCTCAAGTGCTATGATTTCAGATGTATACCCCCCCACGCCCCCAGCCTTTCATCTTTGTGGTTACCCTAGAGATTAAGACACACCTCGTTACACATTTAACCAGTAACTGTTTCAGCCAAATTTACTTTTAGCTGAATTAATGGAGAAAAGTTGAAATTTGCCTAAGTTTTTAGTTTTGCTTGAATTTTTATAAGCTATTTAATTAAATGTACCCTTTATTTAATTATTTAAGTTTAATTAAAGTTGCTGAAAACAACAGACCCTGTCCATTGTTGACTTCTCAGTGTCTACTACTGAGTTTTTTAAAAAAAGATTGCATTTTCATTTATTTTGCACTGTGTTATGTATGTGAGCACACAGAGTCGGAGGACATCTTACAGAAGTCAATTCCCCGGCTGACCCAGGCCATCGAGATCGGTGGCAAGTGTCTTTGCCCACTGAGTACACTCTTCCTGCTATTCATATGTTTCCACTATGTATATAGAATACATATATACGCTTATGTATATGTGTATATTGAACCCAAAAGATGTCCCTGATATTATTTGGTCAGTTTCCGTAGTGCCATCCACATAGTCATTTCTGTTATCTTTTCACCTGCTTGTGTTATCATGGTTTCAAGAGGAACCATCTCTCTGTCTGAAGAACTCCACTTAGTGTTTCTTCATGATGCCAATTAATTATCTTTTCCTTGTGGTGAATTGGTTGAAAGCATATTTATTTTGCTTTGCACTTAAAAGTCTCCCATCCCCCTTCCCTAGGCTGGCAGTTACTTTTTGAAAAATCACTTTAAGGCTGCCATTCGGTGGTTTTATGAGCATCGTTTCTGTTGAATGTCAGTTATCGGTTGTGCTATGGCTCCCTTCTCTGCCTCTCAGCAATTTTACTGAGCTGCACTCCCGAATTTATCCTGGTTGTGATATATAATGTAGCTTGTTTTTGCAACATAGTATCGTTCGGTTTAAGAAAAATCTCAGCCATTATCTCTTTAAGAATTTTGTTTCCCTCTCACACTTTCTGGGACTATCACACACATTTGTAACCTTTTTATTGTGCCCCTCATATTTTTCCTCCTCCTTTGTGTGTTTTGGATCCACTTACTAGATGCTTTTATGCTACAGCTAATCTGCTAACAGAACCACTTTGTGACTCCTTAATATTAGTTATTGTATTTTTTATTTCTAGAATTTAAAATTCCATTTTAATAGATTCCAGTTTAGTAGGTTAAAATCCTGTTTGCTAGTTCTTTAATAAATCATGGTTGTTTTAACATCCATTTCTGGGAACATCAATATCTCCGTCCCTTTGGCTCTGTCTCTGCTGTGTGTTTTCTCCTTTTTAATGTAGCGATTTGGTTCTAGCATCTCATTTTTAAACTTTTTTTATTACTACCTCCATCCACGCATATGTGTGTTCATGTGTATACACAGGTATGTGCAAGTGCCCTCCAGGGCCAGAAGAAGGTGTAAGATCCCCCAGAGCTAGAGTCACAGGTGATTATGAGCTTCCCGAAGTGGATGCTGGGAACTGAATTCCTTTCCAAGATCAGTGCACACTCCTGACTACCGAGCCATCTTTCCAGCTCATTGTTTTAACTTAATCTTTGTGGTAGTGGCGATTGATCCCAGGGGCCTTGCATTTACCAGGCAAGTGATCTTTCATGGAGCAGTCTCTCTGGCCCTGGTTCTAGTACTGTGATTGTCCCATAAGAAGTAGTTGACCATGGAGAAGCTGTCCTCTCCCTGGGATGAGCTCATCTGCTGACCAAGAAGATAGGCTTTTTCCTAGTGCACCTGTAGATCAAGAGACTCCACCCTCTCTGATGATTAACTCGGAAGAACGGCTTGATCTTGCTGGCTCTAGTTCCATTTCCAGCTTTGCTTTTGATCCAGGAGCCTGGCCCTTCCAGGCTGAAAGTCAAAAAACTTTACCTGCCTTGCTTTGTGAATGCAGAATTCCAGTTTTGGTGTCCTCCTGTGAGGATGTTTTAAAATGCTTATGCACTTGCTAAGCGATTTGTTGTTTGAAGCAGGATCTCACTCCTACTTCAGCCTCCTAAGTGCTGGGATTATCCTCATGGTTTAACCTGTTAGTTTTTCTTTTGTGTTTAGCATCCCAGCAATTTGCCCTGCCTTAGGACATGTCTCTTTGAGAGATACATTGTGTGAAAGAAGCCCAGTGTCACTTGCCAGGGTCACTTCTCAGCTGGACTCCCCACCTCCCAAGACGATTTTCAGCTCTTCAGATTAGCCCTCATTGTGTTCCTGAACTTGAGAGTTATTGCTTGGCTCTGTGTTTGGACTTAAATCACTTGAGAACTGATTGATTTCTCAAGAGCGGAGACATGGGACACCATTGGGTTCACATGACTGTGACTTATCCCTCAGGGAGGCATTGATCTAGGCTGCTTTAACCCTACCACCATGCTGCTGCTCAAAGGTAGCTGTCCGATCCACACCAGTTTATCATAATGAGAAACAACAGTCCTCTACAGGGGGAATCCGAGTTACCCACTGTTTAGATCTCTGCCTTATTTACCTCCCCCTCCAAATATTCGAGAGAACTTACAATGAAAAACTTACAATGAAATACACATACAAGTGCAAAGAGAACCTTAAGATAAGATAAAAGGCTAAACTCACAAGGCAGCATGGAAGTAGAAAAGGAAGGAAATAATTAATTGCAATGTATGCTACATGATTTTCATAGTTGAATGTCATATTTAATACTGATGCTCCTTCAAGCCAGGGTACAAAAAGAAATATGAATTTTATATTTTGGGAGGAGGGGAGGACTTAAAGGTTGGAATAATGAGAGATGAAGTTAGCTACAGTTGTATTAAATATTTTTTTTTTCCCTGTGAACTTAAGACAATTAAATGAGAATCTGTTTACTGCTCTAATTGGGGACCTGGTAGAATGGATCCTAAGAAATGAGACAGACTAAAGTCTCGTGCAATAGCTAACTTTATTTACAGCATCAGACAACTTATACTCTGAGGATTAAGAAGAGTCACATGAGTAAAATGTACAGTCACCATACCAGGACAGGCTGCACGCGGCAAAAACACGTTTTCCTGTAGAGGCCTATGATTAATAGCAGCAAGCAATAACAAGCAATCTGAAGCAACCCCACTCCTTTTGACATGCTGGGAGGAGCATAAAAATGCATTCCAAGAACAGCTCCATGTTCTGAAGAAACTGAGGTCCCAAGACCTCTTGGAGTTTTCTCACAAGCACTCAGATTCCCCTCACGTGACTCCGTCCTTGGACTGTGTTCCACCAAGAATCCAAATCAATGGGTGCTGAGGCTGGAGGGTTTTGATGTGTCTCTAAGGGGACCCAAGCTGAGCGGGCTGTCACAGCAAGTGCAGGGCTCTTAGCAACGGTGATGGGCACTAGCTCATTTGGTGTAGAAGCCTTCTTCATCCCCTCCTGTGTGCCCTTCTTATGTCTTGAAGATTTCAAGTGTTCTGAGGCCCAGAATGTCAAAGATACCTGTGTAGGTTGTGTTTTCTGGAACAGGAGAGTACAGTTGTTCCATTGTGTTGGTCTTTTTTTTTTTTTTTAAATCATGGTTCTGTTTGTGTGGGTTGTTGTTTTTAAAGTAAATTTTGGTAGCTTTTTTCAGGTGGATTTTTGTAACGCGACATGATAATGTCCTCAATAGTCCTTTATTTTTTTGAGGCAGACTCCTGTGTAGATTAGGCTAACTTGGCTGTGTAGCTGACGAGGACCTTGAGCTTCTCATCTATCCCTCTGCCTCTGGGCTCATTTTATGCAGTGCTGACCGGTGAGCCCAGTATTTCACGCACCTTAAGCAAGTGCCCTCCCAGCTGACTCCCAGCAGTACTTTAAAGTTAGCGGAGGAATGGTTTCCAGCAGGCCCGGTAACACAAGCACTTACTCCCAGCATTCATGACATCGAGTTTGAGGCCAGCCTGGACTATAAAACAGACGAAACAAAACTTTAAACTAAAGGGCTTTCATATAAAGGTTTCTTTTATTGACCCCTGGGAACAAATAAAACCTTCATATTTTTAAAAAAGTTGTTTTATTTTAACCATTTTATTTATTACTCCAGTGTGTCCTCCTGCCTGTGTAAGGGCATGCGTGCCTCAGCATGTGGGTGGAGGTCAGAGGACAACTCATAGAGTGACTTCGCTTTCCACCTTTATATGCCTTTTGGAGATGGAGCTGGGGTGGCTGGGCTGGCACAGCAAGTACCCCTTAGCCACCGAGTCACTTCACTGGCCATGAGTCATTCCTTATAAAAGACATTTTTATGCAGAGCTATGGTAACATTGTCTAGGCTCAGAAACGATTAGGACTCTTAATTTGAAGCACTGGTAGCACTTGGAAACTCAGAGGGAATTTTGTCTTCCCCTTCTTTCCCTCAGTCATCAGCTGTTACCAAAGGTTGTGACAAAAATTGGCAAGTGTGGCTCTGTAGACACTCTTCTTGATTTGAGAATTGCCATATGCTCTCCCTTGTACAAGTTATATTTATTTTTAAGTATCGTTTGCCGCTATTTAACAATATTAAGGGGAATCTGTATTAAATACCAGATTGCTGCTGGCAAGTTGAAATTCCGCTACCCAAATCTTAAATCTCCATTTACTCGGATGAGAGGACAACCCAGGTTCTTGAGTGCAAGACGTTGCTTAGGCTCATGGGTTTATAGATTAGAATTTGCTCTTTCAAGCATCTGCTTCCACCAGCTTGGTTCCCCAGTGACACTGTAACATAGCTTCCATCCAGGTGTGGTACAGGGTGCAGTAGAATTTGAGGAGGGAGTACCTGAGTGATCTGGGGGAAAGATGCTTCACGGAGGGGAGATGGTGCTGAAGGCTCCTCTGAGCAAGGCGGTTGCTGGGAAGTAATGCTGACCAAAGGAGACAAGGAAGCAGAGGCCCTAGGCACCTCAGGCATGGTGGCACTTCCAGAAAGGAAGTAGGTTGTTTTTTGTTGAAGCATAAGCATTAGTGGGGAAGGATGTTAGGAAATGAAGCCAGAGTGGTAGCCATGGGCCAGGTCATGAAGAACCTTGCATGTCTTCCATTTGGCAGATACTTAATGGCTAGCTGTGAACCAGGCCCTGCTGTAGACACATTATGGTCACTGCTCATAATGGGAAGAGATAGATGATTAATAATAATAATAATATCCTATGAGTGCATATAATAAGATACAGTATAATGACCACTGGTAAGAGGAGGTTTTGAGGTCAGTAAAAATGGGACCATTTTAGGGGACCAGGAAAGGCTGGTTGAAGAACCAGTAGGGTGAATGACCTCCAGTGTTCAGGCCTGAAACGATATGCAAGTGACCTGAAGCGTGAGCTGGAGAGACAGACAGCTCAGTGGTTAAGTGTTCAGCATATACTGCTCTTGCAAAGTCTCTGGAGGTGTTCAGGTCTCAGCAACCATGTTAGGTTTCATCCAAGGGCATTTGATGTGTCTATCCTCCATGAGTACCTGCATTCATGTGCACATACACATACATGCACACACACACGCACATACACATACATGCACACACACACACATACACACACACACACACACACACACACACACACACGTACTCATACATACATGTGTATAATTTTCAAAAACTTGTAAAAGCCCTAAGGTTAGACTGGCTTTTGCCTGTTTAAGGAAATCTTAAGAGTTAAGTGTATCTGAGTATCACGGAGGGAGAGGATTAGAATGTAGAGTCTAGAAAACTAAGTAAGGATTTGGAGGTGAAGTGGGGAATGCCTGGAGAGTTTGGGGCGGAGGGAAGTATAATCTACTGTGTGGTTTTGAAAGGATGCATTGTAGTGGATAGACAGCCAAGAAGCCAGTGAAGGACTTACTGCAGTAATGGTGGTGAGAAATGGCAGCTTGGACCAGGGTGGCATCCGTATAGGGGAGCTTCCTGAGAGAAATGTTTACCATCTATGATAAGCATCCATTGAAGAATTCTGCTCCATAGGACTGGGGAGATGGCTCAGTGGTTACGAGCAGTGGCTGCTCTTCTGGAGGACCTGGGGTCCTACCAACTGCATGTCATTTCTCAACTGGGTAACTCCAGTTCCAGGGTATCCAGCACCCACTTTTGGCCTCTGCAGGCACCAGGCATGCACATCGCGTATAGATATACTTGTAGATAGATAAATGCTGATACACAAAAATAAAAATTAAATAAGTCTTTAAAATATTCTGATCCATGGGATGACAGAATTTGTGTTTAAAAATAAAAAAATAAAAAAGAGAGGATGCTGGTAGCCATGTGGGAAAAAGCTGGGAGAATTGAGATAATGAGCTGGATTTATTTCCAAAACTCCAGTCACCAGAAATAAAGACAGAAACCTCAGAAGGAAAGAAGGCTCAGACCTGGAGGCCCTGGGAGACATTTCGCCAAGGGGTAGAAATAGGAAATATTTACACATTTGGAAATTCTCTTGTGAGCCTTGCGAGGTGAATGGTTATGGTCAAGTTTCTTCTAGAGTTTCCTACCTCAAACATTACCTGAGACCCTCACCACACACCAGGCACTGTTCTAAGTACTGTTCTAAGTACTGTGCACCGGTTCATCTGAACCTTACCACAGGCCAGGGTAAGGGGTGGGACGGAGTGGTGATCATGGTCCCATTTTTTTTCTTTTCTCTTTTCCGCATGTGTATGCGGTGTAGATATGTATACATGTTCATGTGTAGGAGTTTGCATGTGTTCAGGTGTGCCTGCATGTGTGTGCGTGTAAGTGTGGAGGCTATAGGTATACACTGAGTGTCTTCCTCAATGGCTTTCCACCTTTAACTAGCTAGACTGAAGCTGACCAGCAAACCTCTGGAATCCGCCTCTCTCTGTCTGCCCCACCCCACCACACTAGGTTACACTTGTACAACACCATTCAAAACAGTTTATGTGGGCACTGGGTACCTGAACTCAGGTCCCCCTGTTTGAGTGACAAGTACTTCATTGACTGAGCCATCTTCCTGTGTGCTCTGGTTCTCACTTTATAGAGGTCGAAACTTGGGCAGAGGGCTCAGTGCTTGTTCTCTGAAGGTCACTGCTGTGCTGCCACCACATGAAAGTTCGCATCGGAGATCCCGAATTGTCTGCTCATCTCTAAAATTAAGTAAAGAATTGATTGCTTGTTTCCTTTTTGAGCAGTGGTGATCATGGCTGTTGAGGGTTGGTCACTGTGGGTAGATAAATATTTTATTTCAAAACTCTTTTGAGTTACCAGAGATGGAAATTAGCTTTAAAAACATGAGGGCCGACTGCAAGAAACTGCCACGTTCAGCAGAAGAAAGCATGTGTGTACATGGCGGAGTGTGCAGGGAATGGCATGGAAGGCTTGGCTGCACCCAGAGACTCACAGGCTGTTCTTTGCCTCTGTGTTCACCCAGACCTGTTGCTCTGTAAGTAGCTTCCTTATATGGCCAGGACTGCTGCCCAGTGGCAACTGCACAGTGAGGCCTCTATATAGGACCTGGGTCTACCAGGAGCAAAGTATCTTTGGGAGAAGCTGAAAATATCCAGAGGGAATTGTGATCTCCCTGACCTTTGTCCAGGTCCCCATTCCTAGGATCTAAGGTTCAAGGTCAGCTGGAGTCTGCTCCAAGTAGTGACTGAGGCCATGGGCAGTGTCTGTAGGCACTGAGCTGCTGTAGGAAGAAGACAGTCTGTTTTATAGCACCGTTCAGCCGAGCCTGGCATTATTCTCCCATACTGTGTGCTAGAATATGCAACCACCCCATACTTCTGACTTTAACAACTTTTACATCTTTCCTTCTGATCTTTAAAAAGTTCTTCAGTGGGGCTGGAGAGATGGCTCAGAGGTTAAGAGTACTGACTGCTCTTCCAGAGGTCCTGAGTTCAATTCCCAGTAACCACATGGTGGTTTCTGACCATTTGTTAAAGGGATCCGATGTCCTCTTCTGGTGTGTCTGAAGACAGCTACAGTGTGCTCACATATAATAAATAATTCTTAAGAAAAATGTTTTTCAATAATCTCATACATGTATATAGATGTAGTTAGAGCATGTGCGTGCCCCCTACTCTCCACTTCTTGCTCCCCCAGGTTCCATTTTTGAGATAGTGTCTTGCTATGTGAAGGAGCTGCCAACTCTTAGACTCAAGTGGTCTTCGACTTCTTGAGTAGCTGGGGTTATAAGCATATAATACTTCATTTAATTCATCAATCAGTCTATGTGTATATGCATCATATATCTATCATCTATTTCTATCTATCTGTCTGTCTGTCTCTCTATCTTTATTTTCAATGCTAAGGGTAGAGCCCTGGACTTCACACATATGAGGCAGGTACTCTGTATGCCATCCCCAGCCCTACATTATTTGATTTTTAAGGACAGTGGTGTGATTTAGAGTTTGGCCCTCTTTCTTAGGACAGGAAGTTGTTTGGGACCTAACCCCAGCTCAACTAGGACAGGAAGACAGTCGGTCCCCTTCCTTGAACAGGGTCTCACACTGTCTCTGTCAATATTTCTCTGGCATGGTTGCTTCCTTTCTCCTTTCCCAAAGGAGATAATAATTGATAATGTGTTTGAGGTTAGTGAAAACAAGATATAGTTTTTAAAAAATGTCCCTCAACTCCTTTTTTTTTTTAACCCTGATCCAAATTTATGTTAGGTTTGCATCGTGATCTGATTCACACACACACACACACACACACACACACACACACACACACACTCACACCTTTGTTTACCTAACAAAGTTCTGCATATAGCAATATTTATCCCTTACCAAGAGCTTTGCACTCTAATCGCTTCTATTCATTTAAAATTCCATTTTTAAAAGCACACACAACCACTATAAATTCATTTTGGAATCCACTAATAGGCAGCCACAGGGTTTGAAAACCATGAATTACACCAGCAATAAGCAAGCAGTCCCGTTGGGTTAGTCCTTAGACTGATGCTGCAGACCAAGTGGCTTTACCACAGCCTTTTCTCTACAAGCTGGAGGTCAAAGCAAGGTGGCCACAGAGTCTGTGTCTTCTAAGGCTGGGAGGGAGAGTCGGGCCTGCCTCTCCCGAGCTTGTGCTGGCTGGCTGCCAATCTTTGGTGTTCTCAGTTCTTAGATGCATCACCTTGATCTCTCCCTTCATCGATGTACAGTATTCTCCCTGTGTGTTCAAATTAGCTCCCTTTTAAGGTTGCCAGTCATACTGGCTCAGAGGCCTACCCTATGCCATATGACCACATCATAGCTTGCCTGATGACATCTTCTCGGACCGTATTCCCAATTAAGGCTGTGTTCTGACATACTGGATTTCAGAATTCAGCATAAGAATTTTGTGTGAGTCACACAGAAATACAGTAGTGACAGTAGGAAGCCATCATATTGAACCCATATTACATATAGAGGGCTCTCATCTGAACGTTCTGTTAGTAACTTGTTGATACCATCTTATCTCACTTTATAATCAAGGAAGGCAAACTAGGAGAGGTTTAACTCCTATCTCCTTGATACAGAGCCCATGCTATCGCCTGTATGATTCACTGCTGTACCTATTTGTAGAATATCAAGAGAGGTACGGGTAGCTGTTATAAATGGAAATGCAAATTCATGTCATAAACACCCCAGAATTGTGCTGAATGAACTTCATTGCAGTAAGACCTTCTAAAGGGACTTGCAAGTACTGGTCCCTAAGGGTCCTGCTCCAGAGCTCTGTGGATCAAGGCTCTCCTGGCAGGCAGTGCCAGCTGACTGTCCCCTGTCCACCGTGCTTCTCTCCCACCACAAGCTGCTGTATTCCTAACAGCACCAGCCAGCCTCCCTCCCTCCCTCCCTCCCTCGGAGCTTCCCCATCCGCCTTCTGAATTTAGATCAGGCTGAAGAGTGGAGAGAAGGAAATGAGCCAGAAAATAGAAAATTAATACTTGGTGGAATTGTCATATTTTAAAAATAATTTATAACCAACGTCAGATAACAGGAGTTAAATCATTTTATCAGCAGGCTGCTCTAGGATTTGAAAATTGGCATCCATCATTATAAATCAGGTCTGGGGAATGGTCTCTAGGGATGAAGGTTGATGTGGGATGGGCAGAAGTATAAATACGTGCTTAGCTGTGTCCTTTTCTTAAATACAGAACCTTTCCATATCTCGTTGCGTATAACGATCTGTTAAATCCTAAGAGAAGAGACAAAGCTATGCAAGGCCATGGCTGGCCCACTTTTCATATTTAGTCTGCCTGTCAGCCCTGGGAAACTGGTTGTATGGAAGGCATTCATTTCAAGGTGCTACTTCCCACCCATAATTTCAGGAATGGCTTAATCCCCTTCTGCAGGGTCTGATGTGTGTTGGTCCCAGAGCAGAAGTATCCTTCAGGTGTCACTTTCTTTCTTTCCCTGTCATTGCAGCTGTCTGCCGCGGGCGTGTGGTGAGAGTCCCTGCGGGCACCCTGGTTCGAGTGGTGGGCACTGAGCTGGTGATCCCTTGCAATGTCAGTGACTATGACGGCCCCAGCGAGCAGAACTTTGACTGGAGCTTCTCGTCTTCGGGGAGCAGTTTCGTGGAGCTTGCCAGCACCTGGGAGGTGGGCTTCCCGGCGCAGCTGTACCGGGAGCGGCTGCAGCGGGGCGATATCCTGTTGAGGAGAACTGCCAATGATGCTGTGGAACTGCACATAAAGAATGTCCAGCCCTCAGACCAAGGCCACTACAAGTGCTCCACCCCGAGCACAGACGCCACTGTCCAGGGCAACTATGAGGACACAGTGCAGGTTAAAGGTACAGTCCTCACAACGGGCCAACCTTCCTCTGCCATTCTGCTGCTGCAAAGAGACTCAGTCGCCCCATCCATTGCAGTGTTGGTGTCTTACCTGATGATGGGCAGAGGGTGGGCCAGGTGACCACTGAGAGCCCCATCTTCTTCCCAGCGTGTAATGCTGATGCATCTTCTGGCCAGTGAGTTGTAGGCAGCCTGGTGTGGTTACCTGTGAGAGTACAGACAACTTGCCTGTGCAGTTGGCTTCTGCTAAGTGGCTCCTGGCTCAGTCCGTGCCTCAGCTTCCTCTGTACACCACAGCCTGCCTTAAAAGGTGTGGGGACAAGAGAGTTAACCCAAGCCTGGCCTCTCCAGCCATGTCTTAGCAAATATTCAGCTTAGAGACTAGCTAGTAGACACTCACTGTGAGGTTTAGCTTTATGGTAGGGATAGATGCTTCGAAGTTCATGTCTTTTTCTCCGTGATCTTCATGAGTTAATACCTGACTGCAGCAGAAGTTGTAACTTGCTGTTTATAAACGGAAAACCATGTGGTTGCTGCTCTTTCACGAACCCAGCTGTGCAAAGCTGACATCATAGCATCTGGAATATCCTGAGTTTGGGTTTTCCCTGCCTTCCATGTGCTGTTGGATTTGCTCACACATTCAATTATCTGCATCCCATGAAGAATATAGGACAGGCTATTTCCCTACTTTACACGTGAGATGGAAGAGCATAGGTTAATTACTTGCTTAAAACGACATAGCTCATTAGTAAATGAGCTAGAAAGAACCATTTTAATTTGAGGCTAACAAAACGGAAACATCATCATTATTATTAATTGTCCATTTATTTGTGCCCTGGCTTGTTTCTGGAAATATTTGTATCAGGGCAGGAGTGTTTATAATTATCTGGAAAGTAGAAAATGTTAATAGGAAAGGAGAGGAGAATCCAGGCAGCCACTCTTTATTGTGGTTGGGAGAAACCGCTGTAGCTCACTATCGCTGGTCCTTTACCAAACCATGAGGGGATGAAATATCAGCTGTGCCTTAAAGTAGATACCAAAGCATCAAGCCATCAAACCTACCTCTTCCATCTGATTAAAGGTTTGGAATGTAGCTGGCTAAGGTGGCACACACCTGTGATCCCAGTGCTCAGGAAGCTGAGGCAAGAGGATTCAAAGCTCGAGGCTAACCTAGGCTGGACTGTAGAGTGAGTTCAAGCCAGCCTGAGCTATATAGTGCTACTCTATCTGGGGATGGGAGACTGAGGCATGGACAACTTGAAATTCAGTGGTAGAGTGATCGCCTCTATATACATGGCCCTAGTTGACGTGTAGAGCTGGGGACGAAGAAATCCTGACTTTTGAAAAGATTTCCCATAAGACCCTTTTGCACTAAGTTAAACAGTACAACAGACACCCCCCTTTCAGGTCAGATACACTCTAGAGATTTATTGTGAGAAGGCAAAGGATGATACAAGAGCTCCCGCCCCTCCCCCACCTCCCTGCTTCTTGACTAGTCTTTGAAGGCAAGAGAAGCAGAGGAGGTTGTTCTTGGCTCAGAGAGCAGGATGCATGAGAGAGGCTGGCCGGCCGCCCAGGTGGAGTCTCTGGCAGGAGCTAGAGGTGGTCCAGCATCTGCCTGGTCAGCTTCATGGCTCTTAAATCTGTCCAGCCTTTTCTCCTCGATGAGGAGCTGGCCTTGAGAATGAAGCCATGCTCGCTGTCCTCACAGACTGAGGTGTGCCCTAGGAGGGCCACTATATTCATTTTGTAGAAGAGATGGGTCTATGGGAAGTGTTCTAGAGGGTTACTGGTTTCTGTTATCTGGAGTAACCCCTTTCTGAGTGTGTGATCAAGGGAACCGCCAAGGAGGTGATGGATTGTGATGCTTGAAGATCCACGTATATAGCTCCTGATAAGCTAGGAAGATTTCCCCAGCCTTTGGTAGACAGCCCCCACCTGACTACCAGATCACCAGCCTCTGTCACCGTCCCTTCTGTACTTTCCTAGTGGTGGCTTTTTCCAGTAGGTGCTAAGAATTAGAAGCAGAACCCTCAGTATTTCGTGTCCCCTTCCTGTCCTGTGGCTATACTCTACCCAGGACATGAGCCACAGGCACCTCCTGCCATCCATCATCTCTCCCCGGAGATCTTGATTCTTGGCCGCTCCCTTGTCTCTAAATTGCAGGCTCCCTCCTCCAGCTCCATGTTCTAAACAAAGGATGGTTTGGCGGTCATACCGGGCTATTTTGTCCTGGTGCCAGGCCCTGTCCTGGCACCTGCTGGGCTCCCCTGTTGACTCTATAAAGTGGGTACAGTCATCATCCTCCTTTCTAGGAAACCAAGGCACAGAGGGCACAGTAACGTGCATCATGGTGACAGACGCACCCACAAACCCATTCTAGCGGGAGTTGTTTTATTGTCTCATTTTTCTTTTTTTTCAAGTCAGAAAGTCAGTTGAGATTGTGGAACTTGGATAGCTTCCATAACTGAAGGCCAAAGTCATGGAAGGTAGCCTGTCCTTTCCTTATGGGGTAGGACCTGTGGTGACCATTAACTGACATCTTCCCTCTGCCCCCACAGTGCTGGCAGATGCCCTGGTGGTGGGCCCCAGCTCCCGGCCTCCTCCAGGCCTGAGCCTGCGTGAAGGGGAGCCCTTTGAACTTCGATGTATCGCATCTACTGCATCACCGATGCACTCACACCTGGCACTTCGGTGGGAACTGCACCGTGGCCCAGTGCACCGAAGCATCCTAGCCCTAAGCCACGAGGGCAGGTTTCACCCAGGCCCTGGCTATGAGCAGCGCTACCACAGTGGGGACGTACGCCTGGACACAGTGGGCAGCGACGCCTACCGCCTCTCCGTAGCCCGGGCGCTCTCTGCGGACCAGGGTTCCTACAGATGTGTGGTCAGCGAGTGGATCACAGAGCAGGGCAGCTGGCAAGAAATCCAAGAAAAAGCCGTAGAAGTGGCCACTGTGGTGATCCAGCCGACGGGTGAGCTTTTGAAAATGGTGTCACCCCTGATTGAGACTAATGACTGTATATGGGACTAGACCATAAAAGGGCTACCTCAGCCTCCCCTTCTGGGTGAAGGGACCAGAGTGATGTTGGTAGCTTGAAGAGCGCTCCTGCTTTGAGCTGAGATTTGCCTTCCTGCTCTCTGCTTGGGAACTTGGGCTACTGCTCATCTTGCCTAGGAAGGTTCCTGTCTGACTCAGAGGTTAAGAATGATGGCCTGTGGGAGCCCACCTGGAATTCCCTGGAGCTGGGGGTGGATCCGGCCACCACCACTGCCTTAGCGTTTTTGTTTACTGTTGTCCTTGAGACCTTGGGTGTGCTTCCCTGATAGCTATTGAGTTGTATTTGTGGCTGACTCCAGATTTGTTTGAGGTCATCCTCTGGGCCTGCCTCTTCACCCCGAGATGCACCATCCCCTGCCAGGTGACAGACTGACTCCCCAAGGTCCAGGCCTCTTCATGCTTTCTGTGTCTACATTTTCCAGAGAGCCCAGCCAGAGGCCCACATAAATTAATTTTTGTCCTATACTTTGCAAAAATACCTTAAAAAGAATTCCCAAACTGCAGAAATAAGACAGACAGAAAAGGCACATTAGGGAGTCTATAAAAACAGAAGAGAAACAAGAGAGGAAACCATTATTGACTTACCATTCAGCAAGCATTGATAGGAAGTATTGTTACTATGCTCAGTACTGTGCTGGGCCCTAAGCTCCAAGGTAGTGCAGGCTCAAACCCAGGTCACTGGAGCCTGCAACTTCCGCAAGGACAGTACAGAGAAACCATTGCAGGCTAATGTCACTGCTAGGGATAGCTTGGGTGTGCTTGGTTGTCTAGGAGTCTAATATCTTTTGATAGTGGAGACTCCTGCCTCTGGGGAGACCTTGACTGACTCATTCCCTGCTCAGGAATGTGAGTGTGTGGCCTGTTGTGTTTGCTGGAAAGGAAAGCAGGAAGCTATAACCAGGGATCGTTTTGTTGTTGTTGTTGTTGTTTTTGTTTTTTTTTTGTTTTTTTGCTTTTATTTTTTGTTTTTTGCAACGTGCATGTTTCTGGGCAGCATTTCTGGGATCTGAAAGAGGATGTGAACATCTCCATGAGTGGCTTGTGGCAGCTAAGGCATGGCCATCACTGGGCCTTTGCTCCATTGGCTGCTGAAATGTGTTTCCCCCTGGACTAAGGTCTCCTTACATGGAAAACCTGTAACTATTCAGTGTACATCAAACAACTATTCTAATGTGGCAGGCGGGGTCAAGAACTTAGCTTTGCCTCAGGTTCACCACTGGATGGAGGAATTTCAGTTGTAAACACGGTCCCTCAAACCCTACAGCATCTGGTTACATGACTGGTACTCTCTCAGGCAGGCGGGATTGTAGCCTGAGGCTGCAGCCTTGCCATCCTTTCTGGCGTCGAGCCCAGCACCTCCCACTTTCGTGGCAAGCACCTATTGGTTAGGTGTGTTGTCCTTTTTATTTGGGGGTAGGACCTTGCTGAGTTGCTCCAGTTGGCCTTGAACTTTTATTCTTCCAGCCTTAGCTTCCGGAATAGCTGGGACTACAGGCTTGTACCAGCACACTTGGCCTTGTGATCTTTTTCTGTGTGATGGGCCTCTTTGACTGTCTTAGCCTGCAACCTTCGAAATTCATGAAACATAATACACAAGGTGACAGAGGGAGAATTATACTGAAGTAGTTAGGGAAATATCTCCAAGACAAATTTGTTTTATACTATTACTGTGCTTCATTATTAACACATGAATAATAAGCCATATTGCAGGCCTGACAACCATCTTGATTTCTAGGGAGCAGTGAATGCAAATGGTGTTTCAGATATCTGCAACTACTGTAAAGTCGTGTATGAAGAAGACTTCTTATTTCTGTTGGTGACCACGCCCTGGGTATAGGCCATACTATACCACCTTGTTTCTTATTTTCACCAAGGCAGGAGATGAGATGTCTCAGCTCAGTAAAGGATAATGAAAATAAAAATAGGAACAAATGTCCCATCCATGCGCACAGGCTCCCTAAATTCTCTGTGGCTGTAAGTTAAGAATCATTGCTCAAGGGCTATGAGCTTGCTTGTGTGCGCCCTCTCTCCCTCTCGCCCCTCCCTCCCCTCCCTCCATCCTTGTAACCCTCTCTATATCCTTATTTATGTTTTTAGACAGTCTTACTGGCCTGAAACTCACAGGCTTATCTTGAGCTCACTGAGATCTGCCTGCCTCTGCCTCCCAAATGCTGGGACACGTCCCACCATACCCAACTGCAGGGGTGATCTTTTGCTTTTAATCAATCTCTGTACTGGTCACGGGTGACTGGCCATGCTCTCTGACCACCGTGGATTGTAAATGACACAGAGCCACTTAATAGAAAAGCTGT
This sequence comes from Mus pahari, assembly GCF_900095145.1. NCBI lineage: Eukaryota > Metazoa > Chordata > Mammalia > Rodentia > Muridae > Mus > Mus pahari. The sequence continues at coordinate 90,881,981 of NC_034593.1, read as the reverse complement.
GTCACCTGTGTGGTAGGTCCTCCTGTGGTGATACTAATCATACTTAAAAAGATTTAGCTATATTCTCCTGGAGAAAGCCTGGATTGCAGCAGGCTTTGCCCAGATCTCCTCTTACATTCTGAATCCTTAGAACTGGTGTTCCTCCCCTCTGTGTCATCTGCCAGTGTCAGACCCATGAATCTAGACTATATGGTTACTCTCCATATATATAAAACCCATGGCTAGTGATAGGACAGATATTTAGCCATGTTCACTGAGAAAATGGCGAAGTGGACTACACAGCTGCAAAGACATCGCTGCTAGTGTTTCTGGGCCCTAGGGATGCATTTCTTGATCTGTAAAGAGAGAGAGAAGAACAAATGACTTTCAACCCCTTTTTCCTAATACTATGCCCAACTCATTTACTGTCATGTGTTGAAATGGATGTTTTATTTGGTGTAAAATAATTGTTTGAAATATATGTCAAGATTTGTAAATATTCATATGGAAGCAATATCTTCCAGAGACCATGGGCTCTTGGGATGGGTGTTTTCTGAACTGGGCACCAGTGTTTGTCCCTGAGCTTCCTGGGAAGAGCTGTGGCTGCTGAATGGGTTTTGTTGGAAGACGGGATTGTCTCACTTGACTCCACAGGGAGAAGTTAGCTGTCTGTCATTTAGTGACAGTTCCCAGAGCATCATTGTAACTTGAAAATTTCCACTCTGATTACAGATGTTCCACATCTTTAAAAAGAAAAAATAAGAAAAAAAAGAAAAAGCCCTGAATAGAGTAAAATGTTTCCATTTAAAAGCTTTGGCAGTGGAATGCTGAACAAGACCTCTCTTGAGTCAGGGACACTCAATACTTCAAGGATTTACCTAAATATAGCTTACTTTAATTGTCCCCAGTCATGGGAGGACAGTAGCATGGAGAATTCAAAACTCATTGGGTTTGGGCTTCAGAGTGTGTCTCCTGCTTGAGCTTCAGCCAGGTGTGTCTAAGGAAACGATAGTCTACATACGTCGCACTGTGAAGGAACTGTAGTCTACATACATCCCATTGTGAAGGGCTGAATCACTATGAAAATTGCCTGGTTTCACTTACTTGGCTCATCTTTGTAGGAGTTTTCACCCCCACCCCCAGGATGCTGGAGCCAGTGATGCTAGGGAAGCTGTACCTGGAGCTACTGTGTGCTTCCGACTCCGCATCAGTAAATGACCATAATAGTACCCACCCCTGTTGTTCTCAGAATCTACTTACAATAAGTACACCAAAGCCATACCAAAGCCATAGGCTTGTTTTACTGGTGTTCGTCGCTGCTCTTTTCCAACACCAATTTAGTGTGTGTCATGAATTTATTCATTAACTATTCCTCAAGCACTTTCAACTGCACAAAGCCTTCTAATTTTAACACCATAAATCAACCTAAAGGGGCGATCTAGAGGGAGGTAAGGAGAAGGGAGGAGAGGGGGCACATGTCACTTTATCACTCGATCACTCGATGGGCTTGTTTTTCCTCTTCCAGCTCTGCAACTGGCCGTGCCCAGGACAGTGTCTGTGACTGAAGGAAAGGACCTGGACCTTTCTTGCAACATCACAACAGACCGTGTGGATGATGTCCGGCCTGAGGTGACATGGTACTTCAAAAAGACACCGGATACCTCTTTGCTTGCCTCCCACATGCTGGCTCGGCTGGACCGTGATTCCCTGGTCCACAGCTCACCTCACGTTGCTCTCAGCCACGTGGATACCCGCTCTTACCATCTACTGATGCGAGATGTTAGCAAAGAAAACTCAGGCTACTATCTTTGCCTTGTGGCCCTCTGGGCTCCTGGACACAACAGGAGCTGGCACAAGGTGGCAGAGGCCATGTCTGCCCCGTCTGGTGTAAGCGTGACCTGGCTAGGTGAGTAAATAACTTGAGGTACGCCTTTTAGCCTCAGGAAGTGTGTGGTGTGCTGGGCATTCTGCCCCGTGTAGATGTTTGGGTCAGACAAGTGTCCTTGAGCTCCCAGCTGCAAGGAAGCTGGATGGATTGTAGCAGAGTGGCCAGCAAGGACAAGCAAGCATGGCTGGTGTTGGCCTCAGTGCCCCGATGGAGGAAGTGGCTTCTTTGTTGTGGAGAGTGACTGCCTGGGAGAGCTGAGCTGAGATGGCTCTTTGCAGTGGCTCTTTGTTGCAGAGCCAGCCATTCTCTTCTCTTTACTTACACTCCTGGGTATCTCTGTTCTGGGCTAGGGCTCCCTGAAGCTCAATGAGAAAGAGCAGCTGCTCCTCCAGCTAGTGGAGAATGTTTTCTGTCCTTGATGCCCTGGAAGCCCCTGGTGGTTTTATCTGCAAATACCAGTTACAGTAGGGGCCATCTTCCTCCCTGTCCTTCCTCAGGCTCCCAGTCCTGGAGCTGCCCCAGGTGGAGGGGTGGAGGAGTCACCTCACCCCATGTTTTATAGCAGCTTATAACATGGGAATGTGGCTGGTGTCCTCACAGTGTCATCCCGCTTGCCATGGATGTGATCCCTGGAGTGCCCTTCCTTATCACATATGTGATTGTGGCTGTGTTCTACTTGTCATATGTCCACTGATAGATTGTCATCTCGTCATGGGTGCTCCCTGGAGAGTGCTCATTTTGTAATGTGTGTGCTGTGTGCTGCTAGGTAAGCCCTCCGTCACCATGTACGTGCTCTCTGGTGTGTAGCTCACGTTTTCATGTGTGCTCCCTGGGCAGTCTTCATCTTGTCATGTGTGCTCCCTGGTGCCCTCGCTTTGCCATCTGTGTCCTTCCTCCTGTGCTCACTTTGTCATTTGTGTTCTCCCTGCTGTGCCCACTTTACCCTGTTTGCTCTTTGGTGTCCCTGCTTTGTCATCTATGTGATCCTACCATGTCTTACATGAGGTTGCTGGCTTCGACCTGATCTCTTTCCTGTAGTGCCCCTTGTCTTTTTCCTATGCATCTGACTGCGAGGAGGAATGTGTAGCAGCAGCTCCTTTTGTTCAAGGGTGGTAATGGCCTTGATCATTGAATTCAGCTTGGGGGGTGGGGCTGGCGGGGTGTGGCTGGCTCCCCACCTGCTTCATTTCCACAGTGGTAAGCCTATGGTCAGCTCTTCACTGCCCTCACAGGGCTTTGGGCCCTGACCAAGACACTTGATTTTTCTTTGATTAAGGAGGCAACACTGATCTTTAAAGGGCGGTAAATGACTTCATCCTCTGTCTGATGCTAACCCTCCTCCTACATGTGCATGTCTCCAGCTCCTATGGAATTCTTCTCTGTCTTTCATAGAGGTCCTATGCTGGCTCAAGGGTGTGCTCCCTGTCTGTCTGTCCCTAAGAAACGGATGGGAACTTGCGAGTGGTAGTGCGGTGCAAGGGGAAGCATCCTTAGAGAGTAAGCGGTAGGGAAAGGCTAGTTGGGACTGAGACAGGGGTGAGCAGGGTGTGGGGGTGGTAGCCCTGTGAGCAAAGTGGGGCTTTGATATCTAAAGAGCCAAAGGAGCAGGCTTATCTGCTTTCATTCCTGCAGTCAGGAGCCTGCACTCGAGGCGCTCTGTGAAGTCCTGGGCTGGAACAATGTTGGCCCAGCCAGGACTCTCCTTAGCAACCTTCAAAATAAAACAGATGTTGTCAGCACCAAGAGAAGAGTTTTCATCTCTGGAGTTGAATCTGTCTCACAGCTCTGACCTAGTGCATTGTGTGGCGCTGTCAAATCCCCACTCTGGCTTTCTCCCCTCCCCCGCCTCCCTTCCCCTCCAACTTCTGAATCCTAGCTCTGGGATTTTTTTTTTTTTTTTTTTTTTTTTTTTGAAAATTCTGCCTGTACTCCAATTCTGAGGGCTTCTTTGAAGTCCTGGTGTATTGATCCCACATACCCTGGGGGAAGTACAGGCACTGTCAGACATCAGGGGCAAGCTCTGGGAAGGAATGGGCTTTGTAACTGAAGGGATTTGTTGGTGACGTGTTCTCCAGAGACTGAGGGGAAATAAAGAGGCTAAACTGTGGGAAAGACTCCCTGATTGTCCTAAGGGTCCTGCCACTCGTTTTCCTGCAGAGTGCTGGTGCCACTGTTAAAGACATCAGTGCGAATCTCCAGAGCATGTGCATGGAGCCCCGGAGCTTCTGTATGCTCCAGAATAGGCCTGCTCCAACATACAGATAACGTAAAACCCATGCATCCAAAACACAGAACTGTATGCAGGCATGGCCGTGGCTCAGAGTAATCAGAGGCCCTTGCATAATTGTGAGCTCACCAGGAGTGTAAATATTATAAAAACAACTGTGTTCTTCTCGGTCTTCCTCCTAAGTCTTCACCCCGTTCTCTGTGACTCATGGCTTGCAGCTGCTTGGATGCTTGTCAGGAGACGAGTGGGGCCTGAGGACAGCCACAGGCCTTTAGTCACAGTCTGCAGACTGCGTTCTCTGCCCAGAAACTGAGGCAACCGGCTGACCCTACATGTTTTATCTAGAAATGGAATTTGTGCATCCCATCAAATACAACTGGGGCCTTTATAAGATAGTGAAGATCACACACACACACACACACACACACACACACAGAGCCAGGAACACAGCTGACCTACTGAGTATGTAGAGCATCCTAGGTTAGGTGATGTGGAATGTTGTCAGAGATGCATTCTTAAGAGAGTTAGATCCTGGTGCTGATGTGATACGGCACTTGGCTTTGCACTTGACACATTGAGAATTCTAATTACCGTTTATTGAACACCTTTTCCCGGCTCTGACAGAGACTTGTATGCATTAAATGGTCAGGTGGGAAGTGCTTATGACCCACTTTGGAAAGCAAACTCTTCCCCCATTGGCTAATTCTTGCCTCCTGTCTGGGATGGCTTAGAATTGTGACCTGAGTTGAGTCTGTCCTAGGCACTGTCTTCGTGTGTGGGGAATGTCTTTGGCCTTGGAAGCCAGCTCTACCTCCTGAGACAACCAGTCCCAAGTCCTAAAGATGGGCTGTTCCTGTTCCTGTTCTCATCTTCAGGGCTGCTGTCCCAGTTGATGACGGGGTGGGAACTGGTGGAGTTGTCTTAGTCCGTTGGTTACATGGGCCTACTATCGATGATCTGAAACATGACGATCCTTTGCAGCGGGGTAGGAGGATCTGATGTTTTTTTTTTTAAGAAGGTGAGAGAAAGGCCTTTTGCTAAGATTTGTATTCCTCTTTGAAGAAGGAAAAGCTCTAGTTGGTTTGCAAAATGAAGAACAAAGCAACAGACATAAAGAAATAATCAAGATCAAAGAGGCAAAGAGAATCCAAGAACAGTTATTGCTTGGGATGAGTTGGTTGAGTGGTTGGCATGAATTTGTTGCTGTATTTGAGCACCAAATTTGTAGAGTTTTGAAGTCGAGACAAAAAGAGATGTGCTTATCTAGTTGTCTGAGAAAAGAAAACAAACTTTTGGAGAGGCAAACTTTTTCTTGGCACTGAATTTATCCCATGCTTTTTCATTTTGGGGTGTGCGGGGGCAGTGGATAATTTAATGGCCAGTCCCTACAACTGTTCTTTTATCAAAGGCCTTCAGTGATTGTTGAAATGTATGTTTCTTATACCCATGCTCTCTAAGAGCTGAGTGTGGATTATAAGTGTGGAAAGGAGTTTCTCTCTCGAAAGAACTTGAATTGCTTCAGGAAACAAATGTTGCTTTGTGTTGATCCAATTTAGTGTATGGCTGAAACAGAGAGCCGAGCGGAAAGGCCAGTTAATCTGCACATTTTAAGCCATCTCTCTGTGCTATCAGATGTCTTAAACGAGCCCTTGGCAGGAGTTGGATACTAATCAGTTTATGGTTGAGCTCTCTGCCCAAAGTACCAGACTTCTGTTAATTAGAGAGGGTTCCTAGGGCTCGGGATTCAGGAGGAGGCACAAGAGCAGGAGGGGGCAGGGCTGAGCTCTACTGGTCAGTCCTAAGAGTGGATTTGCATTCTTCACCATTGGAGAACTGGCACCTCTTCAGCAGTGTGCCAGCAAGGAAGGTAATTACTTTCTTCTTTAAAAGAAGCTGTTAATCTGCTAAGTACTTGGTAGACACTCCGGTGTTCTGTAGGACATCCTGGTTAGATATATGGTGGGGTTTTTAGCATGGCTATTGCCTGTATCTGTCCAGGATTATTCCAGACGACTGGTGGAGTGTTGGAGTCTGCTCTGTAGGTTTTGGCACTCTTGGTTTAATGGGATAGTGCATAAACTTGGTCCAGCACCTCCCAGTTACATCCTTGGTACATTCTTTGGTGGTGGTGGTGATTTATAAGTGCTTAAGGGTCTCCCTCACCAAGTTGTTAGCCATACTAGGAGTATACATTCAGGTACCAAATTAGCATGGAGGAATCAGGAAAATGTGTGTAGGAAAACGGAAGTCACATTCCCAAGAGGTGCTGGGGCCAGGGGTTAGAGCCAGCCCTTCCTCCTGTGCTCTGGATATTCCTGGCCCTCTCTGAGAGGAATAAATGAGGATGAAGGGAGAGTATGCAGTCCATCTGAACCACGTATTGCTCTGAAATGGCTAATGCTGACTTCTGTCTTGGTAATTGTTCCTCTTGGACTCGGCAGAGCTATTCCCTCCCACCCCCAATCCCAGGACTTTATTTGTAGCCATCTCTGTTTAAATATTAGAGAGTCTTTATTATACAGATGGCTGTGCTGACTCTTGGTACCTGTCCACTTCAAGAGCCTCAGAAGTGGAGTGCTTCTCCTGCTCTGTCTGTCTTTCTTTCTTTCTTTCTTTCTTTCTTTCTTTCTTTCTTTCTTTCTTTCTTTCTTTCTTTCTTTCTTTCTTTCTTTCTTTCTTTCTGTTTNTTCTTTCTTTCTTTCTTTCTTTCTTTCTTTCTTTCTTTCTTTCTTTCTTTCTTTCTTTCTTTCTTTCTTTCTTTCTGTTTTTCGAGACATGGTTTCTCTGTATAGCCCTGGGTGTCCTGGAACTCACTCTGTAGACCAGGCTGGCATCGAACTCAGAAATCCGCCTGCCTCTGTCTCCCACATGCTGGGACTAAAAGTGTGCGCCACCACCTCCCAGCTCTCCTGGTCTTTCTAACCCTGCCCTCCCCACGTTAGCTATACAAGGTTACAGTTGGAGAGGGGGTTAAAACATTCCCTCCTGGAATGAATGCAGTGTGTGTTTGGGGGAACAGGGTCAGAGCTTCTCTGATAGCCTCACTCTGAACTTCTGGGAGGGAGCAGGCCAAGAAAGCCTTGGTACCCCAGGGCTGGGATGAACCTGTCCAGGTAGTTTGGGTTGGGAGCCAAGTCACCTAGGTAAAAAAATTTCCTGTGCAATTCTGCACATACTCTATGCAAAAATTCTCTAACTTAGCTCCCTGGGCTTCATTTTTGCTTGTCATTCAAAACATACACAAAGATAATACTAATCCTATAACATAGGAGAGTTAAGCCAGATTCCAAGAAAGTATTATGGCCTGCTGCCTGGCATCTAGAAAGCCCTTCGAAAATGCTGATTGTCACTATTGTTATTGCAGAATGGGGATAAGCTATATACCTCCTTTATAGACTTGTCAGAGTAAGTGACGGGCATCTGTCTACCTTGCCACCCACCAGGAAAAGCAAGTGGTCTCTGGAAACAGTAGGCAGGAAGCACTGTGGTCTCTAACATAGCCCGAGATTCTTAAGGTTTTCATTGTTTTGAAACTTGGAGAAAGACATTTAGTGATCCATGTTTGTAGTCGAATCTTTCTTCTGAGGAGGGTCGCCTGCGAGTCTATAGCTTTGGAGAGAGAGAGTGTCAGAGCAGGTGTGGACCTGGTACCCAGATTAGAAAGCAGGCCTGTGTTCTCACATGCTCCTGGCACTCTCTGACATGGCTCCATGTTCCGAGAGAGCCGATAGCGTGGGCGGGTGTTTGTTTTCAGCTTTTCAAAACAAATTTACAAACATGTGCAGTAGAAGAAATAATCACCAGCTTTAACTGCAAGTATCTTACTTATCTGATTTCAACTCTCTCTCTCTCTCTCTCACATACACACACACACACACACTCGCTCGCACACGTTTTAATCTGCAAGAGCATAAAACATACTCAAGAAGCTATATCTTTTCTTTTGTGAGACAGGAGCTCTTTCCCTCTGTAGCCCAGCTGGCCTTGAACTCAGCACCCTCTGGCCTTTGCCTCTCACATGATGGAACTGCAGGCTGGTAGTACCTCACACAGCCTCCACATACCACTTACCACTGAGGACTTGAGGATGCATCTTAACTGATGAGCATGTTCAGACATAACCCTCCTTGCATCCTTAGCTGATTTCTTGATGAGACCAGGCAGAATGTAGCAGTAATCAGTGCTGAAGTACTACGCCCAAGATGAGCATTTTTATGCAAAATATTAAATTTAGTCCAATTCAGCCAGTATGCTAATATCTTTGATATAGAAGGTGCTTTATGCATAGCATGTGCAGATAGATGCTCTGAGTAGCCTTGGAAAAAGTCCTAGAAGATTCCATGAGCTGTACATACAAATAACAGAAGTTCAAGGCAGTGTTCTAGTAAAATCTCCAGAGATTGAGGGGCCTGGCAGGTGGTAGGATCTCTGCTGAACACTTTGTGACTGAGCAGTGGGGATATTTGACAGTGTGCCGAGGGAGCTCGGAGAAGGCATTCTGTGTAGCCAAGGTAAGGCGACAGAGAAAAGGGTATGTATCAGAGGCCTAGAGAAAGGACATAACCACTACAAACCCCACTTAAAATTGTAAAGCAAAATGAAAGGTCATCTTTTGCACATGCACAGAACAGCTCCAAGTCCTGACTCCCTTCCCTCTGATGTCATAAGCAGCAGCCCGTCTTCTCTGGGAGTGTTCATCTGAAATTGACTCGAAGAGGTGTGGCTGACTACTCAAAGGAACCTGCACTCTGTCCTTCCACAAGCCAGGAACCCACGGTCTGTGCATTCGGTCTGGGGCTGTTTTATGGTGGAGGTGAAGCTCAGGCTAGCTGTAACAGGAGCAGGGGGCAGCTTCTTAGACTCAGATGTGAATGTTCTGCAGCCCTACTGTGTGTTGTGCCCTCCCCATCTCCCGGATTCACAGGAGGGAGACGGAGCCCTTTCAGGGTGGAGAGTGGAGTAGAGTGGGAAAGTCTCTTCAGCTCTTTTCTTCAGCAGCTTGCCGAGTGTGTGCCCGGGTGATGAGGTAGAGGATGTGACAGGGGTAATGGCAGAGATGGGAGCTGAGAGCATGGAGAAGCGGTAGTATTGGGGTTGGGTTGGGTTCAAATGTTGAAGGCTGGAGTGTGTGCTCTGAACTGAACCTGTGGGATGAGGGCCTGGAGGTGAACAGACTGTGACTTGCCAGGTATATCAGTTTAGAGGGCACCAGGAAGCCATGTTAGTGTTGCTGGAAGCAGTGAGGGCCACAGTGAGAATGGCATTCCCCAAGATTTCATCTTAACTGCCCGAAGCAGGCTGGGAATGCAAGAGTGGTTTCCAGGACACCAAGGAGGCAGAAGGCATGTGGCTTACTCTCTCTGGGTATGGGGCAAGATGGGGTACATCTCATGCTGGAGTAGCCACAAATGCCATCCTGGGAAGTCAGTGGAGAGTTGGGAGTGTTGGCTGCACTACTTTGGAGTGGTGCCAGCTGAGTCTTCCTCTGTGTGCGTGCTGGTCAGGGAAGGTGAGGACTGAGGTGAGTGACCTTGTGACCTGGCTACGCTTAAAATAATGTGGAGTCCCAGGCCAGATGCTGACACGGCTTTACACCTGTGGTGGGTTGTGAGGTCTGAGAAAGAATTAGGGCAGAGCAGGTTACCAGTTGGTGTCTTAAGACACTGAGTGTGAGTTTTGGGTCATAGCCAGGGGAAGGAGGAAGGAGAAGACGGTAGGTGGAGCTTTTCTCTGACCACTAAAAAGGTCAGAGAAAGGTCATCCACGCATGAGCCTGGAAGACACTGTGTTCATCAAAACAAGACAGACAGAAAGACAAATGCCTCGTGGAACTTCAAACAGTCAAACTCAGGTAAAATGGTAGCTCTCAGCGCCTG